>NC_137921.1:14658941-14706441 GCF_963457725.1 Sprattus sprattus | reverse complement strand
AACCGCAGGTTCAGACACATTATCATTGTAATAAAACGCAATTTGGTACACCATTTTAATATGGTAATATAGCCTTGTTTTTAGTTTAGAAGGAAACGCCGAGTCTGTTAGCCAATTCCGAAATTTCACCGCATTGTAGGCTTTATACTGTAACAACCCCAACACTTGCCTGCTTGCCTTGCAAATCAAAGTTTTCCAACTATTTTTCTTACCTTCTTTCTTAGCTGGTGATGTTACTGAGCTAGAAGTGTAACTTGTTCTGAACATCTCGCGCTGCCAATGCCCAATGTCACTTCTGAGTCAAATCACTCCTTCATCTCTTTGAAATTCCTTATTCCACGAGTGGTAGGCTACAATGACTGGCTGTTTTAAAATATAACTAATAGCCTAACGAAACAAAATAACCCAGGCAGTTTCATCTACGACACGTTAAGGCTTCTTCCAATACTGACAGTTGACTCATAGCTTGCAGGTTTGCGGCGTTGCAAAGAGACGCGACATGATAGGGTTCGTCACTTTTTTGCTTCCTTTGTTTGCTTTGTATGCATACACGGAACTAGGCCAATTTACTGCCTGATGAAAATTTGATTATTTAAAAATGTGCTTGGATGTAGGTAACGACATTTAACAATGTGTAGATATTTTGAATTTCGTTTAACCGCGGAGTCCGCGGGTGCAACCGCCAACTGCGCATCTCTAGTGTATGTGTGTGTGTGTGTGTAACAGAGAGAAAGTGTTTATGTGATGTTTTTTTCTGCAGAAGTTAGTGAGTCATCGGTTTTACCTGTTGAGGAGTGTGTGTGTGTGTGTGTGTGTGTGTGTGTGTGTGTGTGTGTGTGTGTGTGTGTGTGTGTGTGTGAGAGAGAGAGTGTTTATGTCATGTTTCTCTCTGCAGAAGTTAGCCAGCCATCTGTCCTACCTGTTGAGGAGCGAAGTCTGCTGCAGGAGTCTGTGGACCAGAGCAAAGTGTCGCCACCACTAGCGGAGGAGGGCCTGGAGGAGCTTAGCATCGTCAACCTGCACTCCAGCGAATGTAGAGACAACGTAAGACTGCCATCACATCAGTCACCTCAGTCACAGCGTCTGAAATGAATGCTAGCTCAAGCCAGGGCCTAAGCACCTCCAGCTGCACATTAACATTGAGCTAATGTAGGCGCTAATGCCTGATGGACATAGGTCTGTAATAGTGACCAATGCTGGTTGGCTGTAATAGTGACCAATGCTGGTTGGCTGTGATAGTGACCAATGCTGGTTGGCTGTGATAGTGACCAATGTTGGTTGGATGTAATAGTGACAATGCTGCTTGGCTGAAATAGTGACCAATGCTGGTTGGCTGTAATTGTGACCAATGTTTGTTGGCTGTAATAGTGACAAATGCTGTTAGACTGTAATAGTGACCAATGCTGGTTGGCTGAAATAGTGACCAATGCTGGTTGGCTCTAATAGTGACCAATGCTGGTTGGCTGAAATAGTGACCAATGCTGGTTGGCTCTAATAGTGACCAATGCTGGTTGGCCGAAATAGTGACCAATGCTGGTTGGCTCTAATAGTGACCAATGCTGGTTGGCTGAAATAGTGACCAACTCTCGTTGGCTGTAATAGTGACCCCTGCTGGTTGGCTGTGATAGTGACCAATGCTGGTTGGCTGAAATAGTGACCAATACTGGTTGGCTGAAATAGTGACCAATGCTGGTTGGCTCTAATAGTGACCAATGCTGGTTGGCTGAAATAGTGACCAATGCTGGTTGGCTGTAATAGTGACCCCTGCTGGTTGGCTGAAATAATGACCAATGCTGGTTGGCTGTAATAGTTACCAATGCTGGTTGGCTGAAATAGTGACCAATGCTGGTTGGCTCTAATAGTGACCCCTGCTGGTTGGCTGTAATAGTGACTAGGGATGCACGATTCAGAAAATGTCACGATTCGATTCGATACCGATTTTTAGGCTCACGATTCGATTAAAAATTGATTTTCGATTCAAAAACGATTCTCGTTCAAAAAAATGGATTCACATTATGTAAATGTTAGTGCTGTCAAACGATTAAAATATGTAATCGCGATTAATCACATTTTTGTCATAGTAAACTCAAAATGAATCGCTATTAATCGCAAATAAATTAATCGCAAAATCTATTTTAATGCTCTTATCATGGAAAAGTGGATTGGCTTGCTTTATCCAATGTTTTATTTTATTGAAAAATAACATTGCCAAACAGGGCGGTACAAAATAAAATTATAAAGTGCACATTTCAGACTCAGCCTATAGTGCAGTTAAACCATATTTTCTTTTTTTCAAGTTTGCTGTGAACATAGAAGTCAGGCCTCTTATTTCAAAAACAATGAACCGTAACAGTTAGGTTACCAATAAAAGGCAAGCCTACTACTTCTGTGCTTTCAGCCAGCTGCCTGTTGACATTTTCAGACAACAGTGAAGCTGGCTTCTTTTGCACAACACAACTTTTTAAGGTAAACTTTCTATTCAGAAGCTTTTTATCAACCATTTCGCCGTATCGCGATCACCATCACTCGAACCGTAACGTTAGCCTACTACACAGTTTGCGAGGCCAAAAAGAACGTTAATCTTTAAAAAAAAAAAAATATATTATTATTATTTTTTTTTTTAATATGAATCGATTTTTGGAATTCTATGAATCGATTCTGAATCGGGAGCACTTGAATCGCGATACGAATGTGAATCGATTTTTTTGCACACCCCTAATAGTGACCAATGCTGGTTGGTTGTTGGGTGACAGATGTGGTGTGGTACAGATCCCTCAGGTCCTCCAGTGTCTCCTGACCAGAGAAGGCTTATGAGTGGAGGCATTACGGTCCTTTATTTTCCAGTAGACGATGGAGAGAAGCATAATAAGAAATAATCAGATTTAAGGAGGAGGAGTAAAGTCCCCTTAAACTAGGAATGTGGCTCTTTCTTCCTCTCTGTGTCTCTCTCTCTCTGGTCCTTTCTATATCTCTCTCTCTCTCCCTCTATATCTCTTTCTCTCTCCCTTGTTCTTTCTCCCTCTCTATATCTCTCTGTCCCCTATACTCTGTCTGGTGCTTCTCCTGGGAGTTGTGTAGACCCCAGGCTCTTGGAAGGAGCTAGAAAACAATCAAATTAAGTTCATTTTAATTCTCATCAGTAACTTCTCTCACAATGTTCTCTCTGTCTCTCTTTCTGTCTCTCCCTCGATCTCTCTCTGTCACTCTCTCAAAAAAAGCTTTATTGGCATGACCATACATTCTACAGTATTGCCAAAGTGAATATATAAACAATACATATCCCTCTCCCTCTCTCTCTCTCTCTCTCTCTCTCTGTCTCTCTCTCTCTCTCTCTCTCTCTCCCTCTCTCCCTCTCCCTCTCCCCTCCTCCTCAGGTATTTTCCCTCCCTGATCCTGTGTCAGAGGACTCCCTGCTGGTTAACATGTCTGGTGCGGAGAGAGAGATGCCCCCCTCAGTGCCACCAACACCCAGGAGTCAGGTACCTGTTCTCTTCACACACATTGTTATAGAAAGATTAAAATAACTTTGGTTGGTCTCCGGTCTGCGTTATCAGAAAAGGCAAGAATAGACATTTTATTTCTCACTCTCTCACTTTTCGCCCACATAGTGCTATCGAATGTCTGCCTCACTTTATTGAAAAAGAAGGCATGCAATTCACCAGTAATTATATATAGTGACAATTACAGGTGGGAAAATATTGAGTTTTGTCGCTGAGAAAATTTATGAGCATCATATAAGGAAATGAAATCGCAACATGAAACAGTTTAGTGGACGGGTCCTGCACAGCCCTCGGCCCCCTCGGAGAGAAGATAATGACTTAAGCTATAAATGGATGACATTTATAACAGCCTTTCCCCTGAAGGAACAGAGTATGCTGTACTGCAAGTCATTGTGGTGCATCTGTGCTTTTTAATCGGACTGTGAGCTAAACATTTATAGTATAACACATGTTGTCATTTGCATCTGCACATTTGCCATGATTATTATATTTTTATATGCACCCTGCTGTATGAGTTAAGCTTGTTGTTGTTAGCGCCCTGCTCTATGACTTGGGCTACAGGCTCACACACCTACACAGGATGAGAGAAAGGAAGAATGGAAGGGACTGAGGGGCCTGCAGAAGACAAAAAAGAATGAGTGGGAGAAGGAGGGATGGAAGTTGTGAGAGGATGAGTGGAAGTAGGAGGGATGGAAGAAGTGAGAGGGTGAGTGGGAGAAGGAGGATGGAAGGAGTGAGAGGATGAGTGGGAGAAGGAGAGATGGAAGGAGTAAAGTAACAGCAGAAGAAGGAAAAGATTGAGAGGTGAAAAAGGAGGGATAGATGGGATGCAGTAACAGCAGAAGATGGGAAACGATAAGAGAACAGAAGACGAGGGAGAGGTTATTAGAGGTCATCACCACCTGGTGGCAGCTAATAGGCTGGGAACCCCTTCAGACACAGCTGGCACAGTGTTGAGCATTACATTACATACACATGCGCACCCAGCCACACACACACTTAGACAGACAGAGACACACACACACACACACACACACACACACACACACACACACAGACAGACAGACACACACACACTCAGACAGGCAGTCACACAACTTCAGAAAGACACACATGCTGATGCACACACATCCACACATACACACACATGCTGATGCACACACATCCACACACACACACACGCTTTCATACAGACACACACATTTCGAAACACACACATGCATGCACTCTCATACACACAGATTCTGATACACACACATACACACATAGACGCACATATGCACACACACACACCACACCACACCACACCACGCACACTCGCATAGCCGTGAGAGTCAGCTGTCATGTTGAATTAAATGCCATCCTTTCCCCTAACTCTGCAGTCTGGACAGCCAGAGCTGGACAGCAAGGATGACTCCACACACTCAGACACACTCGCACACAGCACTTTTCTCATCCAGTCCTCCTCTCGCTCGCTCTCTCTCTCTCTTTCTCCGTCTCTGTCTCTCTTTCGCTCGCTCGCTCTCTCTTTCTCTCTTTCTCCGACACACACACAAAACTACACATTCTCAACCAAAAGTACTATAAGAATTGTGGTAATATCTGTCGAGGAGAGGAACATATTTGAAAAAGCAAACACAACAAACCAAATAGACAGTAGCCACTTATTCCAGTCCTGAAGGGAACTTCTTTTTTTGCTATGAGTCTTTTCTTCTGTAGGGACAGATGGCTGACCCTGCTCTGGAGAGAATATTATTAGCGATGGAGAAGGACAGGGAGGCCCCAGTAATGTCAGATATTTTTAAGGGGAAATGTGTGTTTTTATGTTGTCCTTGTAGGGAGTGTGTACATCTGTATGTGTTTGTGTTTGTGTGTCCTGTAACTCAATTTCAGGGAGGCCCCAGTAATGTCATATATTTTTAAAGGAAATGTGTGTCTTTACGTTGACCTTGTAGGGAGTGTGTTTGTGTGTATGTGTGTGTGTGTGTGTGTGTTTGTGTGTGTGTGTGTGTGTGTGTGTGTGTGTGTGTGTGTGTGTGTGTGTGTGTGTGTGTGTGTGTGTGTGTGTGTGTGTGTGTGTGTGTGTGTGTGTGTGTCCTGTAACTCTATTTCAGGGAGGCCCTAGTTATGTCATATATTTTTAAAGGAAATGTGTGTCTTTACGTTGACCTTGTAGGGAGGTGGCCTCAAATAAGGTTTTTCTCTTTTGACACTTTTGACTCTCTTTTGTCCACTCAGAAAGGACATTTATTGTTTGTTTCAGGATAGTTTTCACTTCAGGAGAGTTTTCATGTTTGCATCATGAATGTTGAGATCTGTGATGTGTTTAGATTTTAAAACTATTTTCTAAACATTCCAGAGGTTGTCTGGCCCCACGCTACCTGTTGTGGATTGTGTAGGATTGTGAATTTGAGTTTTGAAAAATATTGCAGAGGATATCAACGCTTTGTGATGTCACTGCTTTCACTGGTCTGGGGCTTTTGCTTGGCTTTGTGTTTCTCATTAGACTGCCTTACATTGTTATTAATAAATTAATATCTTGCTTTGATGTTTACATAATAGAAGTGAAATTAGTGTTTGGTGTTTGTGTAACTAGTCCCATTTCTTTTCATCCTTTCTCCCTCTTCTCTTTCTCACTCTCTCTCTTTCTCTCTCTCTCCCTCCTCTCTCTGCCTCTCTCTTTCTCTTTGACTCCCTCCTCTTTCTCTCTCCCTCTTTCTCTTTCTCTCGGTCTCCCTCCTCTCTCTCTCTTTCGGTCCCTTTCCATCTCTCTTTCTCTCCCTCTTGCTCTCATATTCTCTCTCCCTCTCTCACTCTCTCTCGCTCTGACTGTTTCTCCACAGGTTGAACAGAATACTGAAGAAATGGAGGACGAGAGGCTGACGAGCCGAGCTCAGAGACTCCTCCAGGCCCTGAAAGTAAGAACCAATCAAACACCTATCATATCAGATGTAAGCCCCAGTCAATCAATCCTGATCAGCTACTGTGAGTGGTTGTAGGAAACAGAAAACAACGTGCAAGGAATTAAGTGCGTTTCTGTGTGTGTGTGCACGTAATATGTGTTGTGTGTGTCTGTGTTTGCGGTATGTGTGTGTGTCTGTGATTGTGGTATGTGTGTGTGTCTGTGATTGTGGTATGTGTGTGGTGTGTGTTTGTGTGTGTGTGTGTGTGTGTGTGTGTGTGTACGCACACCCATTTTATTTGTGCTGGGATTAAGAGAGGCTGAGATGCACATCTTAAAGGTTACTCTACTCTACTTGTTTCTCTCATTTTATTTCAAGTTATAATTTGTGGCAGCTGCAAGAATTAAAGGTGATTTTCCCACCTTTTAAAGAGTAATTTTACTGGAAAAGGCAGCAGTGAAATTAGATTCAGAACCTCCCTAGTCACTGACTAAGCGTGTCGCATTTTGAACCTCTCCAGCTCAAGCTATTAAATATGAAAAGGCTTCAACGGTTGGTGGTGCACGGTGAGGCACTATGAAGGTTTGATATTCACAGTGTTGCTTGCTGGCTGCTGACAAATCTGTGTTTGTTTGTCAGCTTGTGTCTACGTCTTAGTGTATGCTATGTGTGTGAGTGAGAGTGTGTGTGTGTGTGTGTGTGTGTGTGTGTGTGTGTGTGTGTGTGTGTGTGTACCTCTTGTATGCGGATGAGGGTGTGTGTGTGTCTTTCTGTTTCGGTGCTGGTGTGTGTGCGTGTCTTACTGCTTGGGAGCTGGTGTGTGTGTGTGTGTCTCTGCTTGAGAGCTGGTGTGTGTGTGTGTGTGTCTCTTCTTGAATGCTGGTGTGTTTGTATCTCTGCTTGGGTACCAAAGTGTGTGTCAGAGCTTCTGTGCTGATGTGTGTGTGTCTTTCTTCTTGAGTGCTGGTGTGTGTGTGTCTCTGCTTGTGTGTTGGCAGGAACTCCACTCTACATTGAATGTCACACAACTAAATGCTGACGTTTTTGTGTGTGTGTTTTTTTTTTCTTTCTTGAGTGCGCGTGTGTGTATCCCTGCTTGTGTGTTGACATGTTTGCTGACTGTGTGTGTGTGTGTGTGTATGTGTGTGTCTTGTCTCTCCATCAGGTTCGTGACCGACGGCCAAATGCCATCTTCAACCTGCAGGAGCTGTGTCTGGGCAGCTCTCGTCCCGAGGTGGCCGCCATGTTCTTCTCCCTACTGGTGCTGAGGAAACAGGGTGCCCTGGACCTGCACCAGAGCGCCCCCTACAGCGAGATCATCGCCACACCAGGGCCACGCTATACCTCCGTCTAGTGGGGAGGGGATGTGGGTGGGGGGTTGTTGTGTGTTATCTATGTATATATATATTTAATTTGATTAAATTAATTTGGGGGGAAAAATAGTTGTCTCAGACCTGATTTATTTTTAGATTACAAGACACCAGATATGGAGGGAAAGAAGAAAAGGGAAAGTCTTCAGTTCTGGTTTCTTTATGGATTTTTAGAGAGGTGAAAGTGTACCAGGAACCTTATTGACAAAAAGAAACCACCACTGGCTATAATCGTCCCTTGGGGTTTGAATAGCTCTGTGTAGCTGATGGCTAAAAGGATATCATGTTTCTGCAGCAAGTGGAAAGAAGAGGCCTCCCTTCCAGCGTTACAACCCAGTCCCTGTGGGGATCCTCATGAAATCCTGCCACAATATCCGTCCCCATCAAGGAGTTTAACGGCACAGGTCTTCCTTGGGAGATCTGAGTGGTTGTCTCTGTGCTAATCATAGTTAAAGCAGCGTCCACATTAGCATGTCCTGCATAAATCATGAAGGACTTCACTCCAAACCGGTTCATGAAGTCATCCTGTGGAGTTATATTAGCCACTCTTGCCACTTAAGAGCACGCTGTGGGATGTTTCAGCTGACAGGTTGTGCTGTGGATAGACTGTGGGTTACTGTTCAAGTCACAATCTCAGAATGACCTTATGGTCATTTTCAAAGACAGGGTCAGAATAAACAATAAGATTGTGGTAGATGCATTACTAAGCAATTAAATCACAAGTCTTCAGGGTTAGTTGTCCTCAAACTAGGGAACAAATGCTATTCCATGCCAGATTTGCCATTTTCATGCATTTCATACATAATAAGTAGGACTTATTTGATACTTTCTGATACTCTTTGGCTCTAGTGTTCAGTGGCATCGTGACTGGCCTGCGGGTCTGTATGCCAGGTATGCACCTCCCTTCCTAACTGGCACCTTGGTTTAACTTGCACGTAAGCAGTGACAGGCCTGCACTTCTTTTTCTTTCTATGTCGTTTTCAATTTTTTTGAAAAAAATAAGCAGTATTTATTGTTACACCAGGTTTTATTGCTCTTAGCTTGATTGTTCTCTCCCTTGTACGTCGCTTTGGACAAAAGCGTCTGCTAAATGACTAAATGTAAAACACCGGGGGTTTCATCTTAAAACTATGCAGAGAACAACCCAATTATCGAGTGAGACACTCTTTATCCTCCAGACTGTCTCTTTAAGGAGAATCGGCGCAGCCTCACGCAGTTGCATCAATCTGCTCTCACAAGGATTATGCGCCCTCATCAGCACCCTTTCCCGTTGAATAAGCACAAATGACGGCTCCCGCTTCACCGAGGCGTCCGTGGGTCAAGCCAGCGGCGACATGGGTGATCTCCGCCAGACCAGAAATGTGGATGGTCGTCCGTCTGCAGGAGGCTGGTAAATGTAAGGGATTTGTGTCCCTAACCTTTACTACATTTGAGACAGCTGCATTGGGATTGCGCTTGCTTTCATATTGAATGGCGAACAGTAACATAGCGTAGGCTACCGTATATAGGGCAATGTTATCTCTGCGGTGCAAGAGGAAACGATTTGACAAATGTCACTTTTTTTCATTAAAGTGAGCAAAAATGTAAATGTTGCTATGGAATGCAAAACTAGTCAGCCCGTTGTGTTTGTTTTAACCTTAAGAAGAAAATAATTTGTTACATTTCGCGACATCTTTTTAGTGTTTATCAAACAGTCAGACTGTCACATCCTGTCAATCATGCGTGGGAGAGAACTACTGGAAGTGTTTCAAATTGCTGGTATGGAAATCGACCTGTAGGCTGAGCTTTCTTGTCGGCCCATGTTTTTATCTATGCGCTGCTGTTTTGCGGGCAAGCCAAGGACCGCCGAGGACACGTTATTGAAAACTGAATGACGTAGTCGATCAAATCCTGTCCATTTTTGGAATCACAACATGATGAGAACTGACCTGTGTTTTCTCTTCTGTATGGAAACAGTAGTATTTGCTAAATTAACTTTGCCATGGCATTGGACCATTTTTGTCAATTTCACTATCACTCTTCTCTTCATTCAATCTGCTTTTAAAGTAAGAGCTATTATTTATCGTTTGACCATATTGTCTTAATCAAGGTTGCAAAAAAAGGAGAAGTTAGCCTAAGGAGTTTTTAAAAAGCAAGTGGGTCCAATGATTTACGGATAGCTTCTGTTTCTGATGTCACAGTTAGCTGCAACTCTTTCCATAAATGTTTTCTTATTTTTCGTATGTAGCCTATGTGTGATAGTTTGAACACAGATGGTAGGCTCGTTTTTAAATCAGGTTATTTTTCAGCAGTGTCATACAATCCATAGTGTATGGAATGAGTATGACATTGGATTACGCATTGATCGCTGATAGGGGAGTCAGTCACACAACAACCAACCGCAGTAGACTTCCCTTTGGTGCAGAACAGAAGCTATCCTAGGCTGAACCGGATGCCCGAACCTGCTGCCACTGACACGAGCACGGTGCCTCCGGTAACGGCGCAGAGCGTGGATGCTGCACTGCCGGGGCTGCTGGGAATCATCACTGATGTGAACCAGCCACCGGCAGCCATCAAGGACACCCATCAGCGCAGGCTACGGCAAACCGCTGGCGTCCGCATCGCTGTCAGTCTCAACACATTAACTGCAGCTCTAAGGCACCGTGGGGAATGTGCACTGCTGCCAAAATACCCTGCTCTGTGTCACTCACAATGCTAGCGGCTTCAGAACAGATCTAGCTCAGCCTTATCTGGTCTTGTCCGTCACTACCTCACTAGACGAGTGGGGCTTTCTGCAGGATGCTGCACTGTTCTTCAGAGCAATTTCGGCTGTTAAGTTATGAGTGAGAGGAGAAAGATCTCAGTGTTATATCGCCAGTGTAACCTGGCTGCACTGTCAAGCTGTGTTTGATGTAGCGGCTGTAATCAAAAGTGAAGTCTATATGCTTCACTGAAAGTTTGGTTGAGCCCAGGGATCTCAGACAGGAACAGATTTTTTTTTGCGATGACTGGACACATTTGGGGAACTTTTTCGGCAGGTTTATGCAGTGGATGGTAAAATTTAAGGGGCACACTGCCAGAAAGCTTTCCCAGTCCTACTTCTGAAATCAGAGCAAAGCCAAATATCCCTGCATATTTTCTCCAAACCTCTCAGCACTCTTTCAGGAGGAGCAGTCTGGGACACGTGAAGCTGCTATCATCCAAAATTAGATCTAATTTCGGTTCAACTCTAAATGCAATTGTTCAGAATTTCCACAGTCTACAGTAGGATCTTATGAACTTACACACACACAGGTAATGAAACATTCTAATAAAAATAGGTAAATTGGTTGTAAACGTCAATGCCACGCTCATCCATTTAACTCAATCACCAAGTTGAAAAAGTTAAAATCTAACCTCTCACTGCAGAGAAAAAACGTTGACGGTTAATCTAAAAGGCAAGCCTGCAAGCAGCATCCTCTCACACAGCATGGCTCGATCACACACACACGTTTGTGTGCACACACTCACACACTCTAGCACTCCTATTACGACACCATTGGATCCTCACCAGCTAACTAGGTCAAATGTGCTCGTAAGTGTATGTCACCAGTATTGTGTGTGTGTGTGTGTGTGTGTATGTGTGTGTGTGTGTATGTATGTGTGTGTGGGCGTCTGTGTGCTTGTGTGGGTGTGCCTGTCTATGTGACTGTTTTTGTTTATGTGTGGGTAATTGTTTGTGTGTGCAGGTGCGCGAGTGCATATCTATGCATCTGTGTGTGAGAGAAGACATCAGCTGGAGACATGGTTGGTGGTTGGTTTTGTGTGTGCAAGAGAGAACGAGAGAATACATCAGCAGAAGACATACTGAGTGTGGGCTTTCGTGTGTGTATGTTTGTGTATTTGTGTTTTAGAGAGAGAGAGAGAATACATCAGCAGAAGACATACAGAGTGTGAGGTTTCGTGTGTGTGTTTGTGTGTGTGTGAGCGAGAGAGAGAGAGAGAGAGAGAATACTGTAGCTGTAGATGTGATGGGTGGGAGTTTTTTTTCTGTGTGTGAGAAAGAGGGAGAGAGAGAGGTAGAGAGAGGAGAAAGATCATCACTAGTAGACATGGTGGGTGTGGGTACAGCAGTAGTCTGGGCTCTGAGAGAGTCTTTGTCTGCTCCTTGTCCCCCTCTACCTTCTTGGCCTGTCGTCTTCGTGGGGATAACAGTGAAGCTGCTGTTCAGCCTCTGTCTCACGCCAGCCACTGCGCTCTATTTGCCCTGAACCTCCTTTCCCTCGTCGCTACACTTGTCTGCGGTTGTTGTTGGCGATGCATTGTTCTCCTCGGCCTCCATTCAGGACCATGGGCACAGTTGGCAGGTCCGAATGTGCCAGAACCAGGGAAGCCATTTTTCTACTTCTGACACTGGGCTGCGGTTTAGTGCCGCAAAAGGTTTCATTTTCCTGCTCTGTTTTGCCAGTGTGTTGACTTCCTTTGTGTGCGTGGTGTCAGAAGTGGGTGTAGTCTCTCTCTTTGCTTATTAAATGTTATTCAAGGGAGCCTCTTAACTTGTAGGTGTCTTGTACGTGTGTGTATGCCTTTTGTGTGCTTGTGTGTGTATGTGTATGCATATGTGTGTATGTGTATGCAATGCATATGTGTGTGTGTGTGTGTTCAGCAAGACTTTTTATTCCTCCATATTCTTACTGACTAGTCCAAGGTGCTACTAGCCACTCGCTTGCCACTACTGTTTTGCTGCTATGTTGCTGTAACTCCTGCTTTAGTGTGAGTGTGTGTGTGTGTGGATGCCTATTTAGAGGGTAATATATCCTAGCGTATTAGAGCCTGTTTGTGTTGGTCCTTTAGCAGTTGTTTTATCTTCCAGTGCCTTGAGGGTTCAGTGCTGTAAATGGAAGCTGTTGCTGCGGCTAAAAGTGGCGTGCTGTGCACAGTGTTCATGTCATCAGCGCTTCTGCACTGCCTCCCTGCCTGGGGGACCACACTTTTAAACCAGAGCATGGAGAACATGGAGCCAATGTCCCAACGTCTCAGCCTGTCTGCTTGATTTCATTTCATTGTCTGATAATAAACACCCTCTGCTTTGGGCCAGGTGTTTGTTCGCTTACCAACTGATTGCTGGCTTTCAAAGCCCATGATTATTAAAGAAATAAAAGGTACGAGAAAAAATGTGTTAATGCGTGACAGAAGGTTAACAGAAGCCTCTTTAGTGTCTCATCACATAATTGCTGTCATGCAGTTCATGAGTCAGGGTTGGTTGGTGAAATCCTTGTGCTGTTGTGTCCCGACCAGAGTGCAGACCTGAGTCATCAGCCTAGCAGCCATCTTTGTGACAGACTAGGAACCACAGCCTTCACCCATGTCCCTGCCCGCCAGCAGGAAGACCCCTACAGGATCGCGCAGGTACTGCAGCTCCCTCATGCTCACTGGTCCCAACACGACACACACTCAAATATTCACTTTGGATAAAAGCATCTGTCAAATGACTAAATGTGAATGTAAAATGTGCTGATTTATGTGGGTACTTAAGGCTCATTGCGATGTAAGTGTGTTTACTCTGGAAAGCAACTTCTTGCAGTTTGAGCAGCTGTTGTTTAGTGCTTAGGCAGGTGAAATGTGTTTTCATTGGAAGTGGATTATTAGAAATCAAAGGCGATTAGGGCTATTAGTGTCTATAGCTTTGATATCATTAGCTACCTTTTACTGAATTAACATTAGCAACCTTTAACTGAACATTAGCCGAGATGGTGTCTCAAGGGTTCATAAAAGGTTATGTAAAGGGTCATGATTACATCACATTGTTCAGCAATAATATTGCATTTACAGACAGTACAATAGATTTTTACCGCCACCATTAAAAAACTTGTTGGTCAGGACACGAATGTATTAAAAACACAGAACTCTGGAACTCTTATGTTGGATTACATATGGCGTTATGTAATAATGCAGCCCAATGATGTCCTAACATTGCAGTGTCCTAACACTGAATTTGCCCAGTTTGTGTGTGTGTGTGTGTGTGTGTGTGTGTGTAAGTGAGGGAGACAGAGTGCGAGTGAGTGTGTGTATGTGTGAGAGAGAGAAAGAGAGAGAGAGAGAGAGTGTGTGTGTGAGCATGTGTGTGTGTGTGACTGTGTGTTTGAGAAAGTGCCTGTTTGTGTGTGTGTGTGTGTGTGCGTGTGCGTGTGTGTGTATGCGTGTGAGTGTGCGTGTGTGTGTGCGTGTGTATGTGCGTGTGCGTGTGCGTGTGCGTGTGTGTGTGTTTGTGTGAGCAGCCCTGACGTGTCCCTCTGGTCCCAGCAGACGGCCAGGCGCCCCGGGCAGCTCCAGGCATTCTCATGGGGACTCCTCGATCAGCACCTACTCCACTGCGTCTGCCAAGGGCAATGAGTGTGTGCCCACATCACGCTCACAGCCGGTCACACCCAGGTAACACACACACACAGTAGATACACTCACACACACACACACACACACACACACACAGTAGATACACACACACACACGCGCACACACACACACAGTAGATACACACACACACGCACACACACACACACACACACACACACACACAGTAGATACACACGCGCACACACACACACAGTAGATACACACACACACGCACACACACACACACACACACACACACACAGTAGATACACACGCGCACACGCGCACACACACACACAGTAGATACACACACACACACACACACACACACAGTAGATACACACACACACACTTAGGTAACACACATACACACACACAGTTCATACACACACATCCAGGTTACACACACACACATACATACACAAACACACACAACACACAGTACATATACACACATACACACACCCACGGTTCATATACACACATACACGCACACATACACACCTAGTCAACACACACACACAGTACAAATACACACATACAGACAGAGTATACAGTATATACACCCAAGCAGTTATACATACTGTATATGCACACACATGCACACACAATCACCGTCATACACATACACAAGTTTTGGATGTGTAAATCAGAACAATTGAACTTCAGAAACCATTTCCCTTATCATTATGTATTATTAATTATTATTGGTTAATTTCTTTTAATTCTAAAGTTCAGGGTTGTTTGCATTGATTAATATTACTTAGAGGAACTGTTATGCAAACACTTTCCCATGCATGTGTCTGTGTCTCCCTCCCAGGCGTCAGGCCAAGCACTCCACATGCAGTGACAACCACGGCATCCGCCCTCCCTTCCCAGAGCAGTACCTGACGCCGCTGCAGCAGAAGGAGGTGTCCATCCGACACCTGCGCTCAAGGCTTCGCGAGAATGTGGAGCGGCTGCAAGACAGGTGAGGCAGCCCGTGTGTGTGTGTGTGTGTGTGTGTGTGTGTGTGTGTGTTTGTGTGGGTGCAGTGCTCAAGGCCGCGGGAGAATGTAGAGAGGATGCAGGACAGGTGAGGCAGCGCAGCGCAGCGCATGATCATGTGTGTGTGTGTGTGTATGTGTGTGTGTGTGTGTGTGTGTGTGTGTGTGTGTGTGTTTGGGGTGAGCTCTGCTCCAGGGAGTTTCAGCTTTGGTGCCCCACTTCTGGCGCCTCCTCGTTGATTGCGTTATACAGATGAAAGATGAAACCTGAATCAAATTGAATTGAATTGGAATAAAGGTGCGGTCAGACACTTGAAGCAAGCACATGCAGGAACTTGCAGTTTTTGTGAAAATACGAAATAAGAATTTGTGGCCATTATAAATGACCTTCACACTCCACTGTATTGAACGTGACATCGACCTGTGACTTCAGTGGACAACAGTAAGGGTGTTTTCAGACCTGTGGTTTGGTTTGCTTAAGTCCGCAGCGTGTAGATGTTAGGATGTCTTAAGGCTTCCTACCTTGTCCACAGTGTTCAACGTAGATCAGCAACCTACTGAGGCGTTTTCTCTCATAGAACATCCATTTTATGTAAAAGGAAGCTTTCAGGCATTACTTTACAGAGTAATAGCACATCTCAAATGTCAACTTTGACGGCAGTCCATGAGCATGTGAAGTCGTCAGAGTCATGACAGTGTCAGCTGAGTGCTTCTTAACAGGAGGAGGCAGCGAGGGTGGAGTGTAACGTCAGATTTTCACACGTCCGCTAATTGCTAAACGCCTGTCTCGTCACATCAATCAAAACCTCGGACAGAGGTTCACAACAGCAAAGCAACAGTGACATAAAAAAACTCCCTTTCGACAAGATTAAATCAAAATATATATAGTTATAGTTATGGTATTTAGCAGATGCTTTTGACCAAAGCGACTAACAAAACATTAGAAAATCATTAGAGCAACAATGACCATTACAAATTAAGTAATAGCCATAATGAACAATTATGAACTGCTCCTCCTCCTCTGCTCCTCCTCTGCTCCTCCTCCTCCTCTGCTCATCCTCTGCTCCTCCTCCTCCTCTGTTCCTCCAGGGACTCGGAGATCGACGGGCTGCGTGGCCAGCTGGTGCGAATGCAGGAGGACTGGATCGAGGAGGAGTGCCACCGCGTGGAGGCGCAGATGGCCCTGAAGGAGGCGCGGAAGGAGATCCGGCAACTGCAACACGTGGTGGAGACGGTCCGCACCAACCTGGGGACACGGGATGCTGGTGGAGGGGAGCAGCCACATGCAGAGCCCCGGTCAGAGGGCTGGTACGGCGCCCGCATGGGGGTGCGTCCGGGAATGTCGCGCTCCTGCGGCTGCTCTCCGGCACACACCATGAGTCGCAGCGCCACCTACACGCGCCTGAGCAGTGACGCCTCTCCGTCAGCCGACCGCAACGGGAACGTCGGATCACCGGATTCGAGAGTAGGCGGCGGCGGCGTGGGGATCGGAGTAGGGGCGGTGAAGAGCAAGACCCTTCCGAGGGGCGATGGGCGCACCCACCTGCTCTTGGAGGCGGGATTGCTGACGGAGCAGCACCACCGCTGTCCCAGCATGCCGCGCTCCTCCACCTTCGAGCACCTGTGCAGTGGGGAGACCCTGCTGCCCGTGCCACACTCATCCTGCTGCCACGCCCTCAACAACAACTGCAGCTGCAGCCCCCACGCCTACCTGCCCCACCACCACCTGTTTCTCCACCTGCCCCAGGACAACACCCCTCCACCCACCATCCCCCCACCGCCACCACCTCCTCCGGCTCCAGCAGCGCCGCCTCCTTCAACTCCGCACACACACCCGTCCTCCGCTCCATCTGAGTGCTCGGAGGTGAGCGATAGGCCGGGGTACCGCTCCCAAGCCTGCAGTCCCACCATCACCTGGATCTCAGAGGAGGGCACGACGGAGGATATAAGCGTGTTCACAGCTGCGTCAGGGGGGCCCATCACCACCCCTAACGCCACCACCACCACAGCTGCCGACGCCTCCCTCCTCTCTGAAGCCATGCCCTTCCTGTCCCTGTCCTCTCCGACGCCCACCACCGCCACCCCCCAGCCCAGCTGCGTCGACATGGCCGAACCCTCCCCTCTCGATGGCTGCTTGTCCCTGGAGCTCCTGCCCCCGGCCCTCCTGGCCCAACCCAACCCCGAGACCCAGCAGCCTCAGCGGGTGTCTCCATCCCCGCTGGATGAGCTGCCCCCTCCACCGGCGCTGCGGACACCCCAGGAGGTGCTGGAGATGTCCGAGGAGGAGGATGACGTGCGGATCCCCCTGAGCGCGGCCAGCAGAGAAGACGAGGAGGAGGAGGACGGCGGGAACGAGCCTGTGCCGAGGTGCCACTGGAGCCGCTACTTCCTGGTGGACCTGTTGGCGGTGGCGGTGCCCGTGGTGCCCGCCGTGGCATGGCTATGCAGGGGCGCCGGTCGGCCCGATCTGCCCGTCTATCCTATTGGCTCCCTACTGCGGGGGTGCTGCGCCGTCGCCCTGCACTCCCTCCGACAGGTAGGCAGGGGGCGGGGCAGAGGGAGGGGCCCGACAAACACAGGCGGAGCTACAAATATTTAAAAACATCTCAACCCAGATAGACAGATGAGTCAGAAACAGGTTTAGTTCAGATCACACACACACATACACACTACATACGGACACTCACACACACACACACACACTACACACGCACACTCACACACACTCTATCTCACACACACACTCTCTCACACACACACACACTGTCTCTCACACACACACTACATACGGACACTCAACCACACTCTCTCTCTCTCTCACACACACACACACACACACACACACACACACACACACATACACACACACACACACACACACACACACACACCGTACACGCGCACACACAGCTCAGACATGAACCTGATCTAGTGGAGATCTTGTCCAGACTCAGCTGCTGAATGGGGACCAGCTCTGGCCAGCCTCCTGCACAAACACCAACACCTCTCCTCCAACAACACGGGATGACTTCTGTACACAATCCCTCCGCACCTTTCTCTTTCAAGTTTCCATTGTCTCCTCAAGTCCACTGCACCACAGCCACTACCAAACTAGTCTGATGAGGTAACAGATGTTGCTGTCCTGAATAAAACAGCTGGAATAGTCCTTGAACTCTCCCTCCTTTGCCCAGCCCCTGACTTCCTCATCTGCCCCAGCACCCTGGATTGGGATTATGCTGAGTTAATCCCTGAGATTAGCGGCTAGCTCTCTGTTTAGGAGTCGTTGTGCATCCTATCCATGTTTTTTGGAAAAATAATGTATTCTTGGGGACTGGGACATTTTAAACATAAATCTGATGTACAGTTCAAAAACAAATGCATTAGAGTGAGAATGTTTTTGAACAGTGGAATGTTTTCAGTGTGTTCTCAGTATGGTTGCTAAGGAGACACACTTGTACAGGGCTCCCAGTACGGCTAGTAAGGAGAGGCTCTCTACACTTATGACACTGGGCTTTAAAAGGGGGGAAGCTGGGGGTGCCAGGATGGGAGTTTTATCTGAATCCACCGTGGATTTTAAACCTTGAGTTTGTGACCCTCAGGACAAGGTTTATCTCAGGTGAGGATAAAATCACAACAAGTTCTTGGATTCAGCAAAGACCTTTTATTCCCCCCTACCTGTCCCTAACTTAGAAAACGGGAGCACTTGCTGTTCCCATTTTCAATTTGTAAATACAGTGTGATGTGGAACTACTGTAGAATCTAGGATTATCAACTTCAACAGCTTTGATCTAGACTTTAGTGAACTCAGTCCTTCCTCTTAGGTTCCCTCCCCCATCACTTAGATACAAGTCTAGACGAGACTAAGGCTAGACTACATTTAGGTATCAGAACAAGGGCATTGTGCTATGTTTGATTAAGTTGAAGAATGGGTGATGTTGACTTGTGTTCTGCAGTATTTCTTGGTTATGCTCTTTTGTTTTGCACTATGATTCACTTTAAGGGAGAGGGGGTTGGCAGTGGCTGGAAGCAGGGTTGCGTTGCATGCGTCCAGTTGACTTTCCCACGGGGGAGTTCCGGTAGATGTTTCTTTTGTGCTACTTTACTTCGATGAAAGATTTATGCATTTTTAAATAGTAAAAGATTCAGAAAAGCAATGACTCTAACATAACCTGTAAAGCAACAATAAACATCTTTCCCTCTTGTCTTTCTGCGACATTGAGATTGAGCTCCGATGAATGAAAAAACAAAACAGCACTGGATATGGCTCTCAGGGTTCTCAAAGATAAACCCTTTAGAGCTTTGAACGCTTGTTCAGTTTGCATAAACGCACCGTGTCTGCAAGAAATGTGTATGGAATGAAATGATTAAATAAACTAAGCATTTGATTGCTGTTAAATGAACTATTGGAATGTTGTATGGAACTGAATTCATCACATCAATCCTGAAAAAGTCATAAACTATGTCATTTCCATCATTAATGAATAGATGAAAAGACTCAAAAAGTATTTTTTGTAAACAAAAATATTTATTGTATGGTTGTGTTGACACATATCCAAGTTTCTGGTTAGCTCCTGAGATAGAACTGATCTGTCTCTCGTCTGATCCAGAGGGGGGCTCAGCTGCTTCCTGCTACATTGCAAGGCTGAAAAATTAAATTTTTAATTTACACAGAGTTACTGAACAACGCTTGTTTATGATAAAGCCATTTAACCAGTGGAGTGTGGGGACGGGGAGTGTGTGGTTTGTGAGATAATAAAACAGAAGACCGACAAACAGAAGGCTATGATCATTAAAGATAAAGATTAAGTCATTTGTTGTTCTTTTAAAAATAAAGACCTTTCTAAACCAAACACGTGTATAACGTGGGCTGTATTATGTCATCTGTACTGTGAATACAAACTCCTCAGAGGAAGGAACTGTACGAGAGTGTGGTGATGTGATTGGTAGAGGCAGATGCTTTAATGTTGTTTTTTTTATCTCCGCTCTTCAACTCTCATTCCTTGCTGAGATGAAATGAAATTCAGCCGTAGCGTTTCAGAGAGATCAACCTCCTAATGGAGTGCGGGTTTCCAGCGTCTGGTATTCCCAAGAGGTCCTCAATCAGAGCTCTGACTAAGCCTGTGCCTGTTGAGTTTAGTTAGTATACACTAAGTGGAGGTGTCTGTGAGGTTAGGAGAGATTGTTGTCAGATTTTAATAGCACAAGCGACACACTGCAACACACACGTAGATATATGGAGGCGTCACAGGACACACACACGGACACGCGGGCCTGAGGTCGCTGTGAGGTAAAAAGAGATTCCATGTTCCATAACGTCTCTGCATTTTCTTTAATATCCAGATAGTTTGATTCAAAGATCCTTAAAATTGGACTAAAATCAAATTGTGACAACTTCCCCAATACCCCAATACAAGATGATTTTGTGTCAGTTCATTATTTCTAGTAGAACCTGCAGTGGTTGGTATTTAAATGACGAACCTATCTAAACCAAGCAAACTAATAATTTTAGATTAAATTCACTACAAACAACATCTGATTCATCAAATCTCTTGAGGTCTTTTGGCCGAGTTTGAAAAGTTGAAAAGAAAAAATTACCTCTTCTGTTGTTCTGATGTCAGATACAGTATATTTCTACACCCATGTCACCTTTGCCCTAACGGACTGTGAGTCATCACACTGAGGCTCATGGGAAACGAGGTTTGAATTGAGTATGATTGAATGCGAATGTGATGCGTGTTTAGAGATGCTGGTATGCCTCTGTGAGCTTGTCCTTGTCCTGTCCCGTCCTTGGTTTTGGCTGAGAGGTTCCGTGTATGCTTGTCTCTGCGAACCGTGCAAAGAGAAACTGTGCCTTGAGTTCTGAGAGGGTGTTTTTGTCATGCGATCAGATAAGTGGCTCCGGTTTGACTTTGAACGTTGACCTCTGGAGTTGAGAGATGGCCGCTCTAGGGAAACACTCTGTGTTGCACTCTGCATGTCCACGTCTGTGGAGCAGGTGACTGCTTCAGGACTGCCAAAAACACAGAAATCAGTATCATACTATTTTCCTCTCTCTCTTTCTCTCTCTCCCTCTCTTTCTTTCTCTCTCTCTCTCTTTCCCACAGTCTCAGGCCCTATTTACTCTTTATTAGAAGCTTAATTCCTAATTACTAATACACCCACACACACACACACACACACACAGAGACACCCTTACACAAATATACCCAAAACCGTCACAGAAGAAAGATGAATTGCCAACACATGTGCATAGGGCAAAGTTGAAGTTGAACCAAATAGAGAATGAAGATTTAGAATGCTGCTGTAGAACTCACATTGCCTGTTCCTGATTGGTGGGGCTCTGGCTCTGGCTCTGCCGTTGGCGTGCCTCATCGATGGGGTAGAGGCAGAAGAAGACCAACCCCAGCACCAACAGGCCAATAGGCACGGGCGCAAACAACACCTGCAATGCTGTTATTACTCCATCGCCATGGCTACAGGCACCAGCCTTGTAGCCTGCAAAGCTGCAGGGCAGAAACACAGACGTGTGAGCAGCAGTGTGATAGCATGAGTGGGCGAGTGTGAGGTTGCGTGTGTGACTCACAGAGAGAGAGAGGGGGAGATAAAGGGAGAGAGGGAGAGAGAAAGAGAGAGAGAGAGAGAGAGAAAGAGAGGGAGCGAGGGGGAGAGAGAGAAAATAGAGAGAGAGAGGACAGAGGGGGAGAGACAGAAAGATAGAGAGAGGAGATGATACACGCAATGTTTGGAAACAGTAAAATAATATTGAATAATATTAGTGTGAAAGAGAAGAATAGAAGCTACTGACAGCTGTGCTGAATAAAACAATACTATTGGTGGCCCAGCATAGGACACAGAAAAGAGGTCATTTCCAGGCGCAGCAGAAGGAGGAGCCCTGATAGAGAGGAGGAGGAGGTGCAGGAGGAGGAGGATGAGGAGCAGCAGGAGGAGCCCTGATAGAGAGGAGGAGGTGCAGGAGGAGCCCTGATAGAAAGGAGGAGGAGCAGCAGGAGGAGGAGGAGGTGCAGGAGGAGGAGGAGGAGGTGCAGGAGGAGGAGGAGGAGGTGCAGGAGGAGGAGGAGGTGCAGGAGGAGGTGCAGGAGGAGGAGGATGAGGAGCAGCAGGTGGAGCCCTGATAGAAAGGAGGAGGAGCAGCAGGAGGAGGAGGAGGTGCAGGAGGAGGAGGAGGAGGTGCAGGAGGAGGAGGAGGAGGTGCAGGAGGAGGTGCAGCAGGAGGAGGTGCAGCAGCTGGTGTGGAGACTCACTGGAGGACCATAGTGGAGAAGCCTATGGACAGGCCTCCTCCCAGCTTATTGCAGAACACATAACAGGAGAAGAACAGAGGCTCCATCTCCCTCAAGGACGGGTTCTTTAGGGTGAAGTCATCCACCACATCCGGCAGCATGGACCTAACACACACACACGTACGCGCGCACACACACACACACACACACACACACAGACACACACACGCACGCACGTAGGCACACACACACGCACACACACAAACGCACACACACAAACACACAGCTGAAATCCACACCAATTAGTAATTACCATTCTGTTCTGTGTCTCTGTGTGTGTGTGTGTGTGTGTGTGTGTGTGTGTGTGTGTGTGTGTGTGTGTTGATGTGTGTGTTGATGTGTGTGTGTGTGTGTGTGTGTTGATGTATGTGTGTGTGTGTGTGTGTTGATGTATGTTTGTGTGTGTGTGTTTGTGTGTTGATGTATGTGTGTGTGTGTGTGTGTGTTGATTTGTGTGTGTGTGTGTGTGTTGATGTGTGTGTGTGTGTGTGTGTGTGTGTGTGTGTGTGTGTGTGTGTGTGTGTGTGTGTGTGTGTGTGTGTGTGTGTGTGTGTGTGTGTGTGTGTGTTGATGTATGTTTGTGTGTGTGTGTGTTTGTGTGTGTATTGATGTGTGTGTTGATGTGTGTGTGTGTAGTAATGAGTGAAGGACTGGGGTGACTGACCAGGGAAGCAGGAAGAGGGTGGCCAGGCTGCTTCCACTGAGGACACTCATGACCATGAACACAGCCAGGTTACTGGGCACCGACACCAGCACTACCAGGGCAGGGATGAGCAGCTGTAGAGAGACACACACACATGCACGCACGCACACACACACACACACACACACACAGCATGAAGAGCAAGGAAACCATCACACACAACACACACACACACATATACACACAAATACGACACACAAGGAGCCTGTCCTCTGTTAGGCATTACCCACACACAAACACACATAAATACACACGCACATAACTACACACACACATAAAGAGACAGATTTAAGGCACAAAAAGGCTATCCCCTGATGACCACACCCACACACATAAATACACACACATATAACTACACACACACATAAAGAGACAGATATGAGGCACACAAAGGCTATCCCCTGATGACCACACACACACACACACACACACACACACACACACACACGCCATGCCACAGCAGATGGCATCCACGCTAGGAAGAGAGGCAGCTCACAGGGAGTCCGATGAGCAGTGTAGTCTTCTTGCCCACCCTCACCAGGAGCACCTGCCATAGAGGCACAGAGATGGATGCTGATAACTGTGAAGGAACATGAGAGATGACACATGAGACAGGACCGATAAACACGACACACAACACACGAGACATGACACATAACACATAACACACAACACACCACACGACACATAACACATGAGACATAACACACGACAGAATGACACCCGACACCCAACACACGACACATAACACACAACACACCACACACGACCCATAACACACAACACACCACACACGACCCATAACACTTGAGACATAACACACGACACACGACACATAACACACGACACACGACACATAACAAACAACACACCACACATAACACAGAGACATAACAATAATTTTTACATGCAGTGGTTAAACTTGGCTTCTCTATAGTAAAAACAGGAAAGGAAAACAAGATGGTGGATGGATTGTGTGTATGGTGTATGGTGTATTGCTGTGGTGTGTGTGTGTGTGTGTGTGTGTGTGTGTGTGTGTGTGTGTGTGACATACTTGTTGCGGCAACAACTGAATGTCGCTGAGAGGCTAAGAAAGGGAGATTCACTTGGGTGACGCGCTAAAAACAATTCCAATGTCCAATCCGGAGGTTAAGATTTCTTCCATTTATTAATACATCTTCATTGAAACAGGTATAAAGTGCAGGTGCTTCTGTGCAAAGTGGCGATAATAAATATGCATGAAATTCATCTTCTTAGTCCATAAAATCCATTCGAAAGTTTCAAAAGGCAGTATTTGAGCAGTCAACAAAAAATGTGCTCTCCCTACTCACCCCCTCGCCATACTACTACAGGTGCCCACAGGCACGTGCACAGACATTTTGGGGGGCAGGTGCTCAAAAAAAAAAAAAGGGCGCCCACCACCAAAATTATTAATGAAATTAAATATCTCTCGCTCTCTGGCTTCCACTCCCTTAACGTCTGATACATCAAATGATGTCTGGGGTGCCTTTTTCTGTAATTGGTCCACCTCACCATGCTTGTGCATCAAATCTGAACTTGGGGAATACTCCAGCCACCCATTTTTAGAAAACCAATGCTTTTGGAATGACCGCCCTTCATAATTTTTTGGGAGGACAAATTCTGGTTGTCGTTGTAAAACAGGCAAAACGAAGAGATACATAAATATCACGTTAAACAATGAGGGACAAGGATAGCATGACCCCGAGAGCTAGCATAGTTTACCTGCTATTTTCTAGCTGTGAATTCTCGTGACATTTATAAACAAACATTCAACATACTCTCGAAATAGTTTAAACGGCATTTATACAACACAAAATATGCACTTTCAGACAAATAATGTCATTACACCTGACAAACGTCAGTAAACAGCTGGACAATGCTTTGAAATCAAGTTAGTTGTCTGTTAATTTTTTTAGGAAACGTCGGACCAGTCCGGTTTTCAGACGTATTGTTTTCAGCGGCACTAATGTTGTTAATTTATACAACGTCGGGGGATTGCACAAACACCGTCATTACCTGTTTGTCTGATGCAGGTCAGTGAAGAACTAGGCTGAACCTGTTGGCCTGCCGCTCAACATTGATGTGGGGGATGAGGAGGGATGGGCGCGGAGGGGGCTTGTGAGCACCGCAGAGCAAAGAATACTTATTGTATGTCTATGCCGCGGAGCATGTCGGGGCAAAATTCTCACAAGAACTCCAAATAAATGCCCCGTCAGATATCAAAACACATTTGGGGGAATTGATGACGAGAGACTAATTTCTATTCTAGAAATATTGATGATTGAAAAAAATTATTGGTCTCACGAAAAAAGGGCACTTTTTCTCAACCAGGGCACAAGGGCTGGTGCTTGAGCACCAGCTGGGGTCTATCTGTGCACGTGCCTGGGTGCCCAGGTACGTATATTCATTCATTCAATACCCACGTGACTTGCATACACACCCACAAAATACCAAAATAAAAGCACTAAAGCACAGACTAATTTAACCATGGCAAATGTGTTACAATGGCACTACTGGTTAGAAAACAATTAAGTCTAACACTATTGTATAGAACCTGTGAAAGAGACCTGCAGATGTATTTTTGACCTTGACACCTAATGACTTACAGCTGGATTTCAGTTATGAAAGCTCAGTGGGTATTACTGATGTCATTTCTAAGAGTAAGACAGTAAGAGAGTAAGAGTTCAGGCTTTTTAAGCAGCTGAACACGGAAAGAAAGCAGGGAATTAAAACAGCTCCAGGGCTTACATGACGAGGGCTTAAAGGAACCCTAAAAATGATGCTGTTTGTGGGGTGGGTGGGGCACTGGTGGTGTGTGTGGGGTGGGTGGGGCACTGATGGTGTGTGGGGTGGGTGGGGCACTGATGGTGTTGATGGTGTGTGGGGTGGGTGGGGCACTGGTGGTGTTGATGGTGTGTGGGGTGGGTGGGGCACTGGTGGTGTTGATGGTGTGTGGGGTGGGTGGGGCACTGGTGGTGTTGATGGTGTGTGGGGTGGGTGGGGCACTGGTGGTGTTGATGGTGTGTGGGGTGGGTGGGGCACTGGTGGTGTTGATGGTGTGTGGGGTGGGTGGGCACTGGTGGTGTTGATGGTGTGTGGGGTGGCTGGGCACTGGTGGTGTTGATGGTGTGTGGGGTGGGTGGGGCACTGGTGGTGTTGATGGTGTGTGGGGTGGGTGGGGCACTGGTGGTGTTGATGGTGTGTGGGGTGGGTGGGCACTGGTGGTGTTGATGGTGTGTGGGGTGGGTGGGGCACTGATGGTCTCTGCAGGGCTTTACTCACCAGGAGCACGAGTATGATGTACTGGAACTGGGGCCCAAGGCCAGAGGCATGCGTGCAGTATAAGGCAAAGTTCCCCAAGGACATCTGGACACACACACCACACACACCACACACACCCAAATGACAGAACATGAGTTTGAAATAAGGATGTACATCTGGACACACACACACACACACACACACACACACACTCAGAGGTATATGAGTTTGAAATAAGAATGTACATGTGACATGGAGGAAGTATTTAAGCAAACATATACGGAACCATGTGTTTTCAATGAAACTTTTAGTTCACATGAATATTTCAAGACACACTTGGTTGGTGAGTTGGTTGTCGATTTAATATTAAAGAGGAAGTACTAAAATGTATATAATGTTTTTGTGTCCTTACGGAGAAATGTTTATGTTTATGATAAACTGCATAATTCAGGCATTTTTATGACTTTATCATTTTTCACACACACACACACACACACACACACACACACACACACACACACACACACACACACACACACACACAGTCTCTCATATCCTTGTACCATGCATAAACACACTTGCACAATAACAGACAATGAAGGTGAACGAGCTATGAAACAGTCAGAGGTAGAGATGTTTGACCTGGAAGGCGAGAGAGGAGAAGAGGAACCCAAGGACCAGGCGTGTGTATGGGGTGTGACGCACAAGCATCTTCAGACTGGAGAAATAGGGCAGACGCTTCTCTTCCTCAGAGCGGACAGGAACTGGAGAGAGAGAGAGAAAGAGAAAGAGAGAGAGAGAGAGAGAGAGAGAGAGAGAGAGACCATAACATGTTTAGAGAATCACAACAGCACAAAGAGGCCTGAAGACTGTTCAGATCAGTGTCATCTATATGAGTGATGTGCATCCTTCAGATAACAAACTTTTATGTATGTATGTCCTTGTACATGTTTATGATATGATCTTGTACTAAACTATATTTCTTTATTAAATATGTCAGTTTATTTGCATGGAGATCATAATGGTTGATGTGGTAAGGGACGTCTCTTTGCCTCACCATGCTGTTCTTTCACTCCCAGGAAGAGAGTCAGGCTGCATAGGAAGTAGATGCTTCCCAGGACCATAGCAGAGGTCATGAAGGCCTTCCTCTGATTAATCAACAAACACACACACACGCACGCACACACACATAGAAACATACACACACACGCACTCATGCAAGCACGCACGCACACACACACACACACACAGAAATATACACATACACACACATACACACACGCACACACACACAGAGAAACATACACACACGCACACAGAGACACATACACAGACACATACACGCACACACGCACACAGTGACACATACACACACATACACACACGCACACACACACACAGAGAAACATACACACATACACGCACACAGAGACACATACACAGACACATACACAAACACACACGCACGCTCACACGAAACACACACACACACACACACACACATCAACGTGCAGTTACACATTCTTGAAACATGCATAAATGCACTTAAACACCAGCAGGCAATTACATTAGTGACACACAGCACACCCTTCCAAACACACCCAGAACCTTTCAAACCCACCCAGCACCTTTCAAACACACCCAAACAAAGGCCAGCTAATCACAGGGGAACCAGACACCCCTGGGAACGCCTTTTGGCATCAGCCGCTAAGCTATGCAGTTAGGCAGCTGTAGAGAGAAGAACAGCTAAAGGAAAATACTAAATCCCCTCTCTAGTCATTCTATAATGAGAACATCATTAATGTACAATACCAGTCAAAAGATTGGACACACCTTCTCTTTTTTGGAGAAGTTTTTTCTTTACTTTTAGTTTTATTATTTTCTACATGGTAGATAACACTTTTTTGTTTAGTACGTCATTCCATATGCGTTATTTCATAGTTTAAATGTCTTCAGTATTAATCTACAATGTAGAAAATAATAAAAGTAAAGAAAACATTTCTCTAAAAAATTCAAGGTGTGTCCAAACTTTTGACTGGTACTGTACATTGAATTGTATTGTTTAGGTGCTATTTAATTTTAATTTAATTTTGCTTGTAGAATCATCCGTGAAATCATAATATCATCTTCATTCCATCTTAACATCAACACATACAAGAAATGTCTTGAAGTCTGTACTGGTTATACAGACTTGTTTAACAGGCTATGAGCAGGGTATGAATACTGCTGCACTGCTTCCTGCAGGTTCGAAAAACATTATGTGTCAACTAGTCAAACGAATGAACCAGTGAAAATGATGCTTGTTCACCGTGTTTGGGAGAGAAGGGTGAACGGGAGTTGTGGTGCTGTGGACCTGCTCAAAGACCTGGTCCTCGGTCAGGCAGACGCGATCTCGCTCCGTGTAAAACACCTTCATGACCTGGCCCTGTACCACTGAGCTGAACAACATGGCCAGCATCTCCAAACACATCCCTATTAGTGAGGAGGAGTAAAGGGAGAGAGTGAGTTGAGGAGAGAGAGAGACAGAGGGAAGCAAAGAGAGCGAGAGAGGGAGTGAGGGAGACAGAGAGAGAGGGAGGCGGGGGAGAAAGGAGAGATAGAGAGATAGACAGTGAGGGGAGGAGAGGGATAGAGAGTGAGGAGAGGAAAGGGATAGGGGGATAGAGAAATAGAGAATAAGGAGAGGAGAGGGATAGGGGGATAGAGAGATAGAGAATAAGGAGAGGAGAGGGATAGAGAGATAGATAATAAGGAGAGGAGAGGGATAGAGAATGAGGAGAGGAGGAAAGGGAGTGTGGTAAACAGAGTGGAAGAATGATAGGAGACGGCATGAAAGAGAAAGAAAGAGAGTGAAAGAGCCAAGCAAATCAATGATGAAATTGCATTGTAAACCAGCGGAAGAAACACAATGCCAAGGCTCTACTCCAGAAAGCCACTGGGAGCTCTGAAACACTGACAACAGCTCCACACCCCAACACTAAGGCTTCCACTTACAGAAAGAGCTTGTTAGAATAATACAGCACAAGAGGAGGGTTTAGTGCTGAGTAAGGGAAGCACTGGGGAGCAGTATAACTGGGCAGGATCTCTTACTGTAGGCTGTGGCTGAGTCTCTGTCTCTCTGGTGTCCACCCAGGAACATGCTGAGGGAGGTGTAGGGCACATGGTAACACTGGAAGGGGTGGGGCACGGGGTAACATGGTAAGGCATAGGGTAACATTTTAAGGGATAGGGTAACATGTTAAGGCATAGGGTACCATGTTAAGGGATAGGGTAATATTGTAAGGCATAGGGTAACATGTTAAGGGATAGGGTAACATTGTAAGGCATAGGGTAACATGGTAAGGCAAAGAGTAACATGGTAAGGCATAGCGTAACATGGTAAGGCAAAGGGTAACATGTTAAGGCATAGGGTAGCATGTTAAGGCATAGGGTAACATGGTAAGACATAGGGTAACATGGTAAGGCATAGGGTAACATGGTAAGGCATAGGGTAACATGTTAAGGGATAGGGTAACATGGTAAGGCATAGGGTAACATGGTAAGACATGGTCACATGTTAAGACATGAGGTGTTGCATGTAGAGTTTAAGTGATGTCATGACTGTGGCTATAGAGGAGCCCTATCCAGTGTGTTTTACATTTACCCCTGATCAGCCACGCTTCATCAGCCAAAGGAAATGTGTCCAGTCATTTAAGAGAGGCACTGAAGAGTTCATCCAGGTTTGTTTTGTGACTTGCCAAAAATGAATAAAGTGTACATGTAAGTGAAGCAGTTCTGTCTTCCAGTCAACATCTCATGTAGGAGAATACATTCAGTGCATCAAGCTACAAATGTGGACGTTCAGATTCAGGTTCCAAAGTTTGCCAGTGCATGAACTCTGAAGTGAACTACGGGAGTCCACATCTAAAGGACGGGTTAGGGACGACGACAACTCACACTCATGAAAACACAGCTACACTCTCTGTTAAAGACAGGGGGGAAGTCACACTCCTGTTAAAGACTCTCTGTTAGAGACGTGGGGGAAACTCATGAAAGTGCAGTCTGTTAGAGACAGTGGGAAACTCACACTCATGAACGTCTGAAACAGGCAGCTGGTGATGAGGTACCAGGGGATGCTGGAGGCCAGAGAGTCTGAGCCCCCCGGGGCCGACCACAGCAGGATGTAGGACAGGATCCCCAGAGGCGTGGAGATCACCATCCTGGAATGGAAAACCAGACTCATACAACCATGACCAGACCATGACAACCAGGACCAGACCATAACAACCAGGACCAGACCATGACAACCAGGACCATACCATGACAACCAGGACCAGACCATAACAACCAGGACCAGACCATGACAACCAGGACCAGACCATGACAACCAGGACCAGACCATGACAACCAGGACCAGACCATGACAACCAGGACTAGCATCATACAACCAGGATGTACCTGGCTGTACACCGTGATAAATCACACTAATTTTTTCCTTCAGATGTAAAGATTTTAAATTCAAATAATTACTTTAATTTAGTTATCTCGTGGATCATGACTAACCAACTAACTAAACCCTACACAGAACTGGAAATGTAACGATTATCTGGACATTGACTATTCTGGTAATTAAATCTGATGAGCAAACCGGAATACCTCTGATCAAAAACAGTACAGGATGTTAGTGACCGACAGCCTATGCAACCACACCCAACCACACGTCCTTACCCACCATGGGAGGAGCTTGCCAGTGGGGGTGTGGGGGGTGCGGCTCACCAGGTACCCCACCAGGGGGTCGGTGATGGCATCCCACGCCCGACTCAGGAACAGTATCAGAGAGACAAAGGAGGCCTCCATCTGTGTTCAAACATACAGACACATTTACCTTTATTTTATATAGATTTATACAGATTACAAGTGTAAAATAAATATGCAACCTTTATGGTTAATTATCTGCACATTTAAAGTACTTCTGCTATATGGATGTGTGTTTATATTCAGGGGGCACCAAACCTTTGACCATCACACCACTGATATTATTTCTATATTATTTCTTTTCATATTACTTTGACCAGAGAGCACGGTGAGATGGGCACAGAATAAATTGTGGTCTTGCATTCACAGCTACAGCCCATCTATTGATTATTTCAGACACTTTTTTCAATGTGGTGTGAAGGGTTGAGCTGGGCTTAAACTCCGGCTAAAAGCGAATCAGAAAACCTTTAGAAACTCGCACTGATGAGTGGCGAGTGAGCTACGGGTACCCTCACCACGTCCAGGATACAGGTGAACTGTACTGTAAGTGTTTTTGTCAACGTGGTGTGAAGAGTGGTACAACCGTGGCTAAAAGCTACTCAGAGCTGCGCTTACCCTCACCACGTCCAGAAGGAAGACCTGCAGGCAGAAGCCGATGGCGATGTTGGTGATCTGATAGGGGATGCCCCCCACAGCATAACACAGCTTCCTCAGCAGGGGAATGCCATCTGGCTTTAAATGGGCAATACAGTACCGTGTGGATCAATGGAAAATGAATAAATGATATATGATATTAGATACAGATAAAGACAGAAAAGACGTCTACAAAACCTTAGCCTTGGCCATGATCTTATTCTGATACACTGGATATGATGCTCTTCATATTTGATCAGTTTTTCGTCATAAGACCACCCTAAGAGTTTTTTTGTATTTATATCAGCAGGTTGCAAGGCTGTCAAATAGCTGACTCATCCAGGCTGTGTAAGCCAAAATGGAGAATGTCAATAGCCATTTTCCAAAAAAAAAAAAAAAAAAAAGCCAACAGATTTGTATACTGCAGAATGATTTAAAAGTTATCTGTCAACAGATATACAGTCCATCAGGTAAAACGTTTTCTGAGAGCTGTATGAAAATGTAATCTATGAAAATTAAAATCTATGAACATTTGTTTGACCAAACCAGAACAGATTACAGCTGTCACACAAATAAAGCTATCCTCAACACTTCAGCAGCATTAGTGTTGATGAAGCAAAACTGCAGAGATTGTCAAGGATTCCAAACACCAGCAGATGAAATATAAGTGGCAAAACATGTAATAGGTGTGTAGAGTTTGGAGTAGTTACTCACCGTGGAATTATCTATGCTCTCATTTCCACCATTTTGTCCCTTTTTGCAGGTACGGTTGAAAAATGAGGTGCTCCAAGTTAGAAGCCTCCCCACGGACAGACTGTGAGTCATCCTGAAGCTTTGCTGGCGACGGTGTTTGGTTTACCTGAGCAGGTGTCGCTCAGTTTCACCTGTCTAGATACAGGTATTGTTCTGTTCTGCTACAGGGTGCAGGGATTATGGAAAGAAAATGGCTGAACACACATAAGTGCATGCTTTCATGGACACACACACAGACACACTTACTCACACACACAAAACCTGCACATATACTAGTCTCACTGGTAAGCAGGGACACTTCCAGCATCCCTGAACTGGTCTTATCCTATAATTTTTAACAAGATTGATGAAATGTGCTCTAAATGTAGGTAGGAGTGACCGCAGCACAGAGAGAGTATTACATGTCTTAACCAGCTCAAATTCAAAGAGGATTGAATGTTTTTGAGGACTATAAGTACAGAGAATGTTAGGGGGGAGTCTGCATGGAAGGTTGGTCATTAGCTGCGTATAACAAGTGCACACTCCTATATCATTAATGCTAACGTCACCGTGCTAGCTGATGTTACTTGCTTGATTTGTATTTGTAACAATAAGGGACTGTAAAACGTATATTGTAAAAAATGTCAAGCTTTGCCCCATCCTTGAACAAAAAAACGTGGCTATGATTTAGTAAACAAAATTAGCAATTAAACAGTTCACCAATTCAGCTCCAATAAGGGAAACACTGAAAAACCTTTTAGTCTCTATTTTTTATTAAATATCAATGAAAATACATACAAACAGTTCTTAATCAATAATTAAACAATAAGTTCACATAATAAAATAACTGTACGTATATTGATACAAGTTTTCATCCCTTGAAGAAATAGCAATGTGGTAGAGATCTCCTCTAATAATAATAATAATAATAATAATTCATATAATTTTTAACGCACTTTTCATTCACAGGAATCTCAGAGTGCCTACATATTAGAAACTAACTATAAAAATACAATAAAATAAAAAAATTGTTAACATAAGCATAACAGAAAATATTTCACACAAGGCCAGAAATGCCTTCCTGAATACAAATGTTATAAGTCCAGCTTTAAAGGAGTACAGTGTCTGCGTTGCCCTTAGGTGGTCAGGAAGGCTGTTCCATAAGTGTGGCGCTGCCGAGCAAAAGGCCCGGTCGCCCATGGTGCGGAGCTTGGTTTTGGGGATGCGGAGGAGCAAGCTGTTTGAAGACCTGAGGGTGCAGGTGGAGGTTTGGGGAGTAATTATTTCTTGCAGGTAGGGAGGTGCATGGCCATTTATGCATGTATGGGTGATTATAAGGACTTTGTAGTCAATCCGGAAAGAGACAGGGAGCCAGTGTAGTGAGTGTGGTGTTATGTGCTCATATTTCCGGACCTTCATCAGAATCCTGGCAGCGCTGTTTTGGATGTATTGCAGCTTCTGGATGTTCTTGCCAGTGATCCCATAGAAAAGGGAATTACAATAGTCCAGTCTTGAGGAGATAAAGGCGTGGACAAGCTTCTCTGCATCTGAAAGGGTTAAAGTGGGGCGGAGTTTGGAGATTTAAAAAAAAGAGGTTTTGCACAGGTGTTTTATATGATCATTAAAGTTCAGGTGAGAGTCAAACCTAACTCCGAGATTAGTGACTGTGTAGGAGAGGGGGATGACCTGGCTGTCGAAGGTGAGATGAGTCAAGGAGGATGACTGAACCTGGTGTGGAGTGCCAACAAGAAGGGCTTCAGTTTTGCTACTATTACGCTGGAGAAAGTTGTTGCTCATCCATGCCTTTAGCCCCCCAAGACAGGCGGTGAGACATGACATGGCTGCAGTGGGGCTTGGGGCAGTTTTTATATAAAGCCGTGTGTCATCAGCATAACAGTGGAAAGACATCCCATGTCTGCTGATGACGCGACCGAGGGGGAGCATGTACATAATGAAGAGGATGGGGCCGAGGACCAACCCTTGCGGAACACCACAGGAGACAGGGAGCTGTCTGGACTTGCAACTTCCCAGTGAGACATATTCAGTTCTGCCAGAAAGGTAGGACTGAAACCACTTGAGTGCAGAGTCTGATAGTCCAATGGTGGTGTGGAGGCGCTCTAGGAGGATAGTGTGGTCCACTGTGTCAAATACAGCAGTCAGGTCCAGGAGGATGAGGAGTGAGGGTGATCCTGCATCGGCTGTCACCAGCAGGTCATTTGTCACCCTGAGCAAAGCTGTTTCAGTGCTTTGGGCTGAACGAAATCCTGATTGAAATTTTTCAAACAAGTTGTTGTGTTTGAGGTGGCCCTGAAGTTGAGAAGCAACTACCTTCTCTAACACCTTGGACAGGAAGGCAAGGTTTGAGATAGGCCTGTAGTTGGCTAGAACCTCCGGGTCCAGGGTGGGCTTCTTGAGAAGGGGACGGATGACAGCAGCCTTGAGAGCAGGTGGGACATAGCCAGACTGAAGGGAAAGGTTAACAACTTTGGTGATGAAAGGACTGAGAGTGGGGATGTGTGACTTGAGCAGAGCAGTAGGAATAGGGTCATGTCTCTGCATGAGTCACAGAGCTGTCCATGCCAAGGTCACCCAACACATCCATTGACCTCTAATCCAGCCCTCTTCTATCTGTAGTTCCTTCTCAGGTCTTTCCTCAGTGTAGGGGAGTTACTATGGTAATGATGATCTCCTCCTGGTGTAGGGGAGTTATGATGATCTCCTCCTGGTGTAGGGGAGTTACTATGGTGATGATGATCACCTCCTGGTGTAGGAGAGTTACTATGGTTATGATGATCACTTCCTGGTGTAGGGGAGTTACTATGGTTATGATGATCACCTCCTGGTGTAGGGGAGTTACTATGGTTATGATGATCACCTCCTGGTCTAGGGGAGCCTAGGTTTGGTTTGGGCCGGGGGTTATGCTAGGAGTGGGGAGAGGGGTAGGGGGAGTCGGAGGAGGGAGTGGGGAGAGGGAGATGCCTCCTCTCACGGGCACATTTCTCGACCCGAAACTGCCATGCTGCAGGCCGGCTGCTGGGCGGAGAGCTGATTTTTTTGTTTCCAGCTTGTTGCCTAATGGAAGTGCCATCTGGAAATGAAGTGATGTTTTAGTGACATGAATTGTACATGTTGTACAAGTAATAACCCTGGATCTTTCTAAAAATAGTTTAATTCATACCGTCTGTTTTTGAAGATGACCGTCAGCTTCCGGATTACATAATGCTGATATCTGACAGTCCACCACCAGTCTGTCTGGGGAAAGAGGCTACTCTTCTTGAGCCATGTGGCGGTGCCGTTGAGGGGCAAAGGCCTTAGGTACCCGTACTGGTGCATTTGAAGAACACTGGTGCCGCCTCGATGCTGCAGGCCCATCCTTGCGGCTAGCCTTGTGGAGACAGACAACTAACATGCCTATGGAAGCTGTAGTGGAGGGGGATCTGCTTAGAACCCAGATTGTGGGTTCTAATGAGTTAAGTCAAGGGCTGTTCTAGTAGGTGACAATTTTATTTATATAGCTCCAAAACAATGTGCTTTACAGAGCCCAGGTGAGCCCACAGGTTGTCCTGTAAGAGCAGATAGATGCCAAATTTCCCAAGGAAAGTTTTATTGATTTACCCGATGGAGGAGGATGTGGGCGTTTGGTGGCACACGACTTTTACCTCAAGCCTCACGCATCAAAGCCAAGCGAGCTTCCCACAGACGTGGCCCTAACTCTATACATCCACGCATGAGGACCCATTACATCCTGAGTTGCATGTTCTAAAGCCAGTCACAACACACAAGTGGAGTGGGCATCAGCTGTAGTCAAATCTGCTGAGTATTACTTATGCTTAGTGTAGTAGTTGATACACATCTGTATCTTATAGTCTAATCTCATCAATAAGAAAGTGGAATAACTGATGATTAAAAAACAAAGCATCCAGCATAACTTTTACTTTCACCTGCCTGAGTATCATGTTGTTTGTTTGTCTTTTGATGACTACAAAATGATGTCCTTATGCATATCTCTCTCTTTTTTAAATGATTGACTTCATGTGATTGACTGAATGATTGAGTAAATGTGTGCAGTTTTAGTTTGGTCCGCCAGGTGGCAGAAGAGACTAAACAGTTTCAATGGAGAGATTATTGTCAGCATGGCCAGGATTGCATTCAAGGTGCCCCCCCCCCCCCCCCGTTGGCCTGTCAGGGTGTCTCATTGTGCCCAGCCTCGTATATCACCCAACCGCAACATGAGTCAGTAAGATGGCTCTCTGCAGATAAGAAACGTCTAGGCGAATTAAAAGTGAAACTAGCGTAGTTCCCACGGAGTTCTATCTGCTAGTCACAACAGTTCTGGGCCTGAGGCGGTCCAGGTCCAAATAGCATCCGATTCAGAATAATCAGCTGGGCATGCTTGCTGCTGTATCCTCCTGAACAAACCAAAAGATCACTTTGCATACAATATAGATACCAGTCACACAAAAGATATTTCTTATAGACTACGTAGCCTATATAGAGGAGACAATTTTCATATCCTTAGCACATTCACAGATACGGGACATTATCATGTTGTAATGTTCTTTCAGGTAATGAAGCGGTCTCTTTTTTGTACATAGCTTATAAACGCATGCCTCTCGTTTACAGTTTACTGACCAACCTGTCCGTGTAGTATGTATCGATCTTTGGAATGAAACCCCATCCTCAAATTGATTGGCAGAGCGCCTAAAATGTACTCTGTGGTACTCATTCCCGGATTGCCTTTTTAAAAGCATATTGATTGCAGTGAGCCAAATGGAACAGCCAAGCTTTCCACTGTACTCCTGAACTCCTTCAAACTTTACTTGAACCCACATGCCATAGCCCTGGAATGCTGCTATGACACACACACACACACACACTCACACACACACACACACACACACACACGATACGCTTGGCTCATAGTTGGTCTTGTATATCACAAGATGGCTTCCGTTTAACTTTGACCTCCGAAACAGATTCGTGCGCTTTATATGTTCCACAAGCATCTCATTGACAGTGGCAAACAATGCTATCTGTCACAAACGTTTTATGGCTATTTACTGTCTTCCTATCGAAGCTAGATTGTTCTTTCCTTTGTACGTCGCTTTGGATAAAAGCGTCTGCTAAATGACTAAATGTAAATGTATAAAAACATTTGTAAAACAATGTATTTTTTTTAACAAACACACTGGTGCCCCATCTCTATGTGTTTGAAAATTGAATGGCAACAACCCTTAATAAGGAAAGCAAAGCACTGTGTGAGTTAAAAAAAAAAATGCACAGAAATAATATCGGTTTCATCTATTTATTTTATTTTAAGTCTACATTATTTCAGCTTTACGTGGCACTTCTTTAAAGACTGAATGAATTCAGCCTGAAAGAATCATCACAGACTGCAAACGTTTCTGACCCTCACTCAAAACATCACAAGTTTCTAACTATGCTCTGTGATTTGGACAACAATGAAATGCAAACATCACACATTAAAACAATCAGGAACTAGATGGGACTTGTGCACCCAAGAGAGTATGTGAACTAACAAAAACTCACTTAGCTTTCTAAACCTTCTAAACCATATAAACAAATACAAAACATAAACCAATGTTCACTGCATCTGAAATCGTGAGCTTAAGAAGTGGTAATGGTCCGACTCATCTCTGGCACCTAGTTGTTGTTGTTTTTTTTTTTTTGCCAAAGTCCACAGCTTTTCCCTTTTAGTCAGTTTTACAAGACGTCCTGTTGGCCTCTCCACTCCAGCAGCACATCAGTTATCCACTAGTCTTCAAATGACAATAAATAACCGGTGGACCCAAAGGTTTCACACACTAACCTCTCCACAGGCACTAAAGCTTGATGAGGGCAGAGGTTTGGTCACAGAGGACAGTATGGAGGAGGAACAGTGAGCAAGCTTTCATGTAATCTCACACGTCTCACAGACGAAGACTTGAGAGGAGAAGCGTAGAGTTGGACTCTGGTTTCTCAAGTTAGCTGACAAACCGACTTTGGTAGACAGACGGACAAAACGAGCCTCTGAAACAGATCCTGAAATTTCGGGCGGGTGGCTATGATCGCCATGCCCTTTAGTGAGACCACCTCTAGGGTTCGATGTTGGCGCCCTCGAGTAAGACAGCCTCTAGGGTCAGATGTTGGCACCCTCGAGGGAGACCACCTCTAGGGTTAGATGTTGGCGACTCTGGCTGGATCTCTTGCCTGGCGCAGGCCGTACAGCCATTTAATCACCCTGGCATTCTTTTCGATGACCGAGATGCCGTAGGTGGTGGATTGAACCGTCGCGTCGTCGCCATCGTCGTCCGGCAGGGCCTGGGAGCACTCGGAGGCGGGGGCGCTGGCGCTCCGGAACCTCGAGACGGAGGCGATGTCGGACCCGGGCTGAGCCAGTTCCTCCAGGTCGGCCGGGTCCAACCCGCAGTAGTTGAAGAACCGCTCCAGGTCAGCGTCGGCACGGGAGAACCGGTCGCTCATGTCAGACTTGGAGCGGGTAAGGGAGGGGCGCTTGCGGGAGCTGGTGGAGGAGAGGCGGGTGAGTGAGGGGCAGGGGGACGGGGCAGGAGAACTGCCCCCCCCCTGGAAAAAAGCACTCAGGGGGGAGGGAAGGGATGGGGTGGGGGTAATGGGTGTCTGTGGTCCAGCCAGCTTGGCTGTGGGAGATGCAGTGCCCTGAGGAAGAGTAGTGGGGGAGACTGAGGGGGCTTGAAGAGTGACTGAAACTGGCTGTAGTGGGCCGGGGACGATGGGAAACATGGAGGTCGAGCACCCGTTGGAGTTTTGGTGGGGGGGCAGGCAGGGGTGGGTGGGGGTGAAGACCCCAGGTGTGACCCCTGCCATTGCCTGAGGGTGGCTCAGGGGCAGTTTAGCAGGGGGCGCTAAGGCGGCATTTTTTGCAAGTAAAGAGGCTTTTTTGGAGGCCATCTGCGCTTTCAGGAGGTACATGAGTTGTGCCTGCGACTGCGCATGTGCATGCGCCTGCTGCTGCTGCAGCATCTGCGCGTGTGTTGCCATCTGCATCTGCCCAGGCATGCGGCTCAGCCGAGGATCCCGCGCCGTTTTCCTCACCGCTGCCACCTGCGGCCTGACATCCACCCTCCGCACCATTCCTGCCGGAGACCCCTGTGACCCCTGTGAGACGTCCGACCCGGCCCTCCGCCGGCCGGAGAGGGCAGGGGACAGCTGGGCTGAGGAGCTAGAAGAAGCAGATGAGGCAGGGCGCAGTTTTTCATCTGGAGCAGAGAGGGCAGAGAGGGCAGAGGTGGCAGTAGAGGGCTCCCTGCAGTCGTCATCTCCCTCGCCGCCTGCGCTACTCTGCGATGAGGACGAGGCAGCACCAGTCTGAGAGGCTGGGGCTGCGGGGGTCTCGCTCATCCCATTGATCAGGCTAGTCAGGTGCTCCAGGTCCAGGAGGGGCCCCTCAGAATAAGGTCTAGGTGCGGGTGCAGCCTTCCTCATGGGCTGCTGTGGGTTGGGTCTGGCTGGGCCAGAACTGCTGGCACTGTGCGGGACCCGCTGTTTGCGTACAGCTGTGATGGGTGGCGTTTTGGACAGCGTTATCGGCTGGCTCTTGACATATTTGCCCCTGTCAGCGGCCAGGCGTTCCACGGCGCTCATCTGTTTCCGCCCATCTGGGGAGGCGGAGGGCCGCAGGAAGAGATCCTCGAGGGGTTCCTTGACCGGTTCCTTGAGAGGTTCCTTGAGAGGTTCCTTGACCAGCTCCTTGAGGGGTTCCTTGACCGGGTCAATGAGGGGTACCTTGACCGGGTTCTTGAGGGGTTCCTTGACCAGCTCCTTGAGGGGTTCCTTGACCGGGTCAATGAGGGGCACCTTGACTGGGTTCTTGAGGGGTTCCTTGGCCAGCTCCTTGAGAGGTTCCTTGACCGGGTCAATGAGGGGTACCTTGACCGGGTTCTTGAGGGGGTCCTTGAGCAGGTAGCGCTTCGGTGGCACAGGAGGTGGAGGGGGCTTCGCCATCCTTCTCGGGGAGTGTCCTAAGGCGTCCACAGACATGCCTGAGTATAATGGTGATGGTTGGGGGAATGAAACGCTAGGACCCACTCAGCACACTGTCATCGCAACATTAGCTGGATGACTGACAGGTCCTGGAAATAAACAACAAACAATGAGCGATGAAATATAGTAACTTTGATAAATAGCACCTAAGCTAGAAGCTGTTTTGTTGACACAAGAGGCTCTGAATGTTTTAAGAAAACAAGAAATAAATCCCTGATACAGAAGTCTTGTCTTTCGTAGTAAAATACTCTCAAAAGGAAAGGTTCCTCCCTGACCAGTCTATACTGTGCACCCTGTGGGCCGCCAGAAGGAGGATGAATCCACACACAGAGCAGAGACAGGAGGAGATGCTCAAGACCTGCCCATTGACCAAAAATAATCAGCTGACATCACTCACAAGGGTAAATGACTCACAACAAATAGCAAAAATGTCAGACACACACACACACACACACACACACACACACACACACAAACACAACAGCTGTCTTGGACTAATAATGGCCCTGCGGGTCTAAATAGAATTTCAAGTTGCCAGTGTGGGTGTTCCGAGAGGTCTCATTGTGATGGCCATGCCCGTTTATCACCATTTTCCATCTCTGTGCGTGTGTTTGTGTGTGTCTCTCTCTAACCACAGGCCACAACATCCCAACATGACCACACACGCTGGTGAACTCCCTATGCATCTCAATAACATATTATGACACACACACACACACACACACACACACACACACACACACACACACACACACACACACACACACACACACACACACACACACACACACTCTCTCTCTCTCTCTCTGAGATGTGCCTGCAGTGGAAAAACTAATTTAAAATAGAGATATAATGAGAGAGTAAACATATGTAGGACGCGTAATAAAACTATACAAATCAATTCTTCTTTGACTTAACTATACAAATGAATTCATTTTAGAACAAGTTATACAAATGGCCTTCTTTGACTAAACTAATGTACTATATAGGGAGCCTTACCTCTTGGATGTCTATCTATGTAAACTCAAAGTAAAGATTTGAAATGACCTTTTAACAGGTACTGCTCCGGTGATGAATGACAAAGCAGTATTTCCTGGCTTTCCTTTTTGTTGTGTGTGCCTGTGTGTCTCTGTGCGGGAGTGTACATTTTGTATGTGTGCGGGGGGAGGGGGGGGGGGGGGGTCAGTGATATAACTATCCACCTCACAGGCGGTTCCAGCTGCCATTCTCTACATATTTGACATTGTCTGCATGAAGAGGTGACCTGGGGAAAGAGTTCTTCCTTGCCTTCGGCTACTTCTGCTCTTAGTTCTGTTACTTGCCTTTATAGCTGTAATAATGACTTACTGAGACTGATCTGTCTACCGTTTCTCTTGCTCTCTTTCTCTTTCACTCTCCCTCCGTCCATATCCCCCTCTCTCCCTCCCTCCTCCGTGTCTTTCCCTCAATAAGGCAGAACAGGCAGACACAAGTTCAAAAATGAGAATCACACCACTCCTGAGTCCTGGGTGGGCAGCTGCAAGGCTAAAAAACGTTCTGTCTTGTCTTTCCAAAAGCTGCAAATGGCAGACCCTTCACATGGAATGAGCCCAGCCCTAGCAGGAGCCTGAGGTATGGTAACCGCCGCACCATGATTACAGGCCTGGGCACGAAGCCTCACACAACCAGAGTAAACAGCCAACAGAAATGGAAAGCCAAGCCACAGTCTTTCACTTTGTTTGTTTTTTCCGAAACATTAAAGTCCACATCTACTCCTTTAGTTTTCTGTTTGTTCAGAGGCGTTGGTCAGCCGGTCCTCGCACTCACACACTAACTCACACACAAGCCTACTCACACATGCCTACTAACTTCAAATAGCAAAGCAGAAACCAACAAACTCACCTGAGAGAGACTCTTTGTGCTGGTGCTTCAGAGAGGTGACTGAGGCTTAGTAAGTCCCCAATGCTGTGAAACCCTGAGGAGATACAAACACAAGGGACCACCATAACATGCTGCATCTGTTTGTGTGTGTGTGTCCGTATGTGTGGCGTTTGGCCTGAGGAGCTGGTGGACTGCACAAACCTGTTCTGGCTGCTCAGTTGAAGTGCTGCTCCCGCCCTTATCAACCATCTGACCAATCAGGAAGAACCAGGAAGTAAGGAGCTGATGTGTCATGTGACATCATATTTTCCTCACCTTGCTGTGGGAGCTTCCCAGGCCCATCCCCCCAGATGGACTGTTGCTCGGGCTACATGGAGCTCCATTGAACATTAGCTCAGGAACTCTCAAGGGAGCTCGTTTGAAACAGTAGCCCAGGGTATCTCAAGAACATCTATCTGCTTAAGGACTAGTTGCCCTGAGCTTCAAACAATGCATCCTGCCCAGGTTTCTTTTATTAAAATATTATGCATTTTAATCTTGTGTAGATTCTACAAGATTTAGACTATACAGAAAGTCAAAATAGGCTGTGCTAGGCACACAGAAAGCAGTGGTGTATGTGGTGAACCCCAATTGTGTGTGTGTTATCTGTGTGCATGCCAGGGGCAGTCACATTTGACCTCTAACATATCAGGAGCATGCATGAAATGATTTCAAAGAGTTTACAAAAATATTTAACCAGATCAAACGATTCCTTTAACTTGTCACTTCGAAACTAGTACCTATACTATCACTTGAGAAAATTGAGGTAGAGAGTTAATAAGACGATAGCTTTTTGCTGTCATTGCACTTTCAACCAGTCTGGGCACTGTGGGTAAAAATATCCACCGATTAAAACATTACAACAATGCCGCCCTCTAGTGATCACATTAGGAAATGTATCTTCGACTTCAGCAGTTCATGGTGCCACATCACCAATTAAGGAGATACTGGAAATATACAGTTGTGCCCTTTTTAAAAGTAGAAGTTGCCATACCATTTCTATACTGTACACACGTTTCAAGGGCACACAACAGGTTCTCATGTATTTGTAAACATCCAAAGTCCCCTTCAACAGATACAGTATCAGTTGGTGATATGATTACAGGTGTCTGTGTCACACAACCTTTTTAAAGATCACCTTCAATGTTTATAGCCATTCTGTCTAAGCACGAGGGCAGTGAGTGTGTGGAATTAAATAATGTATTTTTTAAATTAAAATTATTGTAAACCAGTTTACATTTTTCATTTAATTAATTTAATTTTTGAACCAGTGCTCTAAAGTCCTCTTCATCTTCTTCTTCAAGAGGAATGTCAGCAATAAGTAACAGGAATAAGAATTCCTTAACACATATGCACAAATATACATGACATTTCTAAAAACTGAAGAGTGTCTGTTTCATAGTGCAGTGTGTGTGTGTCTGTGTGTAAGTGTGTGTGTGTGTGTGTGTGTGTTTGTGTGTTTGTTGAGCAAAATGACTCAGATCCAATCTTCAGTCCTCCAACAAGACGAAATGAACAGAGCAACACCATTCAGGTTTGTGAGTGTGAGTGTGAGTGTGAGTGTGAGTGTGAGTGTGAGTGTAAGTGTGAGTGTGAGTGTGAGTGTGTGTGTAAGTGTGTGTGTGTGTGTTTGTTGAGCAAAATGACTCAGATCCGTTCTTCAGTCCTCCAACAACACGAAATGAACAGAGAAACAACATTCAGGTTGGTTTGTGAGTGTGAGTGTGTGTGTGAGTGAGTGTGAGTGTGAGTGTGAGTGTGAGTGTGAGTGTGAGTGTGAGTGTGAGTGTGAGTGCGAGTGCGAGTCTGTGTGTGTGTGTGTGTGGGTGTGTGAGTGTGAGTGTGTGAGTGTGTGTGAGTGTGTGTGTGTGTGTGTGTGTGTGTGTGTGTGTGTGTGTGTAGACAGCAACAGCCCTCAGGTTTGTGTTCAAGTTGTTTATTTCCTCTTGCTTCAGAATAAACTTTTTTTTGCTCGCAAAGTCTGGAAAACAGTTTGATTTACTAAAAGAAGTCTTCTTATCAAGTCTAAAGACGAGTATGAGCAGATATAAAGCATATGAAAGCACAGCCCAGGGCACCCCAGAAGAAGAATATAAAAATATGCTTTAGAACGCCAGGGAGCACCTGGAAACGCTCAGCTCATCTATGCACACACGCAGAATGTTCATATGCAGTTCATATTTCCACCGTGACATCTCACTCACACACATACAGTACACACTCTCTCTCTCTGTCTCTCTCTCTCAGTGAAGCTATAAAAGGGAAACACACACACACATACACACATATATATTAAAAAACACGCCAACTGCTTGTTAAAGCCCCATGGGAGGTTTCCATGGCGACTCTGGGGTCCCCCCCCACACACACACACTGTCTCCTGGACCTCCTCAGTAGTGTAAAGCACTGGGCTGGGCTGGGCTGGGTCGGGCCTCAGGTACTGTGCCTCCTCACAGCTCATGGTGCCACGGTCAAAGCAGTCCTTCTTTCTGTCCATGACACGCTCTTTTGTTCTCTGGGCTCAAGGTTAATGACTGAACGAGTGGATGGGAGACTGATGACTGAACATGTGAACGGGAGACTGATGATACAGGAACACCCAAAGTTTTGATTGTGTGTGTGTGTGTGTATGTTTTCAGGGGTTATATGTTGTCTTGAATTATGTGTTGTCAGGAGTTAAACTTTGTCAGGAGTTATACTTTCTTACATTAGTTGAACATGGTCACGATTATTCAAGGTAGTCGGTTTGGATAATCATGTCACCAAACCACCAAACGGAAAGTGCTTTAGTGTAGCTCTGTCAATGAGTGCAAGTCAGTCTGTAGACAGATGCTGGAGTAGTGACCTATAGAGTCTGTAGAAGGATGCTGGAGTAGTGACCTATAGAGTCTGAGTCTGTAGATGGATGGTGGAGTAGTGACCTATAGAGTCTGTAGATGGATGCTGGAGTAGTGACCTATAGAGTCTGTAGAAGGATGCTGGAGTAGTGACCTATAGAGTCTGTAGAAGGTCGTGGAGTAGTGACCTATAGAGTCTGTAGATGGATGCTGGTGTAGTGACCTATAGAGTCTGTAGAAGGTCGTCGAGTAGTGACCTTCGGAGGCTGAGTCTGTAGATGAATGCTGGAGTAGTGACCTATAGAGTCTGTAGATGGATGCTGGAGTAGTGACCTATAGAGTCTGTAGATGGATGCTGGAGTAGTGACCTATAGAGTCTGTAGATGGATGCTGGAGTAGTGACCTATAGAGTCTGTAGATGGATGCTGGAGTAGTGACCTATAGAGGATCAATCAGTAGATGGATGCTGGAGTAGTGACCTTCTCCATCAGTAGATGGATGCTGGAGTAGTGACCTTCTCCATCAGTAGATGGATGCTGGAGTAGTGACCTTCTCCATCAGTAGATGGATGCTGGAGTAGTGACCTTCTCCATCAGTAGATGGATGCTGGAGTAGTGACCTTCTCCATCAGTAGATGGATGCTGGAGTAGTGACCTTTAGAGGATCAGTCTGTAGACAGATGCTGAAGCTGTGACCTTGGGAGGCTCTTCTTTCTTGTGCGGAGGGCAGAACACTCCTAGGAAGCACTGAAGCTGCACTGAGAGCACTGAACATCTGCCAATGCATCCGTAGCGCTAGCCTTACCTGCTCTTGTTACAACGTGAAGCTCCAAACCTTGATACCTTTGACTCTATGGCTTGTCACAGTGTGTTTTTTAAAAGTGTTTTGTGGGAGCTATGCAGAAAAAAAGTAAAGAAAAGAACTTGTTCTCATACAGCATTAATACAAGGTCACGCTCATTAAAAAAAACAGATATTTCATCGCCACGGTAACAAAAAGTCCTCCTTCCTGTGTGCAAAATAAAAGTGCCTTGACAAAAGTTGACCTCGCAGGAAGCACTAAGGTGTGTGTTAAAAAAAAATAGAATGAGTTCATGTTCTGAGAGTAGCTGACCGCTTTGTGTGTGTCCCTTTTTTGTCTGAGTGCAAGGGCAGCCATGTGTGTGTGTCTACGTCTGTGTGTGTCTACATGTGTGTGTGTCTTTTTGTGTGTGTGTGTGTCTACATGTGTGTGTGTCTACAAGTGTGTGTGTGTGTCTACATGTGTGTGTGTGTGTGTGTGTGTGTGTGTGTGTGTGTATGTGTGTGTGTGTCTACATGTGTGTGGGTGTGAGTGTGTCTACACGTGCCAGTTCCTCAAGTTCAGTCAAGGACCAGCAGGGTCTCTCTCACCCCTCAAAGAGTACTTTATGTTTATAAAACTCTCTTGGACTCTGCCACTGCATCTGGAACCAGGGAGAGAAATGACCATTTCATTCTGATTTCCATGACAGGCCGCAGACTTTAGAATAGATTTTTGTGTGTGTGTCTGGAGGTAGAAGCTTCTGGAAACCGCCAGCGCTGCTCTCAGGAGACAACGCAGTTCTTGTCTTTGTCTTTGGCGCTGAAACTGTGGGTCCGTCTCCTCCTCCTCAGGCTTCCTCTCAGTCCCCCCCACTCCCTCGCCACGCCCTCCTCCTCCTCTTCCTCTTCTTCTCCCTCCTCCCCCTCCTTCTCCCGTGCGTCTCCCCGGCCCCCCTCCCCCAGGGGTGACCTGCGCAGCTGTGGGGGCAGAGGGATGGGCTGGCCCAGGAAGAAGCCGTCTTCCTCGGAGTCGGAGGAGGATGAGCAGGTGGAGCAGGAGTCCTCGTGCCGGTAGTGGGAGGCCTGGAGGGTGAGGGGGGGGGCGCCCGGCTGGTCGGGGCTCTCCACGGAGGTGGTGCCCAGCGTGACCCCGGCGACCTCCGACCCCGCGCTCCGCCGTCGTTCACCCCCGCGGAATTCCAGCGGCTCCAGCCGTGGCCGGTCGGAGCGAGAGCGTCGGAAGCGTCGCTCCGTGCCCAGGTGGAGGGGGGAGTCGGATGGTATGCGCCCGTGGCTCAGGGCGCGACCCCTACGCATGCTGCGGTGGTACGAGCCATCTGTGGAGGGGAGAGGAGCAGAGAAAAGATAAGATATAATGGAGATAAGGGAGAGGGAAGGACAGAGAGCGATAGAGAGAGAGAGGCGCATGTGTGTGAGTGTGTGTGTGTGTCTGAATAGGCAGAAT
>NC_137921.1:14641441-14648941 GCF_963457725.1 Sprattus sprattus | reverse complement strand
TAAGAGAAATGCATGCACCACCCACCACCACACACACACACAGAAAGGCATGCACCACCTAAGTGGAGTACAGACTATATTCAGTGTTGCTTATTGCATTGGATGGTAGTCTATTCACTGTCACACACACACACCGTGCTGACCTGTTCTGGCTTGAGGCCGGGCGGTACCCAGGCGTACTCCTCGGAGGCGCAGCCCGAGTCGTCGTCGGAGATGGAGTGGCGCTGAAAGTCGGACACGAGCTTCATCATCATCCTCTCCAGCTGACCCGGCATGGAGCGCACCGCATGCTCCTCACGCACACACTTACAGTGGATACAGATCTTCCTGTGAGACACAAACACACACAAACACACACACACGATTGAGATATACACACTTACAGGGGATACAGATCTTCCTGTGAGACACACACACACACACACACACACACACACACACACACTATTGAGATATAGACACTAACAGTGGATACAGATCTTCATGTGAGACACACACACACTCACAAACAGTATGATTTAGATATACAGAGTGTGCGGTTACAGAGCTTTCTGAAGATACACTCACAAACACACAATCCGTTTTACACACTTAGTTAATTTAGACACTTTCAGTTGTTATTGATTTCCCTGTGAGACACAACCACACACACTTAGTGTGGATACAGTTTTTCCAGTGAAGACAATTACACACACCACAATAGATACAGATCTTATGAGAGACTCTCTCACACACATAAACATTTAAGATACACACACTAACTTTGGATACAGATCTTCTTGTGAAGACACGCATATCCACACACACTTTTACAGAGATCTTCCAGTCGACACAATTTACACACACATTGACACAAATACCTACAGTTCACACATCTACCCGATCAACTTGTCAACAGAACAAGCACATGTCTAAACGACACATACTGACACAGTGCACACAGACCATGCCGTCGACACAGGATTTACACAGACATGCACACTTACACTGGACATACATCTACCTGTCAACACACACACACATACACACACATACTTTGTTAGACAACCAAATTCACATCCACACGTCCAACATTTACAAAACTGCAGAAATAAATCACACACACATACACAACGTAGACATAAAAAACAAACACACTCTCTCCCACTCACTCACTTTCTCTCCTACACACTTACAGAACTTACTGATCCCCCAGGGCACAAAGTCAACCGACAGACAGGCAGTGTCAGGACACGGGCACAGACACACACACACACACACACATACACACACACTCGTACATGTCCTCTTCTGTGTGTATATATAGCAGTGAGAGCTGCGCGTCGGCTTCATCCATCCTACATGTCTGTGACAGGCCCTTGTCATGCACATGATGTATGGGGACCTAATGCTACTGTACTAATGTGCTATTGGGGACGCAGTATACTGTTACACGTCCACCTAATGATTTACGTGCGGGCCGCTGGGCGATCCTGTTTCCTTCTGATTCAGATCACAACAATGCTGCTGCCATGATGGCTACTGTTTGTGTGATAAGCAGCGTGTGTATGTGTGTGTTTGTTTGTGAGTGTGTGTGTGTGTATTTGTGTGTGTGTGTGTGTGTTGCCATAATGGCTACTGTTTGAGTGATAAGGTGTGTGTGTGTGTGTGTGTGTGTGTGTGTGTGTGTGTGTGTGTTGCCATAATGGCTACTCTCCCAATAAGTATGAACATGGAGGAGAACAGAAGGTAGCGTGACTGTTCATGCATAAGAACAAAAGCAGGGCTCACATTCCCACTCCTGTAGCCCCTCGCCCAGCATGTACATGTTTGTGTCTGTGTGTGTGTGTGTGTGTGTGTGTGTGTGTGTGTGTGAATTCCCCTCGTCAGTAGGTTGCACATTCCCACTCCTGTTGCCCCTCGTCCTGCATATCTACTATCTGTCCCTGATAAAGCACATCTAATTAAAGTCATTATAAAACCCTTCGTTAGCTCAATCACATGCTCAGCTAATCAAGAGGGTTTCTGATTGATCAGTTCAGGCAATCAGAGCAGAACAGTTTCAGTGCCATGTTGTCGGTGTAGCAACAACAGCAAATAATACAACAAACAAATAAACAAACAAACAAACAACCCAAACGCTAGAGCTGTGTTGAAAAAAAATCGATTTTCCGATTTTTAATCGATTCGCATATTAATGACCGATTATCGATTCATACGTCCAAATACGATCGATTTAAAAAAAAAAAATGTAATTCCCAGTAGGAATCCACTGTTGCAGATATAGCTGTTTAATATTGATATAATACTAGTTTTAATATGTTGCTTCTCTACACAGTCATGAAGTGAAGGAAATGGTTCAAATACATTTTTCATTTTTAATAACATTAACCCCCGGATCGAATCGAAATCGGATCGAAAATCAGATAGAAATCGGATCGAATCGGATGGAATCTGAGAAAATCGGAAAAAAATCGAATCGATTCTTGAAATTTGAATCGAAACCCAGCTCTACCAAACGCTGAAAACAGCTAAATGTCTTTCACTCATGCGGCCTTCACGTGGAGTGAGTGAACCACAACACATCACAAGGCATGTCAGCACCACCCAGATGCTGCTCAAGCTAACTACCTCCACTGGCTAATCATCACTGTCAGACTGTTCAAGCTAACTACCTTCTCTGGCTCTCACTGGCTAATCATCACTGTCCAATGGCTCAAGCTAACTACCTTCACTGGCTAATCATCACTGTCAGACTGCTCAAGCTAACTACCTTCACTGGCTAATCATCACTGTCCAATGGCTCAAGCTAACTACCTTCACTGGCTAATCATCACTGCCAAACTGCTCAAGCTAACTACCTTCACTGGCTAATTATCACTGTCCAATGGCTCAAGCTAACTACCTTCACTGGCTAATCATCACTGCCAAACTGCTCAAGCTAACTACCTTCACTGGCTAATCATCACTGCCAAACTGCTCAAGCTAACTACCTTCACTGGCTAATCATGGCTAATCATCACTGTCAGACTGCTAAAGCTAACTACCTTCACTGGCTCTCACTGGCTAATCCTCACTGCCAAACTGCTCAAGCTAACTACCTTCACTGGCTAATCATCACTGCCAAACTGCTCAAGCTAACTACCTTCACTGGCTAATCATCACTGTCAGACTGCTCAAGCTAAATACCTTCACTGGCTAATCATCACTGTCAGACTGCTCAAGCTAACTACCTTCACTGGCTAATCATCACTGTCAGACTTCTTAAGCTAACTACCTTCACTGGCTAATCATCACTGCCAAACGGCTCAAGTTAACTACCTTCACTCGCTCTCACTGGCTAATCATCACTGTCCAATGGCTCAAGCTAACTATCTTCACTGGTTTTCACTGGCTAATCATCACTGTCAGACTGCTCAAGCTAACTACCTTCACTGCCTCTCAATGGCTAATCATCACTGTCAGACTGATGAGCCGAAGACCTGGGGATAACCTTTACACCAATCTGTACTCTGCCTCAGTTCCACCACTGCTACTGATGCTGCTGCCGCCATGGTAACTGTAAGGAGCATCCCTGCTGGACAGAAGTCAAATGACTACAGTTACCCCTGCACTTCTGCATAAGGTACTCACCCACTGTGGTGTCCTGATCTAAACATGCATTACATGAGACAGACGCAGAGATCAATGTGTTGGAAGTCCGCAGATGTAGAAGTATCATACTAGAACATGCATGTTTTTCAAGCAGCATTTTAACATATAGTGTGTCTTCATTTCAACCGGCCGTGTTTGCATGTGTGTGTGTGTGTGTTTGTGCGTGTGTTTGTGTGCGAGCGTGTGTGCCTTTGTGTGTGTGTGTGTGTGTGTCCTCTGCTCTGGCCCAGTGCACCCTGGCTGGCTGTGGGTGCTGTTTTGTAACTGGCTAGCCTGATCATGCAGATTTACAGGGCTGTTTGGGTACCGCGTGCAGATTAACCAAATTCACGTCTGCCTCCTGTCTGACCACCCGCTCTACTTATACACACAGAGAGAGAGAGAGAGGGAGAGGGGAAGAAACACAGACAGAGACAGGTAGAGAGAGAGGGATAGAGAGAGAGGTAGAAAGAGAAACAGAGAGAGAGAGAGAGAGATGGAGAAGACAAAGAATAACAAGAAAAGAGAATGAATGAAAGCGTGAGAGAAAGAGAGGAAGTCTGCCTGTCTGGTTCTCCTCTGTGGCTGCCAACTCATTCCCTAATCTTAAATCACAGACGGTAACAAACATGGACACAGTGTCTGAAGTAGCCGTTACATGTGCTGTGTGGCTAGCCCCTCTCCCTTCCTCTGTCTCTTTCTCTCTCTCCCTTCTCGCTCCCTACTCTCTCCCTCTCTTTTTTCTCTTCCTCCCTTCTCCCTCTCTCTCTGTCTCTATCTCACTCCTCTCTCTCTCTCCTATCTCTCTTTTCCCCTCCTCTCTTTATCTCTCTCCCTCTCTCTTTCCCTACTCTCTCTCTTCATACTCTCTCTCTCTCTATCTCCCCATCTCTCTCTCTCCCTCCTCTCTCTCCCTCTGTCTCTCTCTCTCATTTTTCTCTCTATCTCCCCATCTCTCTCTCTCCCTACTCTCTCTATCTCCCCACCCCTCTCTCTCTCCCTCCTCTCTTTCCTTCTCTCTCCCTACTCTCTACCCCTTTCCTTTCTCTGTCTCTCTCCCCATCTCTCTCTCCCTACTCTCTCTATCTCCCCATCTCTCTCCCTCTCTCTCTATCTTCTCTCTCTCTCTCCACTCTCTCTCTGTCACTCTGTCACTACTCTCTTTCTCTCTCCCTCCTCTCTCTCTCTCTCTCCCTTCACTCTCTCTCTCTCCCTTCTCTCTCTCTCTCCTCTCATTCTGTATACCTCTGTTTGTCTGAGACAGGCACTAAGTAGAAGGTAGGGATGACTCAGAGACTGCGAGAGGAAAAAAAAGATTGATGTTCGGCACCCTTTAAATTACAGATGTGGCAACATGCTCACACAAGTACGCACATACGCAAGTAGGCAGGCAGGCAGTTGCACACACACACACACACACACACACAAGCACACACACACACACACACACACACACACATAGACCACACGTCAATGGGGAACACACCCGTGCCCTGCATTCTCATTCTCTACACTGGCTGACGGCATTGTTTTTTAGACATGATGTCAGCCAAACCCCCAAACCTCCACGCCCACCCCACAATGACGATAACCTGTATGAGTCACACACACACACACACACACACACACACACACACACACACACAAACACGCACACACACACAGGCACGCATAGACACAGAAACACACACGCCTCAGGCTCTCCAGCCCACCCTGTCTTTCTATCTCTCACAAACACACACACATAAACAAACACACACACAGACACAGTCACACACACACACACACACACACAAACACACACACACACACACACACAAACACACACACACACACACACACACACACACACACACACACACAGGTACACAGACACAGACACAAACTCCTCATCCTCTGTAGCCAATCTCACACACAGACAGACACACATACATACACACACACAGACCCAGACATACACGCCCATACCTCATCCTCTCTAGCCCACCTGACACACACAGACACAGACACAGACACAGACACACACACACACACACACACACAAACACACACACACACACACACACACACACACACACACACACACACACACACACACACACTCCTCTCTACCCCACCTCTAATCACAGCCAAAGCAAGTGTCACAGCCAAAGCAGGTGTATCATGGGAGTAGTACCTATGTGGCTTCATGTGTAATCGCCTGAAACCCAGCAGACATCGCTAAGACTCAAACACTCCCTCTCTGGCCCACCTCACACACACACACACACACACACACACACACACACACACACACACACACACACACACACACACACACACGCCTCTCTCACCCAGCAGACATCGCCGAAACTCAAATACTCCCTCCAATATACTGAATTAAAACTCAGCATAGTGTGTGTATGACAAAAATATCAAACCAAATCAAATCTGCATTTTCGGATGTTAGGACATTTAAATCCTCTGGCTAAGCCCTCTCACACAGCCCATAATACCAAATCACTCTCCCCGATCACCGAGCACAAGGTCAGGAATCAAACGGTCAGAGGCAGTTCATGGCACTGACAACTAAAAGCGCAATCTCAAGTCTCTATGCTCAGGGAAACCCTCCATAATTCCCCCTTAAAACAAATCACCACACAGGACACTCTGACAGACAGGAAGTAGCGGTTTATGCTAGCCGCTGTCCTGCCCATCAGCAACAACACCAACTGTAATTGATCTTTAACAGCTTTTTCTCAGTCGCTGTGGTACATTTCTCAAATCATCCTTTTCTCGAAACAGTTACTACAAACAAGAGCCACCCAATGTATTACCAGCAAAAGCTCATCATTTGGCCAGAATCCTAGCTAAGTAGATGTCTGTGGACAGTCCTTGTGTCATTGTTTGCGTGTCATTATGTCATGTTGCCAGGGTAACAGTGAACCCTGGAAGGGTTTCAGATATTTTTGTTTTGCTGTCTATCTCTTCTACTAACAATGATTGGTGATTATCTGTCATGATTGGTAACTAACTGAATACTATTTTGTGTAAGTTGGAAAAAAAAGAACCTTCGGTGTGACTGAAACTGATGAAATACTGTATATGCTTGACAAACAATGATACATTAAGCATGTCATAACAGAGAAGCTGCATGATGCATTTTCATCAACATGACACAATCCACTGATAACGCACGTAACTGCGGGCAATAGCTCAAACTCACGCACGAGAATGAGAAACTGCTCTTATCATGGATATGACCGTTCAGCAAAGAAGCTGCATAATCCATTTTGATCGACATGACACATGCAATTGATAATGTCGGTAACACCAGAGAATTTGCATGAATGTGCCAAGGCATTTGTCCTTAATGATTTGCTATTATGATGTGCACAAGTGCCTAGACGATTTGGAGGCTGAACAAGTAGTTTGGAGAAGTCTGATCTGTAAAATGTCCCAAAGCGACCGATAATAAAACTGCTAAACGGAATGACCCAGAACCAGAAGCTCACAGCCCAGCGGGTGGTCTGTCCAGCAGTGTTTGACCACTTGTTACCTACAGTGCACATGCTGTTAAGAGTTTACTCACAGGGCATTAACCCACTAATGGCAGCATGGTGTGCTCCAACAGTGTCACTTTAAAGGATCGTTACCAACAGTTAGAACTCACATCAGCCTGAGGGATTAATGGAATTAAAAACCGACAATGGGAATACAACATACACCTCTTCATTAAGCACATGAGAATCACCAGATGTGGGCTTTAATGTACACGCATACTTAAGTAAAGTCCCCCCCCCCCCCCACACACACACACACATACATACACACACACACACACACACATACAGTACATACACACAGTCACCCACACACACAGGCAAACCAAAGTACGATATTAGTAAA
>NC_137921.1:14626441-14633941 GCF_963457725.1 Sprattus sprattus | reverse complement strand
TCGGACTTTTAGGGAACATTATAATTTGGTCTCTCAGCACACGTCCCCAGGACGTCCTTTAAAAACGTCCCCGTAACCTTTACCTGCAGGTCCTCTGCGTGACGTTCGCATGAGCCTTAAATCGGACTTTTAGGGAACCTTATAATTTGGTCTGTCAGCACACGTCCCCAGGACGTCCTTTAAAACGTCCCCGTAACCTTTACCTGCAGGTCCTCTGCGTGACGTTCACATGAGCCTTAAAACGGACTTTTAGGGAATGTTCTTATTTGGTCTGTTAGCACACGTCCCCAGGACGTCCTTTAAAAACGTCCCCATAACCTTTACCTGCAGGTCCTCTGCGTGACGTTCGCATGAGCCTTAAAACGGACTTTTAGGGAACATTCTTATTTGGTCTCTCAGCATACGTCCCCAGGATGTCCTTCAAAAACGTCCCCGTTACCTTTACCTGTGGTCCACTGCGGGACGTTCGCATGAGCCTTAAAACGGAATTTTAGGGAACGTTCTTATTTGGTCTCTCAGCATACGTCCCCAGGACGTCCTTCAAAAACGGCCCCGTTACCTTTACCTGTGGTCCACTGCGGGCCGTTCGCATGAGCCTTAAAACGGACTTTTAGGGAACGCTCTTATTTGGTCTCTCAGCATACGTCCCCAGGACGTCCTTTAAAAACGTTCCCGTAACCTTTACCTGTGGTCCTCTGCGAGACATTCGCATTCGGTCCTTCCAAAACGTCCCCTTGATGTCCTCTGATGGTCCTCTCTGAACCAGAGGTTCCGCTAGAGAAAAATGTTTTTCATTTTCGACCTTCTTGTGAATCCTTTGCCTCGCCTTTTCGCAGTGCTAACAGAAATTTTTTACTGTGACTATCAATTACCTCGCACCTTAGCCAAGAGAACTTGTCACTCCATAACGACATAAACGCCCGACATTTCGGCTTTTTCTCTGGTGATGCTGCATCTAGGGCTTCAGGTATTCAGTGTTTGGAAAGTTCACTTTCTACATGAACTAGCTCAGTTCATTGTTCATAATTAAAAATTTTGAACTAAGTTCACAGCTCCAATTTTCAATATGCTGCGAGTGCGAGCTATAATTTTTCCAAATCTCTGTCTGCAATAGCCTACCGCTCTCGGCTCCTACGCAACTTCGGCGCGCTCACGCACGGGCATAGACAGTATAATAAAATGTAACGCGTTCAGACGCAACACTGCAGGTATTACAGGTTCATCCTCGTCAGACGGTTTACCCTCAGTTGTGTTTGGCCTCTGAAAAAAAGCTTTTAAGGCTAGTCTGCTTGGCCATGTTGGATCCTTCTCACTCAGTTCGCTCCTCGTTTGAAACCGAGAGTTTGCGCTTTATTTAAAATGCAGCATATGTGTTGTTAAATTACTTTCTAACGGCAGATTAGCCTGTTCCTTTAAAACATAATAAGGGCAGTGCACGTTTGCTTTATAGGCCTAAATATTAGGATTGTTGTCAAATCCATATTGTGTTTGCGAGACGGGATTTTTAAGAAATTCCAATCAGACAATTTGACCGGTGAGCTCTACGTTCTGTTGCAGCATCTTTGTGGGCCTGTGGAAAGCTCAATGTTAAAGCTAGACACTTGATAGACCTTCCTATGTATGCATTGTATTGGAATCATGCAGACATCACATTTATAGCACAGATCAGTAGAGAAGCATTCATATTTATTTTATTTCATCATTCTTAGTTTGGCTAGTTATTCTGCCTCCCTGCCCGCACGTCCGTGACGTGCCATGGATGTTAATTAAAAAAGGAATCATTACGGAAAACCCTCAATGCGTAGTGACTGAGATCGCTACAATATGCTTTTCCTCAAACCCTCGGGAAAAATGACTAAGTTTGTTGGCTGTCTCACACTGTGATAAACGTGTTAAAGTGACAAAATAGTAATCAGACAGTGTTAGTACAGTAGGTAGCGAAGTGGTTTAGTAATAGGAAGGTAAACGGTTCAATTCCCATGCCTCGCAATCAAGTTTGTAAGCGCGTGTGTGTGTGTGTCTATGTATATCATATGAAATGTGTAATATAAATGAACTTGAACTTGTGTGTGTGTGCGCCCTGTAAGCAAAATGACGGCTCCGCGATCTATTATTTTTTTATTTTCTTCATTTAGCTCAGCAAAAACGGTCGTGCCTGCTACGTCCGCGGTGCGTCCTTGAATAACGTCCCCAGGACGTCTAAAACACGTTTCCCAGAAGTCACCACAATGCCCTCAGGACGTTCTTGCAACTTCCTGCAGAACGTCCCCAGGACCTATAGAAACACGTTCCCCAGACGTAACCACAATGCCCTCGGGACGTGCTTGCAACGTCCTGCATAACGCCCCAGGACCTATAGAAAACGTTTCCCAATTGTCACCGCAACGTCCTCGGGACGGTCTTGGAACGTCGTGCAAAATGTCCTTGAGTTGTCAAGGGAACCATACACATTTACGTTTTTAGAACAGAGAGACCATTACAGGACGTCGAGGGGACGTAATTTTGCTTACAGGGTAAGGATCACATCATGGTTATGCAGGATCTCACAGTTTCTATTTTAAGCAACAAATGCTGAACCCTAATGGCTACAAATACCTACAAAACATTGGACCATTAAGCATCTTAAAACACTCCATTCCAGCACTACCCAATGGCCAACTGAAGGATATCAGTGCTCTATCAGTAAAAACGCCCAGATTGAGAGGGCAGTGACAAGGTGCTCAGCTATTCAACAGATGACTCGCTTAACTAGACATCGGTATAGAGATGACTTGCTTAGCCAGATGTCTATAGTATACAGATGACTCGCTTAGCTAGACATCTATGGTATACAGAAGATGCGCTAAACTAGACATCTATTGTATACAGATGATGCGCTAAGCTAGACATCTATGGTATACAGATGATTTGCTTACCCAGACGTCCATAGTATGCTGCGCATGGCCTGCATGACAACAGTTCAACAGAGCTGTGCCTAAAGAACCCACAAAAGGTGAGCAGATTTCACATCATGAACAAATATGCTATAATTAAGCATGTCATTACAAAAGAAAATCTGATGATTGATCTGTTTTGTATTCCGTAACAGGAAAGTTAGGTCCAAGTATGCCCACAATGTAGAACAAGAGGCCTCTAAAAACTACTGTCATCATTATCCCAATCATCATCATCATTATCATCATCATTATCATCATCACCATCATCATCATCACCATCATCATCACCATCACCGTCATCATCATCACCATCATCATCATCATCATCATCACCATCATCATCAGCACCATCATCATCAGCACAAGCATTCTCATCATCAGCATCATCAGCCCCATCATCCTAATCCTCATCCTCATCACCATCTTCATCATCATCAGCACCACCATCACGACTGCTAGTACAGCTGCCATCTGCCCAGGGTTTCCAACCCCTATGAGAGGGTTTCAACAGGACGTTTAAGGACGGAACATCTTGAGTTGCGACAGGACCAATGATGGGAGGGTATTCCTTTACCTTTGGTCTCTCTGATGTCCTTGCAGCCTCTTGAACATCGTCATCATCTTCCTCTCCGCGTTATGCTACAGGAAGTTCCTGCACAGGTCCCGATTCAGATTCACATTCAGATTTAGATCCCGATTCAGATTAAGACCCTGATTCAGATTCAGACCGCCACATAGGGCAGATATGATGCACCCGTCCTGGTCATGGCACAGAGAGAGTGAGTGCCACTCCATAGTTGGAGAGGACTGTGTTTGTATGTGAGCATGTATGTGTGTGTGTGTGTGTGTGAGAGAGAGAGAGCCGCTGGCCTTGCAGGCAAACTACTTTGTAACTTGCCCCCTCCCTTCCTCTTTCAATCACTCCTCCCTCCCTCCCTCCCTCTTTCATCCTCTCCATTCGTGGGCTTTTTTTCACCACCCTCTTTCACTGTGAACACACACCCCTTCACTGGACAGTGCACACAGACCTACACACACACACACACACACACACACGCTTCTGATTCACATCTTTCAATCATCATAGATCATCATCATAGATCAGGCTTTATGACCTGACATTCTGAACATCCAATAGTCAAGTGTCCTAACATTGTGTTGTTAGCCAAACCACAATATACATGTCAATCACTCAATCACTTCCTGTCAATCAGAGGAAGAATAGGCCTTTTGTTGACATGTTTGTCCTCCCTCTACAGCTGTCAATCATTCCCATTGCTGATTCTCTCAACCCTCTCCTCATCCCAGCACTGCAGCATCTCCACCTTGTCAATGCGTTTGCTTATTATGGGATGTGTCTGTGTTGGACCATCTGCTTGGCACTTCTATATGAAATAAGGCGGGTCAGATAACAGGCAGGAAAAGCTCCTTATCCTCCCTCCTAGGCCCAGATAACTAAGACTGCCCTCTAACCTAAAGCCCATCATCTCAGTCCATTTCTCCCAGTTCTGCCGTGATTAGCTCTGATTGGAAGCTCGGATCGGAGGGATCGACCGGCCCCGCTCACGCTGATCTGCGGATTTTTCCAAAAACAGATGGTCCGGTCACCACGGCGATGGCAGTAATTAGCGGTTGAGTAATCGCCGCCCTGGCCTGGCACCCAGTTGGTGGCGGCAATCGTATGCACTGAGCAACTCCACTGGGACACAGCCTGTGTGTGTGTGTGTGTGTGTGTGTGTGTCTGGGTGTGTGTGTGTGTGTGTGGTGGACCTCAGACATCCCCACTGCTGACAAGGACATGACACCCTCACACACTGCCTCCCTCTGGGAGAGTAGGGTGGGAAGATGGATGACTTTCCTGATGCTGCGTCCTCGTTCTTTGGGCGTGTGTGTGAAGAGGTGTCTAGGTGATTGCGTTACTGCATTGTCTGTCCGTGTGTGTGTGGAGGCGTGTCTTGCGTTACTTTGCTCATGATGAGATTTGGCTGCTGATTTGGTCTGCCGTCCTCAAGCTGTGCTGTCCATTTGTCTTAACTGTCTCATTACCCTATCTCTTTTCTTAATCTTTCTCTTTTTCCATCCTCTACCTCTCTTTATTCTCTCTTCCCCCTCCCGACATCCGTCCATCTTTTTCTGCTTTTTGTCCCTATTGTCTTGCCATACTCTTTCATCCACCCATTCTGGCCCCCGTTCTTTTTCTCTCTGCCCCTTCCACTGGTTTCCTCTCTTTCCCCTGTTTAGTTTGCTCTTTCCCTTTCTTCTCTCTCCCTCCCTCTCCATCTTTTTCTCCCTCTCTCTCCCTCTCTCTCTCTCTTTCTCTCTCTCTCTCTCTCTTTTTGTCTCCCGTCTCCTGTGGTGACTCTAAATCCCTCACTCAGAGCCCGGGTCACCCCAGGCGGATGCTCTGAGAGCTGCAGTCTTCTGCCCACTTAAGACGAATGATGTGGATTGTGGCCCTGTTCATCGCCACTGAATGAGCTTTACACAAACACACACAACCGCTCAGCACTGCGGGGCATAATGCGTATGTGTGTGTGGCGTGAGTGTGTGTGTGTGTGTTTGTGTACGTAAGGGACAAAGAGTATGAGAGCAAGATATAGAGACGAGTTCACAAGTGTGTGTGTGTGAGAGGCTGTGTGACTGTGGATAAATGGGTGTGTGCAAGTGTTTGTGAGTTTGTATGAGAGAATTTACGATGACAGTTTGTGTGTGTCTGTGTGTGTGAGAGTGTTAGTGTGTGCGCGTTTGAGTGTGTGTGTTCAGGTATGTCTATGTACACGAGTATGTATTAGAGCCTCTCTTCCGTAAAGAGTGTGTTTGTTTACACGGGAGAGTGTGTGTCGTTGTCTGTCTCTGTTTAATCCCTCTGCTCGGTCGGAGTCTTTCTCAATTACAGACAAGCAGGCGTTCCGCTTCACTGCCCTGCTCTGGATAAGGCAGTACAACATGGCCTGCTCAGGGATAAACAAATCTGGGAGGCAAGTAGGCAATAATACTCCTTTAGAAGAGAGAAGAAAAAAAAAGAATGCATTCCTCTTGAAGCTACACAGAGGGTACTTAAGAGGGGGGTTGAATGGGGGCAGGTTTTGTTTCTCGCTGTTGAATACCCCCCCCCCCCCCCCCCCCTCCTGCTAAGCCAATGTCAGAGTTAGCAAGCCAGCTTCAGTGTCAGCCAACAGTGTAAATGAGCTTGTTTGAGTCCAGTGACATATTTGGCAAGACTGGGGCCCTCCCAGTAAAGACGGAGACGAGGAGGAGGAGGAGGAGGAGGAGAAGGCCAGAGAGGGAAAGAAGGAAGGAAAGTAACAGAGAGAGGAGAAGATGAGGAGAGGAAAAGAGAGGAGAGGAGAGAATAAAAGATGAGAGGAGAGATCCGGGAAGAGGAGGGGAGAGGTAAGGGAAGAAGAGAACACAAGAAAGAGAGAGGGAAGAGAAGGGGACAGGACATAAGTCCAGAGAAGAGGAGAGACGGAGCACCACTATGAGGGAGCAGAGCAGTGGAAGAAAAGGGGTGAGAGGGGAAATACTGGGGTGAGGAGAAGAGAGAGGAGGGAGAGGGGAAATACTGGGGTGAAGAGGAGAGGAGGGAGAGGGGACATACTGGGGTGAAGAGGAGAGAGGAGGGAGATGGGGGGAGAAGAGGAGAAGAGGGAGAAACAAACTTAAGCAGGAAGGGGGATGGGGAGAAGAGGAGGAGAGAGGGTGAGAGAAGAGGAGAAGAGAGAGAGGGGAAGAGAGAAGAGGAGATAATAAGAGAAAGAAAGTGGGAGAAGAGAGAGGGGGGTTTGAGGAGAGAAGAGGATAGCACAGATGGGGAGGGGAGATGAAGTGAGATAGGGAGGGGACAGAGGAGAAGAGAGTTGAGGAGAGGAGAGGAGAGGAGAGGAGAGGTGTGTTAATGAGAGGAAAAGAGGGGAGGAGAGAGGGGAGGAGAAGCTGATGTCTCTATCCGTGTTGGCCGGACAGCAGCACTAACAACGGGAGCAGAAACAGGACATGAAAGACCTGATCCCATTAGTCAGACAGATGGGATTAACACACAGAAGAGGCCAGCCAGCCAGCCAGACAAGAGAGAGAGGGAGAGAGAGGGAGAGAGAGGGAGAGGAAGAGGAGGTGTGGTGACACAAAGAGAGAGAGAGAGAGAGAGACTGAAAGAGAGAGAGAGTGAGAGAGGAGAAGTGGGTGATCGAGCAAGAGAGGCAGGGAGGGAGGGCGAGATAAAGAATGAAAGATATCTACAGGACAGAAGGGGGGAACATTGTTGTTGCTCTGTGAGGGTGGACATGGCAATGGCCGAAATAAGAGTTCAAATGAACTTTCGTTCATTCGTTACTTCCCTGTGCAAACTAACTTTCAACTCGTTACTCCCCTGTGCAAACTAACTTTTAACTTGTTATTCCGCTGTTTAGGCTAACGTTTAACTCGTTACTCCCCCGTTCAAACAGACTCGGACTGGTGGCTATGGCAGCTTCTGTGGTGTTAAAGTTTCTGTGTCAAGTAGTGCAAAGTAGATAAAACAGGAGATAGTTATCCCTATCTGTCAAAGCAAAGAATATTTTTCACA
>NC_137921.1:14568941-14613941 GCF_963457725.1 Sprattus sprattus | reverse complement strand
AGAGAGACAGAAAGATGGAAAGGAAAGCCCTAGGTTACTTGGTCTATATCAAAGCCCACGGTTACTTGTTTACATTGCGGCACTCAGTAAGTTGTCTATATCGAGGAGCTAAATTAATTGTTTACATTGAAGCACTAAGCTACTTGTTGACATTGAAGCCCTAAGCTACGTGTTTACATTGAAGCCCTAAGCTACTTGTTTCCATTGAAACACTAATATACTTGTTTACATTGAGGCACAAAGTAACTTGTCTATATAGAGGCACTAAGTCCACTTGTCCACTTGGCACAAACATCACAGAGAATCTCCCAAACATGTCCATAGATAAACAAGCATCCGTCCAGGGGGAGGAGAACAACAATTACTGCATAAAGCTTAACCCTGCTCTTAGAGGATACTAGGAACACAGAGTTTGTAAACTCAGAGGTCTCTCATGGATACAACCTGCACCTGAAGACTGTTAAGCCAGAGAACCATAGATACAACCTGCACCTGAAGACTGTTAAGCCAGAGAACCATAGATACAACCTGCACCTGAAGACTGTTAAGCCAGAGGACCATAGATACAACCTGCACCTGAAGACTGTAAAGCCAGAGGACCATAGATACAACCTGCACCTGAAGACTGTAAAGCCAGAGGACCATGGATACAACCTGCACCTGAAGACTGTAAAGCCAGAGGACCATAGATACAACCTGCACCTGAAGACTGTAAAGCCAGAGGACCATAGATACAACCTACACCTGAAGACTGTAAAGGCCCTTTAAGCCAGAGGGCCATCAGGATGTGAGATCATGAAGTAAACTCAGAGTTTTATGACCCAGCAAATGTATGGAATCGTCTAGGAATGCAGGGACTGATCAAAGGCTCATTGGACTCGTCCATACAGAAAAACATTGCTTGTTAAACTGAGAGTCAACCACAGCACAGACTCCACTGTGTTTGTGTGTGTGTGTGTGTGTGTGTGTATCTGTGTGTGTGTTCACACACACTCCAAGCCTTGGCCACTATGTGGGTCATGAGTTTCCGGCTCTTGTTGCATCAAAATGTCATGATACACAACCCAGTTTTGCTCTTTTAACTCTCTTGGCAGTGTGCACATGTAAAAGGAAAAAAAAGCTAAAAATATATTTGGTGACACCAAACTCCCTACGCCAGGCAGCTTTGCAGAAGTCTTCAACCACGAGAGGACACAGGAAAGTGGCTAGAGAGCATTTTTTCATGCTTTGAAGTGAATTCTCAAAATACTGCTAAAACATGATGCCTGACTTTGTGAGGGACCAGTCACTAGTATCAACCCCAATCCGCTAAATGCACAAATGATTCCGGTGGCTCCACTGGTAAAGCAAGGTGCTAACCACTCCAAGGTGAATTCCCCAGATACATAAGGTAACTAATGGAAATGTATAACAGTCTTCAGGAACTGGATTGAGAACCTTTGCTATGGAAGAAATAGAGGACTTTCTGTGCTGGGAGTCTTCAGGAACTGTATTGAGAACCCTTTGCTATGGAAGAATACAATAACATAAGAAAATTAGCCTTTGAGAGGTTTTTAGAGATTTTTAGAGGTAATTAGCCATAGCCATTAAATTGTGTTCCTGTGGCTCAACTGGTAGAGCAGATGCTAGCAACCACAAGACCATGCATTTAATACCAAGGAAGCACAAAAACTGATATACACACACACACACACACACATACCGGTACTGACTAAGTAAAGGGTTGAAAGTGCACGCTACATGAATGCACAGGTAAACCCCATGCACAGATGCCTCACAGTCTGGTACTATTCCAAGAGAGCTGGTTGTTCCCACCCTGCATCGCGTCACATCACTATCTCATGACATGCAAACATGGGTCCTTCCTGAGGTTTACAGCACATGAAAAAGCCCTGTGTGTTTTTTTCACGACCTGCAACCTCGGCTCTTATGAGTCCATAAATCTCCAAGCAGGAGAGAGGATTAGCCTGAGTTTTCCTGGCTGCATGCTAAAGGCCAAGGACTGATAAACAAAGCACAGGATGACCTACTGTCTTTGTGTGCCTCTTGCATGGATGCTTGCACGAACACAAGGCGCTCTAACATGGGGAGGGGGGGCTAAGGTTCAATACAGACCCTTTCATCGACAGCACAAGTGAGGTTAATGCAAGATAAGCCCTGTGAATATTGGGTGGACATTAGAGATTAGTCTTCTGTTATTATGGTTGCTATAACAAAACGAATGAACAATGGTAATAGTCTGACATACTGATTAGCGATTAAGAACAGCATCAAGTGTTTTTGGAGATACCAGTGACCTCTTACACTGTGCTTTCAATGTTCTCATCTGTAGCAGAGCTGGGTGCCCTTTCAAACAGAACTCGTAATTTTTTGAGTGGCTGCAAACTCATCACACTTTGCCCTGGGCTTTTTAATGGAAATGTGGCAACAAAAAAAACACCACTGAGGGAAATAGTTCGGTTTTCTGACCTTTGAAACTACAGTAAACCTTCATGTCCATGGAGAGCCGAGAGCTTGGCAAATAGCGCTGTTTCAGAACAGGAGTAATCACTGTTTACATTCTGTCTCTGAATCACTTAAGTCACTTTGATCTCGGAGCCTTTGAAGGGTGACTCGTGACCTCGCCATTAATTCATTTTTTGGAGAGGAAAACATGAATGAACACACGTGAAGTCACACACAGCTCCTAGAGTTTTTCAGACACACACGAACACACCCTCACTGAAAAAACATGGCGATGAGGACTAAACTCTCAAATCACAAAAGCCGTCAAAGAGAAAAGAATGAAGCAGAATTCACACACACAAATCTGTCTAATAATTCATGCATTGCTCAAGAGAAGGTAAAATTCATACATTGACCTTTTCACATAAAGGAGACATAAACACACACACACACACGCACGCACGCACGCACACACGCACGCACGCACGCACACACACACACACACACACACACACACACGCACACACACACACACACACACACACACGCACACGCACACACGCACACACACACACACACACACACACAAAGTGAGTGTATTCTGGGTGTTATCCATGGAAACCGGCGAGTCAAACAAACAGCGAGTGAGTCAGTGCTCTTTGCTGCTCCACTGAACCATGACCTGTGTAGCACTGTTCACCATTCAAGTCCAGACCTCAGAGAGGGAGATAGTGGGGAGAGAGAGAGAGAGAGAGAGAGGGGTGGGGAGAGAGGGAGAGAGAGAGAGACAGAGAGAGAAAGGGAGAGGGAGAGAGAGGGAGAGAGAGGGGGAGGGAGAGAGAGAGAGAGGGAGAAAGATAGTGGGAAGAGAAAGCTAAAGGTGGACAAAGGGAGAGGCAGAGAAGGACAGAGGGCGAGGGAGTGATAAATAGACAGAGAGGGTTTAAGAGAGAGGGAGAGGGAAGGAGAGAGACAGAGAAAGAGACAGAGAGAGGGACAGAAGGTTTAAGAGAGGAAAACTAGCAGCCACTGCCAGTATTAAAATGAGAAAGGGTCATCCCCTGCTTAATGAGATAAAGAGGAAAAAAGAGGGAGAGGGAGGGAGAGAAAGGGAGGGAACAAACAGATAGACACTGGGACTGAGGGAAAGAGACAGCAAAACAGACTGACAGACAGCCCAAAAGAGAGAGAGAGGGTTCATATACCACAGTGTTCATTTAGAAACACATATTCACTGCCACAGCATTCAGTCAAGTGTTCAAATTATGAATCTACATACAAAACTAGACAGGCAGGTTGCAGACTGAGCTATATAATTATGCATCAGTGTGATGCCACTCTGTAATTTTCACCGCAAACCCAAATATTTAATGTTTATGTCTAGCCTGCGCCCGTCGCCAAAGCACGCCAAGCGAGCAGAGCCATGGGTCGTAGGTTCAGTTCCCAGGGACGGCTTTCTTGGCCAAATATGTGCAATATCTGAGCACTTGATTCATGACTGAACTGGATGCAAAGATGACTGGAAATATGACTCTCCATAATCTGTTGTCAGGTTACACACACACACACACACACACACACACACACACACACACACACAGACACACGCAAGCACACACACACACACACACACACACACACACACACACACACACACACAGACACACGCAAACACACACACACACACACACACACACACACACACACAACCAGAGGTGTTGTGTAAATTAACTTTGGGTTGGCACCCGGCAGCACTGCTTTTCAGTGATAGCAGATCAAACAACGCTTTATCGCTGAGCACTTATAATGTAGTATGGATAGTGATCACTGAATATGAAAGCCTAACAGAATACAAATACAATTACTATGCCACTTAAACCCAGAGAGAAAATCATTTTTCTTTACTGATATGCATCAAGTATCTAGTTGTTATATTCGCTTGGCCATTGCTTTGACAATACTGTTAACTTGAATTTGACAAAACTAAAACAAACAAAATCCACTAGACCACAAAACAAAATTCTCCCCTTAGCAGACATAAGCCCTGCATTCACATGTGACATATCTACTGCTAGTCCACAGTCCCACATCCCTTGGTGATACATCTACATTTAGTCATTTAATCATTTAGCAAACGCTTTTGTCCAAAAATTGCGTTCAAGGGAGAGAACAGTCAAGCTACGGGCAATAAAAACCTGGTGCAACAATAAATACTACTTTACATAAGAAATAGAAAAACGACATAGAAAATAAAAAGAAGTGCAGGTATGTAACTTGCTGTGTAAGGGAACCTTAAAGCCCTCACCTGTACCCCAGGTTAAAGGAATCATCTGCTTGAGATCTTAAGTGAACCAGTCATTCATAATCTGAGGCTTTAATGGGGGCCGTGTAGGGGCCGTTTGCACACACACACACACACACACACACACACACACACACACACACACACACACACACCACACACACACACACACACACACACACACACACAACCATGTTTGCATTTGCACTGGAATGAATTTAAACGCTGTTCATTAAGTCAGCCGATTTAGTTGCTTCCTCCAACAAGCTGTGGCAGGCTTTAACTACAGCAATTACGGAGGATATGCTTGGTTCACATACACTCCACACACACACACACACACACACACACACACACACACACACACGCACGCACGCACGCACACACACACACACACACACACACACACACACACACACACACACGCACGCACGCACACACACACACACACACACACACACACACACACACACACACACACACACACACACACATGGACACACACAGCCAAACACACACACACACATACACACACACATATACACACACAAACTCTATCTCTCTGTCTCTCTCACTCTTCCTTTCACACAATTATTCACAATATCTTCAGGTGCTCTTTAGGTTTCTCTTGACCTTGATATTTCTTTCTGTCATACTGAGACGTCTATCAGATTGGCATTGGTCCAGGCTTGTGTTGACCCCTGATGGCCCTAGTGCATGCTGGGATGCTTGAAGTCAAAGGGGATTGGGGGAAATACTAAAAGATGTTTACTGTGTGTGTGTGTTTGTGTGTGTGTGTGTGTGTAAAATAGTTGTGAATTGGGACTACAAACAGCATTTTTCTAATAGCCAGTACCAGTTGCAATAGGAATAGTACCATATTTAGCCACTTGCTTAATATATAATATATATATAATTATATTATTATATATGGGCCATTCTACCGAATTCGTGTAATATGCAGTCCCTCAACAATAAAAACTTTTTACAAAACAATTAGGTACTTAGGCATAGATATTTAATTAGAAAATGTTATGGTCTATATAAACCCAATGCATTACATGAGATAGTGATAAGCTAAATATATACAAAATCATCATTTATAGGGTACTTTCTATTGGGAAGTAGCTGTCCCCAACCCTGACATCTAAATTTCAATGCCTTTAAATAACACTTTTCAATTTTTTTAGATTTTTTTCAATGATTTAATTTCAAAGATCTTTATGATTGGGTTGAAACAGAACTTGGAATATTTAGATTTATTGTGGGTTTAATTTTTAAATCAATTTACTATACTCAAAAAATCATGTCCCTAGTTTTCATGTCACTACCGAAACACAAGAGTTTTAGTCCATTGGCTGAGCCTGTGTTTTAGCCACGACTCTGCATTTTTGACCATGCAGTGACACTGCATCTCTGTCCCTCATGGTTGAATGGTAAGTAGCTAAATCCCATAGTTTTTATATAAATGTGTTCCAAAGTCTGAAAATCGACGTGTAACCTTAAGAATTGTCACTACCGAAACGCATGTTTTCTTCAATTAAGTAAACCTTTTGGGGTTTCATGGAAAATCTTATGTTTGTATGTGTGTTCACCTCTTCAAAGATGTGTTTGCAAGCCATGTGCTTGCTAGAATTCTTTATTTATGCTTAAAGTTAGCTAGAATTGTCACTACCGAAACAGTCACTACCGAAACATTTGGTAGTGACCAGATGATTTTGGTAGTGACAAAATGAAATGGTTAGTAGTTCAATCCCATAATTTTTAAATAAATGTGTTGTGTGGACTAAAGGGCGGCCCAGAGCACCTTTTGGATGATTTTGGGAGAGAAAATGAACATCCATCCAACAGTGCAGTCACTACCGAAACAGTGCAGTCACTACCGAAACAGATAAATTGAACTTGAAAATTTGGTAAAAAATTAATTTCTATGGATTTCATTGTGAAAACCTTCAAGAAATATTTGTAAAAATACTCTTCAGAGAATGGAAGGAAACACAATCTGAACAGGTCAAAAATAATACTTTTTTACTATAGTAAATGTGATGTTTCGGTAGTGACAATTTTTGGAAGAGGAAAAACATTCCAACACATTCTGAAAATACAATATAAAACTTGACTGTTCTTTTACTAGATATGTGTACTTTAGATATGGTACAATATACATACGGACAAAGTTTTGGGAATAAACCATAAAAAAATTCAAAATATATCCGACATGACTTTGCATCAATTCGGTAGAATGGCCCATATATATTATTTTATTATTTTATATATATTTATATATATAAATATAATATAACACTTTTGGCAAAATATAATATCCACGCTATCAGTCCTGGAGCATGGGAGAACATCAGTGCCATAAAACAGGTCAAGCACTGTTTCCTGTTTCTGCCCATCATCTGCATAGGCCATATGTGCATACATAGGTGTCGTCAGTGCTTAGGGCACTGAAATAGATCATCTGTATTTCCTGTATTGTCCCATAAATATCGTAGTGCAACCACTGCCGTGACAAGGGAGAGAGAGTGTTCGCAGAGACAGTCTCTCTATCATTTAATTCTCCCTTGTACGTCGCTTTGGACAAAAATGTCTGCTAAATGACTTAATGTAGATGTAAATTTTACGATGGTAGTTGTTCATAAATGCTTTAGGGAAACAGTTCTCGGGCCGCTTGTGGGCCTGTTCTATCCCAGAGGCTAAAGCTACCTGGGGAGGATTTAGCGATCATGCTAAAGCTGCAGCTAGTCGTGTTTTGTTGCCAAAAAATGAAATACTGCAATGATAATGTGACTGAATGCACGGAAAATAAACAGCCCTCTCCTTTATTACTGTGCACGTTATACACTTTGCTTCTCTTTTTGCTTGTTTACATGTCCGGGCCCTCTAAACTGCAACGACAACGCCTAAATTATCAACAGACCCAGAAGAGACAGGAACAATTGACAGCTGTCATCCTTCAGAAATACGTATTTTTTCACTATAGAAACCACTGACTGCATCTATAAGCACATCAGAGAATGAGTTACACATTCACATGGCAAAGGTGACAGGTCATGAACATGACTGCCCTCCACAACATGTCAGACAATGAGTTACACATTCACAGGGTAAAGGTCACAGGTCACGAACATGGCTGCCCTCCATCAATGGTGCATTCTGGGAAACCTGAGCCAACATGCCTGGACAACATCGAGCAGAGGCCCTCTCTCAGGTCCAATAAGCACAGACTGTGCACACACACTTCCTACCCAGATTGCACCACTCCGAAAAGCCAGACAGGGGGAACCACAACAGACTGGGGAAACATCGATGCAAACCAAAGACAGAAGCAATTTGCCAATGAGTCATGCCATGCCAAATCACCTAGAGGTCCCCCTGGTTTTTCTCCGCATTTTTATCATATCTGCCCGTATTCCGGGTGGGGGCACAGGCTCATTTTCAGAGCCCAATACCAAAAGTTACCAAAAAATATGGCAATTTGAATTAAGATACCCTCACACACATGTCCCCTCTTGCATTGTCCCTAGTGTGATGTAACATTTTCAGACACTGCCATTTTTGTCACCTGGGTGGGGGGATCACATGGGAAAATGTTGACTTGATTTGGCACAGAATGACCCCAATGTGCATAGGCTACCACACAATTCAAATAACATAAAAAAAATAAAAAGCTCATCCTGAGAATGTTGAATTTGTAAAGTTCTCAAGCCTGAAAGTTTCTGGTAGAAGTCTCTTATTTCTGCTGCGCTACAGAGACAGAGAGACGTGGATCTGAAATCAAAATAACCACATAGCAAACCAAGGCAGACATCTCCAGGCATCTCATGAAGGAACCAGCCATTTGGAGGAATGTTTGGTATTTTCTCCAAATCTCCAAATGACACCCTTCCGCAGTGGTTCGGGAACAACGTCTCACAAGCAACTCAAAGGTGATGGGGTCAACTTCCAGGAAATACTATTTGTTCACCATTATAAAACTATTTGTTCACCATTATAATACCATTTGTTCACCATTATAATACTAATTGGTTCACCATTTTAATACTAGTTGGTTCACCATTATTAAACTGTTTAATGTGTTAATGCAGAACGCTTTATATATTATTGGAAGAATATACACGTTGACTAATAGTGCCTATGCCTCAGGATAGATTCCACTGTGCTTTGTCAAATACATGCTGAGTCATTTGAATGTGTCGGAGAAAGTCACGAGTCATGATAAAAGAGAGAAAACGCAACCTGTGCATATGGTTTCTGATTGACCATCTGCAGGGAGCATTATTTTAATTTAATAATCTTTCTATGAGTTACCGCACAGTCTGTGTCTGTCTTCCTGCATCACTCAATAAAATACACACAGCCTCTCAATCACACTTTAGAGAACCTTATAACGGTTATATGACTGTGTTGTAGTTCTCTGAAACAATGACCGGAACAACTAGTCTGTCTTATTAGAGGTTTTTAAGTGTGGTAGCTGGCAACAGCGCCCTATCAGTGGAGGGCAAAACATGTGTCGGGTTGCTACGGTCGCACAAATCTTTTTTTTTTTTTTTTTTTTTGTGGCTCATGTCTACTATTTATTTTCCAGCTGTTTGGTTTGCCGCCAGGACTATCAAGACAATAGAAGGAGCTCTCACGGCATCCTCTCGTTAACTTCCTCGAAAGTACTAAAGCAAACACAGAAAACAAAAGAGAGACGAGTTTACCCGCCACTCCTCCCTGGAGTGTCAAGACAAAACAAAAAAAACATGATGCATGCAGCATCTGAATTGTTTTATGTCAGTCAGAGGAAATTTCGTTGTCACGTGCTGTGTGACAATCCCTTGGCCAACAACCCAGTCTTTCCCCTTTAAATAATCACAGGTCTGTATCAGAATGAACATAGCTAGGAGCAACTGCATGGATTACTACACCACACCCCCTGGAGCACTGTACATCTCAGTGTGGTTCCTGAGCGCTCCTTTGTACAGGGTGAACAGTATCCGTGTTTAAGGTCATTGGACAGCCTCCAAGTCTGCAGCATGCCAGATGTTTCATGCACAGCTGAAAACTAGTACCACTACTGCCCACCATTCTTGCTTGGCATAGACACTGAGAGTGACCCCCCTCTCTCTGTGGTATTTGTGTCTTGGGGGCAGAGATGAAATAAGAACACTGTAGTATCCCAGGTATTAAGGAAGCTTAAGAACAGTAAAATATACCCAAAGCACCAGAATCTCCTGAGGTTTTTTTCTGATTCATGGTAGCCTTGGCTACTCAAGGTTTAAATGTACGTGGTCTTCAAAGTTGTTGTCGGAGGTAACCTGCTCAGGTGAGCGGTAGTGACGTTACCCCTTAAGCACCTCCTTCACAACGCAATTGTAACTAAGAGAAAAGAACAACGCCAAATGATTTCTGTCATTAAGCATTAGATATACTGTCAGTTAACCAAAACTTCCGAAACTATCATTTAATATTCTTTAAGCATAGACACAATTGGGTCATTAAACTACATTTAAGACGTGAAACTTCATAAATATTAATCAAAGACCCAATTAAAACCTGTTAGTCTGTGAGACAAGCCGTGAAGACCGAGTATTAAGATGTTAAAAATAACCTTTTTGTCTAACAGGACCACCTAGACATCTCTGAACACCGCACACATTGCTTTAGGTAGAGTCTCTTCTTCACTTCACAGGTAGGACAGGGAGGAAAAAGTTAAGTAGCCCTGGCCCCGAATCGATCTAAGTCCACAGAATACCGACTAGGTCTACAACAATGTTATACCTATACGAACCGCACAGTCAACACCGCCATACTGACTTGTATCGCCCCAGGTATCAGGAAATTTGAGCGAACTTACCGTACGATTAGAGCGTCGCTTTTTGGATCCGCGGGTGAACATTTCCAATGGGTAAGAACAAGCCGCTTATTAGTCCAACTTTGTGGAAGGCTTTTTAGGGAGTATTTGCATGAGGCTGCTTTAGTCCCGGACCGACGTCAAATATCATTCAACCATGTTCACCCGTAAATCCCAACTTTACATACTTCCAGTTAAGTTGGTCTTTGTTTCCAGCGGAACGACGAGGACAGGATAGGATACTCGGGAGAGCTCATAAAATGCGTTCAGAGCGTGACGCGCAGAGGCGGGCTACACCTAGAGGACTGTTTCGTGTTGTAACGTAATGGTTACAGAGTAGCCTAGTCTGTCGTAGACACCCACAACCTGCCTAACGTTATGTTGTGTGGAATTATGTATGAGCACTGGAGAATCACTCACCAGTTTTTTACGGACATAAAATCTCCGGCTGGTTGTAGGAGGAGTCATAGGGGTCTGGAAGGCGTGCGAAGCAGGCTATGCGTAATTATCAAAGTGTACCAGCCTGATAATCGAACAGTGCTGCTGTAACTCTTTCACTATTTACGTGGACACCTTTCATTCTTAAATCATGTTCATGGGTATGTCTCTTCTGGAGCCCTCTAGTTAAAAACACAAACGCGGGTCAACGAGAGTTATGAAAAGGATTAATCGACTGACCCCAAACAGTGGATTATCCCCGGCCTTTTGAAAGCCAAGAATCAAGACAGTGAAAATATACAGCTGCTATAAGGCTCTGCAATGGCCTGTTTTGAAAAGACATTAACATAATCACATTTTTTAGTGGGAGACATGCATGGACACAGTTGAAACAATACATTAATCAAACGTAAATATACTATAGTTTGGTTTCTGTTAATTAAAGATTTGTGTGAAACAATGTCGATGGTTACTATCAACCAAGGCTACAACTCGGCGTACCTGACTTACACTGAGGTATTGACTCAACGCTACAACTCAAATTTGAAAAGTCCTTTTCCAACCACCCCACTGGCCAACTTTAAAGTAAATATTTGAATGAAGGGTTAATAGGCCACAGAGAGTTCACAGTCACAACGAGTGGTGACTGAGTTCACCAACCGCTGTCTCGTAGAATGGGGACAAATGAAACGGAAAAGGATGTTAACAGGAACAAAACCTTTATAATCTTCTTTGGCATTTGGCACGCTCTGGCATACCTCCACGTGAGAGGGTGGGGGTAGGTGAGTTTACCTGCTTTGGCTAAAAGATTGGCACCAGTTAGGCCTAATATCAGCCCGCAATGTGATGGGAAGTACAAATCCATAATGACATGAATACCTGCTTTGTCAAACACCAAGTTGAAATATCCACCGCGCAAATGTTTCTGTTTGATTAAAAAGTAAAAGGGAGAATCTGACTTTTCTTTCCCGTAGTTCTTCAAGTAGGCAAGTATTGGTGAAATATAAGGTCCATACTGGCGGCATACCTGCATCAGTTTCTGAACGTTTATATTCAGTGTCCAATGCTGCCACCTGCTGCTCCATCCCTGCGGGGCAAAGAGGGATAATCCCAGTATGTTGTATCTCTTATGGCGATGTGATTAAGACACCAAGGCTCACCTATTTACCTGTTGTATGTGGCGATCTAAACACCAAGTCTCACCTATTTACCTGTTGTATGTGGCGATCTAAACACCAAGTCTCACCTATTTACCTGTTGTATGTGGTTATCTAAACAACAAGTCTCACCTATTTACCTGTTGTATGTGGTTATCTAAACAACAAGTCTCACCCATGTACCTATGGGGCTTTAAACTTGAATATTTAAATCTTTATCACATTTATGTGTGCTCCTTCCAGGCAGTCAGAGAAAAATGGAAAATATGGAAATGTAGCAGAATTCAGTGGTAATATATCTGAACACACACACACACACACACACACACACACACACACACACACACACACACACACACACACACACACACACACACACACACACACACACACACACACACACACACACACACACACACACACAAACAAACAGAGGGGACTCTCAAGTAGTGATACAAGTATTTTAATGATAATGCAACGGCCATGTGTATTAAACAACAATTGCAGAAACACAGAACATCGACTGCATCTAACACATTTCCCCTCTGAAAAATAAACACGGAGACACATCGCTGTCTGCCTCTTATATTAGTCCTCAACATTGTAAAAAAGAGAGGAAAATGGTTTATCCTGAGTTGATATTATTGGAAAAAACTAAAAGAGTCTAAGATTAGGGCCTGAGAGCGATTGTAGAATTACAGAACACCCTCAATTGTTAGGACAAAAAGGAATGACCGTATAAATAGTCATTGCAAAATGCAAACTTGCAAATTTCCAAATAAAATAAAAAGTACAAAAAGACTTATCCTTTTTTTTAATTTTAAACAAATACAGTATATTAAAATAATGGACTCTCACTGTAGAATGTTGAATGTGTTATCAGGAACAATTGGAAACAAAGAAGAGGAACCACAGTAAGCACAGAGAAATATTTGGCAACAGAACTGCAAGTCAGTCATACAACTGTGTGTATGTTTAGCCTTCTGTGAAGACACAAGGAAATGATTTGACTACTTCCTGATCAACTAAGAACACACATTTAAAATTATAACACCAAATTAGAATTTCCCTTCCCTCCACTATGGAGGCACATGTTCATCTCACACAAGTTCAAGTTTAAACATCAAACCAGGTGTACACTCTGGAGGGGATGTAGAAAACAAACAAAAACCAACAACAACAACAACAACATTGTGAGCGTGTTTTACATCAGTATTGCAGCACACACTTTTTTTCTTGGTTGTCACCCACAAAACTGTTTATACTAAGGACAGAGAAAGGCTGTCATAGTTACAGGTTATAGGGCTACTGTGTCCCAGGTAAATGCCTAGATACTTGGGGTCGGTCAGTGGACAGGTAGCTGTTGTGAAACAGGTAGACATCACGTTAACCGGTACCGATCTTTTGCCAACATGAAAATGAAATAAAATGATGTGGAAAGTAATCCTACAACAGTCATGTCACCATGGGTGGCAGCATCTGTTTTGCTTAAAACTAAAATAGCACCAAAATGAACATAACAAGGTCATTATTTACTTTTGTTCGTATGATGTGTACACATTTCCCTTTAATAGGAGTAGACTGGGGTCTAAAAAAAAACAAACATGAGACTCAAAGGGGGCCTTGGGCCATGTCATAGAATAAGTGGGGAACTAATAAAGATGCCGGCAGTAATTTGGTTTCGAGAAAGGTTGTTGAAATTGGATCTCCATCACACCCCTCCCTCCTGTGCTCCTGAAGCTCCGTGTTGATTGGCAGGGGTGGTTTAAGGCTCGGTCCAAGCCACTATGTTTGTTAACCATTAACTGAGCCAGGTTCTGTGTACGACCACCTGTGTTTTTTTTAGGGCAAACACTGAACAGATCGTTAGAGGACCATGAGGAGCAATTCACTGAATCTGACAAACAGTGTATGGGACTAGAATCACAGACTGGACCTTCGATTGAATGAATCCTGTCTCTGACCAGATGCTCATGACCAGCTCCTCATCATTTACTCAAAGGCCCTTTCCCTGCTGTCCTTCTGGTCCTCCTTCACATGTGCCACTGGTCATAAATTGTGCTCCGTGTTAAGCCCTTCTTTCCATGTGGTGTTCCTTCTGTTTGTGTGTGTGTGTGTGTATGTGTGTGTGATTAAATGTGCTCATCTTCTGATGGGATGAATGTTGCCGATCTTACCGCATCCTTGATATCTCGATATCTTCTGTTGTCGTTGTTAATTCCTTAATGCAGCTGTGTTTATACTCCCTCATCTGATACAAAAAAGTGAGAGATGAAAGCATTGAGACACAGGGACAGCAGAAACATCAATGATATCAATAAGTGTGTTATTACACTGAGATGCGCGCCTTGAGACATGCACACGTACGCACACACTCATATTCAAACACAGGCAGATTCACACAGGGCCACAGGAACCAAAAAGGGATGGTGTCATGGATCACTACATAAACATGTAGACATGTAGGCAAGCAAGAAGCAATGCTGGTATATCTCTGTTAAACACATTTCTGCAGGTCTTTGCCGGTGTCTCTGCAGAAAATGTTTTATATGGCAATCTCACTCAAACAGAGCCATACACTCACAAACGCACATGAACAAACAACAGGCATGCAAACTGGTCAGGGGTGAAAAAGGTGAGAAGGTTGCGTGACAGGAAAAATTGCCGCTTCTTCATGCAGGGGTTACAGCAAAAACAAATCCTGAGCCTGAACTTTTTTTTCTAGGCCTATGTGGGTGAGTGCGAGGGGGGGGGGGGGGGGGGGGACGTCCTGTGTCCTGTGGCGAGGACACATTTACAGGGTCAAAAAAACATACAATCAAACAAAAAAACATTTAGAAATGAATGATGGCAGATTATGGTGGGACTTTTGAAACTGCAATCCCAAGAGGCTCAGCAATACTCCACCTCACTAGAATATGGTACTAACACATGTCGCATTTACGATTTCTTTTGATATCAAGTTTTGCTGCTAAGCTTTGTCCTTGGTTTGATTTAAGCTTTGATTTCAAGATTTCCTACAACCACAAGGTGACATGTTATAAGGGTATGTGAAATTCAGTCAGTGAAAGAAGATTGGATTTGCAACCATTTCATTGAGGATATATGAAAAAGGACAGTGATTCACTTTTTAAACCGTTAAAGAGCAACAGTGAGCTGTAGAATGTAGTTTTATATTGCAACATTTCCATAATTACTTCGTTCAGAAGAAATAATCGTATAATAAAATATACATCTTTTATTCTAGCATACAGTAGCCTAATTGCTGAGGCATTGGCTATATTCATGTTCCTGCCTGGCAAGTGTTGCGTTTTTACTGCGTTGTATCTTCAACAAAAAAAACGAACGAGGACATTGTCCAGGTTCTTGTTGGTGGCTTCGTCGACATTTAAGGAAAGCTTTAGCTTTTCCGAAATACGTCTTTTAAACTCTAGTGTTATGCCGTGTGTGTTAAAATAGCTGGCATGCTGATTGGATATTGACAGTTTAGTCAAAGCAATTTTGTCTTCAGCTATTTTTTGGCATAAATTCACCAGGGGTTGGGCGAGATTGCCTGGATTGTGTTCAGCGATGAACGTACACACGCATATTTTCAGGGCACATTAACGGTCAGTTATTGATGCCGGAACATCAGATGTGGTTGTTGCTCCTGGTAAAAGCGTTGTGTGTTGGATAGCACGAACAGCTGCTCTACGAATAAGTGGAAGCACTGGAAGCACCTTTTCCCCGCTAGTTGCATACAGTAGCTTTCTTGAGCACAACAAGTGAGCACCTGCTTCTCTTAACTTCTTACACCGGCTACCAAAAGGCTTACCGTCCTTCCCTATCTCTTCTATTCATGCCCAGCGCCATTTCTTTTTCAATCCTTCATCAACTAGGAGGGCATCTTCCCAAGCATTCTTGAACTTACTCTGCTTCGGTCTGACAGTATCTCTACTTTGGCATCTATGTAGGCAGAGCGATACAGAAAAGTCGGTGGTGAAAGCACATTTTCCCAAGACCCGCCCTAATCTACTTCTGATTGGCTAATTATGTTCTTTTGACAGCCTGAGAGTTGTGCTTTTTTCATATCATTGGCAGACGAACTCATAAACTCGAAAGCAATGGTGATGATAACGAGTTTTCAATATAAAAAAAAATTATATTAGACTTTTTTCCCGCAGCCAAACGCTGCACGCCGGAATTGCCCCCCCCCCCCCCCCCCCCAAAAAAAAAAAACTCCTCGGATCTACACGATTCACGTAAATGGCATATTTCGGTGGGAAAACGGCAAATTTCGCCGAAAAGCGACAAGTTTGCATGCCTGAAACAAGCACACCAATAAACAAAAACATGCAGACACCCACAGATCCACACACACACATCCACACAGGCATACATCCATGCACGCACACACACACACACAGACACACACACAGACACACATAGACAAATACACACACAGAGACACACCTGTGGGAGCAGCAGAATGCTGTCGGCCCCCTTTGATCTGCATGTAGATTGTGTATGAATCATAACCAAACAGGATGGCAGCCAGCAGACCAAACACCTTTGGAGGAAACAGGAATCAGTCAGGTGAAAAAAGAACCGGTTCATTAAAGGTGCAATAAGGATTAATAGCTATTCGCTAAAGGTATGCAAGCAGCTAAAACGAAATCTCTTGAAATGTGCTGACTTTGACATTATGACAAACTAGTTACTCAACGACTGTCCTTACACAGTCAAACATCAATCAAGTGCAACACAAGACTAAGCAAGACGGCAAATAAGCTACTTCTACTTCTACTTACTAGATCGGCAGAAGGTAATCAAAATCAGGTCGGCGGGCTGCGGCAGGCGAAACTACAGAACGCAGTTATATGCCTATCGACCCTGCTATGCCATTGGCACGGACGCAATTCTCCATATTAAAAGTCATTGTAGCGCCCCAATTTTTTTTAAGCTGTTATTTTAAGGTTAAACTGCTTATCCTAACCCTAATCCTGAAGCATAATTGTTGGATATTGCACCTTTAACGCAGTTGAGTTAAGTTACAGAAGAACGTGTAATAAACCATACACGTGTATCTCTAGCTTAAAAAAAACAGATACGCACACACTCATTTCTATTTCGATCATGTAGTTAGGTGAATCAGCTCATTTACTCTGCCATTTAATCTAAAATTCCCAGGTCACCTATACACTACATGTATAAAACGGTCGGAACATACAGATTAGCAAATGAGGTTCCGTATAGGCGACTACTGCCGCATAAATACACCATAAATATACAATAGCTATTTTGACATCATGAGAACCTCAGGACATGGTGTGACCTGACACGGCATGAGGCTAGGTCAGACAGAAATGCCATCATGAGAACCTCAAGATCCATCATTAAATCTGGTGGTGGCACCACAAAGGTACCAGAGGATCAGCATTAACACACCACAATGATCAGGTTTTTAGGGAAAAGCCAATTAGAGTTAGACTCACCCCGCCGGCAATGCGTGCTCCGTCTCCTCCTCCACCAATCACACAGATGATAGAGGTGATGAGGTACAGGAGGCAACCAATCCCAGCGCGGATCATGTCCTAGGAACCAAAAAAGGGATGGTGTCATGGATCACTATATAAACAGGTAGACATGTAAGCAAGCAAGAAACAATGCTGGTATATCTCTGTTAAACATATTTCTACAGGTCTTTACCGGTGTCTCTGCAGAAAATGTTTTATATGGCAATAGGAAACATTCAGACACTCCAAGCAGATGGGCCCCCCTTATGAGCTGAGGTTCTGCTAAAGTTTTCTTCCTGTTAACAGGGTGTTTTGTCTTTCCCCTGTCACCTTTGTGTTTGCTCTAAAGGGGGTTTAGGCCCTTGGCTCTGTTTTGGCGCTATATAAATAAAAACAATTTAGACATTTTAATTTAAAAATGAGGATCTGTGTGAGCATAGGTAGCTGACAAATATAGATTGTAAAACACGTGTAACTGCACAAAATATATATAATCTATTTGCTAATCTAAGCTCTCCAATCACCACATCCCCAGATGCTACCATACCAGTGACGTGTGAGGGGGCGCTGTGTGCTATGTGGCTACCACATCAGATGCTAACACACCAGCGACACGTGACGGGCATGTTTCTCTGTGTGATACTTACAGACCAGGGCCAGCTGATGATCTGGAACTGCTTGTCCAGCTCCAGCATGAAGACGACCATGAAGACGATGGCAAACACCATCGCACAGATGGCCACCGAGGAGTAGCCGGAGTACAGAGATGCCGCATAGCAGATGATGATGATGAAGCTGATCAGCTGGAAGCAGAGGAAGAGGGAGAGATTCAGTTAAGTGCAACACTATAAAAAGTGGGGCACTACAAAAGCGCTGGCAAGACAGAATGAGGCAAACAAAACTAAAGTTTGTTTTTAATGTGGTCCGAAGTGAGCCAAACGGCTGCTCAGAGTACTGATTCTGGAGAGAGACTGGTGGGGCGCAAGGTCTCTGACTCTCTCCGACTTGTCAATCAAACTGCACACAAACCTAGCCTACTTGCTCAATGAAGAGAGAGAGGGAGCCCAGGCTTTCTCCCAGCCTGCAGTAGACGAGAGAAAAGCAATATTAAACCCATCGCACAAGGTTTATATCAATAAAAGATTAGCGTTCTCTGGCGCCAAACAATTTGTCAACAGTGATAACCACATGGTGGGTCTCTGACTTCGGATGCTCCCTGTCTTGCAAGGATGACAGTTTTGCACAAGGTCAAAAGAAGCATAGTTCAACCCTTCTTATCACCTCTGGTCTAAACATGCTCTTGTACATATGCAGATTAAGTGGCACTTAATACGTTTATGTCCTCCTTATGTTTGTATTTGTGATTTATGTACTGTATGTATGTTGGTGAGGTTTATACGTGTTTACGTGTTTATGTGTATAAGCTACTGGATGACCTTTCCTGGGATTAATAAAGTATCCATCTATCTATCTATCTAATAATATAAGTTACACACACACAAACACAGAAAAGTCATGTTCCTGCTTATATAAGCACATGATTAATACAAGATATATTAATACAAGGCACTTGATTAATATTATCTGAAGTCCTTAACAGTGTTTCGAAATGGTCTCCATCACTCAACTCCTAAGAGCTCACTGGATTTGACAAATATCTTTTTTTATCCAGTAAAAACATTATCACACGAATAATAAACATTATCACGCGAATAATTATACACATCCAGTCAATGGTCCCCCTAATACTACTTTTCAGTATAACTATTTTTTTTTTCTATTTGACTATCACACACTCCCATTAAATGTTTGCCATCCAACTTTAGATTGCAATAATTGATTCTATGAGGGACACAACGCTATTAAAATAATGTCATTGCTCCTATTTCAGCCTTTTTTTTGTTTTTACATTCACTTATTTCATCTTTCAAAACACCTAAGTCACTAATGGTCCGCACTCAGACCACCATCAGCATCGGTTTAACTGGACGTGGATATTAAGAAAGTAATTGGAATTTCTAAATAACATCCTGGCATAGTTTATTATATGTAACATATCGGCACTAAACAGAAGTGGTTCATGGTTCTAGAAGACTCTCAAAGTTAGAAATGACATGGTCAATTAAAAACCTGTTACACACTGGTAACATCCACAAAAAATGTTAAGGGTTGATGAAAATACATGAGGAAGTATAAATGAATATAGAAGTAGTAAAACGGTGGGCCGTTTGTCCGTATCTCACCAGCGGACCAACCAAACATCGATGAACAAAAGGCCAGAGGACTGCCAGTGCTGCCACAGTGGGCAGATTGGGCAACTGGCCTTTCGCCATCTATGATGAAACAAACTCACAGACAACATGTGTGATGGCATCAGCATGCCATCTTCAAAAGTTTAGCTAGTGTTTTAAAAGCTGGACAGAAGTGGTTTTTCTGTGGCAAATTTGTAACGTTTAATTATTAAGCAAGATGTTCACTGTTCAGTTGAATTGGCAGGAACAGAAGTAACAGGTGGTTGTGATCAGTCATTTCCAAAGGATGCTAGTATATTTATTAGCTGCATACAATGTGTTATATTCAAATCATCTTATAAAATAAGAGGTGAAGTCAGCTGGGGACTATAGTAACAGCCATTATGATCAGCAACCAGCAAATGTAGCTAGCAAGTCAAATGGGCTGGTCACTTTTGCCCAAATGTGACATCTTTGGTTTGTAAGCGACTATCTCACTTGAAAACAAATCCTGTAAAAACTACAACAATTCAGTAATTTCTTCTTTACCCCTTCAAACTGGCAGGTTACAACTGTCCCGACACATTACAAATGTCTCCAAGGCACTCACTGCATTTAGATGACAATTAGAGAAAGAGTAATGCACATGTACTGGAATTAGTGAAGTACATATATGGCCAAAATATGTATGTTGCATATAAATGTTCAAATGAAAGGTGTCACTTATGCTGATTTTTTTGCAAGAAGACAAAATATACAAAAAAGCAAAGTGTTACAACTGGTCTTTTATAATCGTACCATACACATTGTCTCAAGGTGCTTTACAGAGCACTACATATACAGTACGTGACCTTTGAAGATGAAGAGGAATGAATGATGGGGAGATGAATATTCAGACATATTAGCAATAAACACTGCAATGTGATGCTACTATGCATTATGCTATATGATGCTACTATGCATTATGCTATGTGATGCTACTATGGATTATGCTATGTGATGCTACTATGCATTATGTTTGTAAATATTATTACCATCTTAGAAGGCTCCTTTCATCTGTGGCTTTAATATTAATGGTCTCTAAATGAATGCATTGTGGACATTTATGCCCCTTTAAATGTTTGAGTGAAGCAGATAAGATTTAGCTCTTTTTCACGAAAAGTGGCGTCTAGTGTAGAAGTGAGTGTAATATTCAATATCCATAACTACACAAATTATTTAAATGAGAATCTCTAAATAAATATACAGTTGGTACAGGTTTTTAATAGTTCCCCCAAAGTCTTTGAATATATATGTCAAATAAATTGCAGGAAAATGCATTAACATTTTCTTTGTTTCCTTTCCATTGTTTCCCATGCTCTTCGCTGTAATTAATACGAGGGTTAGGTTAGGGTTAGGGGCCACCATCTCCTTGTCTAACTAGTATAGGCCTGCTCCTTCATAGCTGACTGCTGCATACCCACCATCCTCCGAACCCTTGCATGCTGTCTTACAGTGATCCAACTAAGATCCGCAGAGTGTTCTAGAAGGACTGCATCATGTAGTGCGGATTGAGAAACACACATCTCTCTTCTGAAAGGAGAAGTTCTAAGACAGTGATGAAGTTGTGTTGTGCTTTATGGTATAAAAGATGGAAATCAGTCAATTTTCGGTTAATAGTCCATCCCCTTTATGAATGTCAATATATAAACTTTAGATTATGGATAGCCATTGACAGCTCCAGCACCAGCCCTCTGTACACTGCAGCTTCTGTACACAGTGGCTGCTGGAGTTTTCTGTGATGCACATGACAGCTGTTGTCACGAGAACAAGGCAAGCCAATGCCCTAGCAGGGACAGCCCCCAGCTGTCAGCCCGGGTCAGTCATCTAACATTTGGGTTCCAAATTCCACATTTACCTCCTGTGTGTGTATGTGGACCCACTGGAGCCTTTTTCCAATCACTAAAAAACGTGGTGAGGTGTGAATGTGAGTGAGAGTGTGAGTGTGTGTGTGTGTGTGTGTGTTTGAGGGAGGAAGTAAGTGTGTGTTTGAGGGAGGGAGTGAGTAAGTGTGTGTGTGTGTGTGTGTGTGTGTGTGTGAAGGAGAAAATAGGTGTTAGTGTGCGTGCATGTTTGTGTGTAAGTGAGTAAGTCTGTGAGTAACACATTTCACATTATTGCACTGTTGTCTTGTTAACTGGAGCATGCTAGAGAGAGCCCTTGCTTAACCCCACTACATTAGAACCAAGGCTGCCCCCCGGTAGCAGCCATTTAAAAAAGGGAGACACTCAACAGCCCTGAGAACACTGCCAGGCTTCTCCAAAGACTGTGGCCTCCGTCGAAGAGCTGAAGTTGTGGAAGTGGCAGAAGAGGTTGGCGAGGATCTTAAATGTAAATATTCGAAAACTGGGCGATGTGCTTTCCGACCCACTGCAGTTGCTGCTTCTGTGTCACTACACTCATTGTGTGTCTTTTGAAGATTTCCATCTGCCATTAGTGGGTTGTCTGAAGAAATTTCTTTCTGTGTTACACATTGCTGGGTTCAGGGCACTTACTGCTCCCAGTTTCGTTTTTTTGCTTGGATTCGGTTATTGTGTGCCTGGTTCTATCAGGCTATGTTACGAACACAAGCCTCAGAGAGACACAGAGTCAGACCCGACTTGAGGATCTGTTTAAAAGGCCTGATAAAACAGTGGACATAAAGAACGGGTTGCTGCAGTGGGCATAGTCATGTCTTTGTCTGGGGTTTGTTATGACTGCGGCCTTGGCAAAAAAACCTAAAAAAAGCACAACATTTCAAGTTTATCCAGAGAGAAAGCCCTTCTTATTGGGACAACAATACAGTCCTTTCAGATAGGGTCACTTAGGCAGTTCTGAAAGAATTAAAGCTTTGGACCAACAGTGTCACAAGCTATTAAAAGTCATAGGACTGCAGAGCTTAAAGGAACAGTTTCACCAGCATCAAACAAAACCTAATTTCACACTTTCCCCCTCCCCGTAATAACTAAATATCTTTTCATAATTAGTTTATTTTCACACAGTTGATTCTCAAATACACGGCCAGTGGATAGACATGGTCGCTTTTGCTTTTGTTGGTCGATACATAAATGCCCAAATCTTCACATAATTTCCTCAAACAGCAAGCATCTACCGTAGGTCTTTAACAATCTTATCCATACTTGTGATGCAACACACGACACATTTTGAAATGAACTGAATGAATAAATGAATGAATGAACGAATGAGTGAATGAATGAATGAACTGCTTGTATCAACAGTTTTAAATGTTTTTAAATGTTGAATATTATATGAAATATTTCAGCCCAAATGAAACCACTCCCATATCCAGGAACTCTCTCCGTCTCTCTTCCTGGATATGGGGGTGGTTTCATTTGGGCTGAAATATTTCTTTAAGGAATTCTCTTCTTTAAGTGTCTTCCTGGATATGGGAGTGGTCTCTCAAACATAAATGGACCCGATGAGTCATCACATGAGTCACAGAGCCGTTATTCCATGAAACATTCTCTAAAATATCAGTGAGAAGAAGATGAGTAAAATTTCACTTTCAAAGTGAAACACCAGTCAAAACAGACATTTTGTGATTAACGTGAAGTGACATACAAATATGCGGTCTCCTCTTTAGTTTTAAATAAGAGGACTTAAGTGTCGAGTGCCAGAGCTACCAAACGGGGGAGTTATATAGCTTTACCAGTAGGCGCTAAATAAACGAGCTATTTCTCAGCATGGTGCGAGGACAACTGCGAGAGTAAAAATGACAGGCGTCTGACATGCTGGTGTCAGCTGTGTGTTATATGTGTGTGTGTGTGTGTGTGTGTGTCAGCGACAGCTGGACCCCTGGGGGAAAAAAGGCCCATTTGTGCTGTGGCAAGAGGCATTTCTTACCACGGAAAAGGGCCTTAACCACAGACGGCTGCTAGTGTGGCCATATTTAGGGTAGCGCTACTTCCTAAGAAAATAGAAGGCCTCTAACACAAACCCTCTAAAATATACTTATATTCATTTTACTTCTTCATTATCCCAGAATCCATTCAAGTTCATATCTACATAAATCTTCACTCAAGCGAATCCTTGAAAAGTTAAGAGAGTTAAGAGCCTCTTAGTGCATAGTGAGGGAAAGCAGGAAGAGCACGAAGGCCGGCCCAGACCAGACGGATGTTAGTGTCGGTGTGGGATAGTGTTTTTTTGACCCACCCTCCTGACCAAGAGTGGCGGTCAGAGCGCTGCACATTGTCAGTCACAAGACTCCTGCTTCCTTCCAACACAACTCGCAGGCTCGACCCTTCACACTGTGTCAGCAAACACGCAGTGCTTAGTGGAGTCAGATGAGTAGTATTCCGGTAGTATCCTCTGGAGAGATGTGGTTCTTTTAGTTTTGGTCTTACGCTTCATACTTTTTTTTTTTCAGAGTGAGGCATGCAACACACACCATAAAAGGCATTCCTCCCTTGATGTAAAAAAAAGGCAAACACTCTTATCAAGCTTCTGCCCTGAGCTGCTACCAGTCTGGCGCTTGTGCCAGCTCCTGAGGCAGTTTCCCTCTTCACTGCCATGCCATTGACACAGTGTGAGAGAGTGAGAGTGTGTGTGTGTGTGTGTGCCATGGACACAGTGTGAGAGTGTGTGTGTGTGTGTGTGTGCCATGGACAAAGTATGAGAGAGTGGGAGTGTGTGTGATGTGTGTTTGCCATGCCATGGACTCAGTGCCTGCACTGACAGGCATGACCAAGGCAGGCAAATATGGCTTTCTATTTCAATATAGATATATGGGGTGTGTTTAAGTGCCCAAGGCCATTATATTTAGTGATTCAGTGTGTGTGTGTGGCACCAAACCAATTTTGCAGGATGTACCCCATAACGGTTTCCACAGAGGGGAATTCTGGGTAAAAATAGACGCATGACTCATGTGGGTTTGATGGAAATGGCAGAGCTGGGACTCTCGAGCTGTGGGCTTACTAGGGATGCCGCTCTGAGTACATGGCGCACACACACACACACACACACACACACACACACACACACACACACACACACACACACACACACACACACACACACACACACACACACACACACACACACCTGTCTGCCGCTGCAGGCTGCTTATGGCACCTGCAGCGTCTCAGGAGGGAACCTATTACTCAAGGGACTGGCCCAGGCAACAACACCACTTCTGCTGACGGCAGAGTCACTCCTGCTCTGTGATGAAGGTGTTACATTATCTCACTAAGCCCATAGATGCATGCACACCATATACTATTAAGTTTCAATTTAGTTATTTTATACATTTATACTTATTCATTATATCAATTTATATGTCTATTTATATTATATTATGAGCTGGCCATTTTTCTGGAGTTAAATTGAAAATATGTTAATGATTATTGCTTGGAAAAGTATGGGCCTAACACAAGATTGAAAACAGAAAGTGATAATTCATCCACACACTCACACACAGAACTGCAGTGTAATTTTAGCAAGCCTTTCATTTGCTTTCATTTGTTTCTTACAATCATACTCATTAAGTCTTTGTGTATATTAACGTGATGAATAATTCAGTGTATTATATTTCATGTGGGAGACAGCCACATATGCTACTACTGCTGCAGTTGCCACTGCAGGCGACAAATGGACATGGAATAGGCTAGCAGCTTACATGAGTGGGCGCGGGGGCTCTGTTCTGCAGGCCACGAAGAAACGAATGATGCAAGCCACCACGCCCACCCCTCACTCCTCTCCTCTCTGCTAACCCTTCACTCGCTCCTGCCAACACCACACACATGTATCAAGGCTTTCTGTGTTCCAGAGACTGGCACAAGCTGCCTCTGTGCGCGCGGCCGCTCTGGTTGGGGAGGGAGAGGTGGGGGGGGGGGGGGGGGGGGGGGGGGCTGGTGAGGCACACACAATGGGGATCTATTCAATGAGAGACCCAGCAGTGCTCTGAGGACGCCCACAATCGGGGAGCCCAGGACAGGGTCGACGTCTGATGAGTGCGGGTCTGCAGCGCTGTGTGCAACCAACAGAGACTCAAGGGCTCACACACACACTCACCTAGGAGCGCATTGACAAATGCACACACCAACAATCACACTGACAACTACACACAAACACACACACACACACACACACACACACACACACACACACACACTTGTAAGCATACTGACAAACACACACACACTAACAAATGCGCTGACTGACCAACACACGCACAGAGACACACACGCTTAGACATGCACTGAACCAATGATAAGAAGGGTACAAAGTTCTGAATTTATACGTCCATAATGGCATGGCACATCAATGGAAGACCGACAGGAAGGTAGACAGACCAATAAGAGACAAACAGACAGACAGACACCCACACACTCTCCCTCTTTCTTTCTCCAACACACACCAACGCCTGACCTATAAGGGGCATGCTTTCATTACTAAACACACATGATATGGCTGGCTCAGTGAACAAATGCTATAACATACAGCAGCACGTGGTGCACAGGTCATGTGACCACGGGAAAAAAGAAAGCAAATCCATACTCAGTCTCATTTTAATGTCTCCCATTGTCCTGTTAGTGTATTTCATGCTGCCAATATAAAAATGCATCAAAGAGTTGTTAAAACTCTTATCTAGTATTGCACCAATGTGATGGGGTGTGTCGGTATGTTTTGGGCCCACCCTGACATATAGGTGTGTCAGTAGTCTACACACACAATTAGTCATTTGACCTTTTGACTGACACATTTTAGAATGGGACAAGAAACATCATGTCATATGTGGATAGCTTCCAAAGCACAAAGCTCCCACTTTACAGGACGCTGTTGCCTGGAGTAAAGATCTGTTGGCTGAGCAATACTTGTCAATGTTTGTCCTATTTTAGCTCAACCCAATCAAACTATGTGGGCCAACAGGAGAGCTGTACCAAACAGCCACCACAGAGTTGAACGTCTTTGGTTAAAAGCTTTGTGCCGCAAAAAAATACATCATCGCCAGAAAGGGGCGCAGGAACTACATGTACCGTATTCTACAGCATGTCTGAGAGCACTTTCGCAACGCATGGAATGCTTAAAAAAAATCCCTAGTACTGACTTGGGCTCATAGCTACATGCAAATGTTTCAGATAGGAAAAACCAACTGTATCTGGAATACCACCACAGCAGTCTTGCCTTGCATATATTTGAGCTGAGCTAGCAGCGCTTCTGTTTACAGTGCTCACATGTACATAAACACTGTCAGGGGACTAGTATGGGGGCCACTGTTTAGCGTTATCTTTTTATAGCAGGGGTTTCTATTGTAGCTCTTTGCTGGAACTTTCTATTGCAGGAGCTGAAGTTTTATGTGATATCTTTTCAACTCAAACCAGATGAAAATGGAAAATGGAAAAACCCATGCAAGTTTATGACTCCGGAATCATTTCTGATCTATCCACAAGTCTTTTGAAGGGATCTCTCCTTACCCTGCTTCATCTTACCAGCACCACCTTACATGTTAAAGCAGTAGTTTCCCCTTCTTCCTTTTTTTAAGTGACCGTTTCACCAAGATATGCAGATAACAGGCAGGAAGATGAAATGAGCACTACAGCTTACACAAAACTCAAAGTCTAATAAGTATAACCATCTACTATGGTATGCCATAAGTACTTAATCAGTGAGTCCCCTTCTCTCTGTGACCTGTGACTTCTGTCTGCCTGGTGCTAAGTGACAGAAAGCAACACGTGGTTACTCTCACAGGTCTAAAAGCGCCAGGTGAAAGTTCCTGACCCCACAGTTTGATCCCTGGCAGCTCTGTGGCTCAGCTGGCTATCTGAAGCACATTGTCCGCATTCCATGCCCACATGGTCTTCCAAGACTCCCCCACAAACGGACCCAGCTTAGCTGTATAACACCGTGAACCTGTAAACTTGTTGACTGGTCTGATGTGGCCCATCTCTGTACTTTGCACATTTTGTGAAATAACTGCGGCGAAGTGAGTGATAGCATGTGAATAAAGTTTAAAGAAGGACAGCACAATGTATCATACAACTCACCCCGAACCCCTTACTTAAGTTAAACGTGTGTGAGGCAAATCTATGGCTAGAAAGTTAAACATCACACAAAGTTATTTACATTTGGTTAAGGTGTAGCCTACTGTACACTGTTGATGGTTAAGGTATTTCAATATTTAATACACTTCCCTGAGACTTCCCTGAGACCTGTACGCTCAGTCTAAGTCAGTAGTGCGTTGAAAGGTGTACATTACTCATATTCAATGACGGGGGGTGGAAGCTGTCAGTAAGAAGTGTAACGATTGTGACAAAAGGTCAAAAAGCGCAATACTTTCACTTTTAAAACACTATTAGGATTGAGTGCTAGTAAAACAGTTTGGATACTAAACACGTGGTATATACAGAAAACACAAACACTGAAAGTCGAGCAATATCGTCACAAGTCGCTTGTTGGCTATTTAAGCTTTTTTTTCACTTATTACGAAAGCAGCAGTGCTACAGTCACAGTTTCCATGACCGACACGTAGCAACAGAGAAGCTACTGTAGGCTATCACTGGTTTGACAAATAGTAAGTATTGGTATTAAGTAAATGTAAATAAAACTTACAATTTCTCCTGACAGAATAGCTCCTTTTGGAGTTCGCACGTATGCCTTCAGCTTCTCCAAAAAGTTCGAGGCTGGTGTTCCCCCAGAGTCTGCCATGATTCAAAGTTTCTCTTGAAATAACAAAATGCTTAAGTCGCAACTTTGATTCCTCGCTGGAAACGTCCAAAAAGGTTACTTATCGGACAATGGATATTTTGTTACCACTGTTGAAATTATAGCGTACGATATTATATCGTAAAAACAACACACTTCTTTCTCGTTCAGTGATGCAAAGCGGACTTTCTGCGAAACCAAACTATGAGGCACGGCTTAAAATACGAGCGCCAAACTTTAGCGCCGACTATCTATCTCCCTTAAAGTGAATGTCAAGCAGCCAGAAGGAAATCTGAGGAAGAACGGGGCGTCGGCTTTCGCGTTTTTCCTCCTGAGAGTAGGCATAACCGAAAGAGAGAGAGCGAGAGAAAGAGAGAGAGGTGTTGTGGCAGAGTAGGCGTGTTTGGTAGTCACGATAGAGCTGGGGAGTAAGAAATCGACAGAGATCAAACTGGGTTTAAATAAGTTACTTCGAACAAGCCTTGATTACTTTAACTGTAGGTTATGTCAGACTTGAAGATATTACCAGCTTTTTGCGGAAAACTGTGTGTGTGTGTGTGTGTGTGTGTGTGTGTGTTTTATTAATGATATAACATCTGTAGCGTGGCCTATATCTTAAAACCAACTCCTAGTCTACAACTTCCTCAGAATCAAAAACAGCGACGATACTTTTTTTTTTTATGTGTTGGCAACAGGACAAGGCGATCGTGCCAACTGTAGGGGGACAAACAGGAAGGCAGAAACTCCACTGCGGATGCTTACTAGAAAGATGGCAAGATAAGGGCTCAAATACACATAAGCGGTTTTTTTAAACGGGACGCGAGCAAATGCATTGATTCCTATGGCACGGCGCGTTTACCGTGTGCGCCCCTTCTCCACCACGCGTTGCGTCTTTGAAGCGTTTTTTAGGTGCGCTTAAAAGTTGAACTATTCTCAACTTTCCAGCGCAAGGCAGGGAAGCGCACCGCTTCTGTTTTGGCCGCCGCACTTTGCCAAGGCGTTACTGAAGCGTCTACGTCTGAAAAAAGACGCGTATGTGTATTTGAGCCCTAACTTTCACGCAAAGCGCCCCGTACCATAGGAATCAATGCATTTCCTAGCGTCGCGTTTTTACAAAAACGAACGTATGTGTATCTGAGCCCTATGGTTGTAGGCGTTCAAGATGGTTGTAGGCAATCAGATGACAGTTGTCTTGCCTCAATGAGAATAAATGTCCAACCTCCGTTTGTGCATGCCTATTTCATAAAAGCAGCTTCACTGTGAAATACAATTGTATTGATTGTATGCAAGAAATAAAACACAGTTTTAGTTCAGCCTTCGACGGAATAATGTAAAGTTTATTTTGACTTTGTATCACATGTATTCCATCGGGTAAGTATACAATTTCTGCATAACCAGTTTCCCCTCTGGATGAAGATCATTATCAATAATACTTATAAGAATACTTCATACACAACAACACAACACTACCCAAACGTGTTGGGAGTACCACAAGACATCATCCACCACTAAGAATTGAGTGTTTTTATTTATTTACCATATTTGCAAGAGATACAAAGAGAAAGAACGAAAGGGAAGAGAACATGTAGAGAGTTGCATTTATGCTGTCTGATTGAGCCACCAAACGAATAGCAGGGAAGTGGCTGTGTGTGTTTGTTTGTGTGTTTGTGTGTGTGTGTGTGTGTGTGTGTGTGTGTGTGTGTGTGTGTATGTGTGTCTGTGTGCATGGCAGCAGATTGTAGAGGGTGTTTCTGCAGTCTAGAATGGTTGGTAGTTGTGAAAGTTTGAAGACAGTTCGAGAGGATGAGTGATCCAGACTCAAGGCATTGATTCTTCTGTTGAAGTCAGGTTGCCACAACGACCCCTTTGTTTGTTGAGGCTCTGATGTTCTGTGCAGAGCTCTAATGAGAGGATGTATTGGTTGCCCTGACTACCTTTGTTTGTTACTAGGCTGATGTTGTGTGCATTCCATAATCATAGATGCAAAAGTAATTTACTTGCAGGAACAGCAACCCCCTCCTCTTTCGTTCTCACCTTTCATTTTTTGGGGACCACACCCTTCTCAGAAACACGCATGGCTGTAAAAGTACAAATACTGAGCAATTACTGGGGAGGGAAGGTAGACTGACAGGAAGGTCTGTGATGAGTGATAATCTTTGATACTTTGACAATCATTAAGGTGAGTTTATTGAGCGCACGGTTAAATGTGCCTGAGGCAGAGGGGGCCCCACTGCAGTTTCACTTTACTCTCATTGCATAAAGGGATTGTACAATGCAACTAGTTAGCGCTGTCAGTCAGGCTGTGTCTCTGAAGTGGGTTTTGCTGGTTCTATTGACATGCTGTGAGGGTCCTCTGGGTAAAAAGAGAGAAGGTAAACACATGCAGTCCACGCTTATGGAGTAGAGACTGACACAGCAGTCGACATCTAGAGAGCAAAAAAAAAACACCCCCATATAAGAATACAAAGATTTTAAGCCATAAAAATACTAAAGGATTTCATATCCGCCTTGTCTGAAAATGACAAGTCCTGTTAGAGTAAGACCATCAATGGCAGTAGCATAGCAGGTTGTTAAAGCATACCATACATAAGACCATGCTAATTACTTCTGGTGCTGTTGTCCAGTTTGTTTGCTTGATACATTTCAGCTTTTGTGGAGGTATTCTATCATTCTGAGTATAAGTACATATGCAGAAGAATAGGTCAAGAATCAAATATAAAAGACAACAAAATGGTTCTAGATGACGTATATGCTGCGTATAACATAAATGGATCAAAATTCATTCATCAAAAACCTGCAAGTCAATGTCCTTACTGCCTCAGCTCCTGCAAACCCTTTCTCTATTTATCTGAATCTTTATTCTTCTCTTCTCAGATCTTATTCTAATAATTTCTCTAGAACTGTTTTGTTTTGCTCTGTGACTCTTGTGTCACCTATCTGTGCTCCTTCCAACACACTCTCACAACAATAGAAAATACCAGATCTTTGAGGAAAAGGTAGTGTGAAAATAAAAATAAATATGCAAATAAATAAATCATCAAACAAAACACAGCAACAAAACCTTAAAAAAATTAAAGGTGGACTGAACTATAAGCTGCTACTAACATAACTCAGATAAATACGAGTTGAATAATTCTGACCTCAATATAGTTTGCACAACAGCTTATATTGAGTACAAAATTATACAACTGTCCATACAAATTATTTGAATTTATATCAATATTTATACATTGATATTTACACAGCACAAATACATTCTCCCAAGTGTTACATAACTAAAGCTCACATCTTTCACTTAAATTATTCCCATATAAGATATAGATCTATAAATAAATATATTTAAGTAGTTTATCCATGTTTGGTAGAGTTTCAAGTTTTTCCCTTGTCAGATCACGTGAGTGCTAGCTTGCGGCCACGTGCGGTCGAATATAGGCTTGGTAGTAACTGACTCTGTGAGAGCTTTGGTGAATCGTCCTTGACGACGAGGAGCAGCTCCACTCCAAAGTCAGCCGCTAACTGGAATAGCTATACATCACATCAAAACGAGCACCCCTTCCCATTTCCTCTAGGCCACTCCTTTAGAAAAGGAATGGCAGATTCATTGGTCAGCTCACAAATAAACAGACAGATAGACAGTTAGAGGAGTGTGGAATTGTGGGTAGCTGTCAGGGCCCACATGCTGTAATTATAATTCCCCCGCCTGTAGAAAAGGAAGTGAGAGAAAAAGAGAGAGAATTACAGAAATGTTGCTAGTAAACTTTGTGAAGTAAAAAAGAATAATCAGATATAAATATATAAATATGCAGAAGAAGTATCAAAGTTATCAAAAGTATCGAAAGTAACATTTCACTTAGTATATAAAGCACTGTTACTGCTGTCACCGTCAGAGATCATCACAAGAACAGATGAATGCTTATTTCCTTGTTTTTCTTGTCTAAAATGATGAATGGATGTATTTATGGTTTTTAATTGTACGCACTTTTTGCTGTGTGTGTTATGTTCCTCATCCAATCACTGCAGGCCCACACATCCAATCACTACAGGCCCACACATTTACAAGTTCCCTCATCCAATCACTACAGTCCCACACATTTACAAGTTCCCTCATCCAATCACTACAGGCCCACACATTTACAAGTTCCCTCATCCAATCACTTCAGGCCCACACATTTACAAGTTCCCTCATCCAATCACTACAGGCTCACACATTTACAAGTTCCCTCATCCAATCACTACAGGCCCACACATTTACAAGTTTCCTCATCCAAATCACAACAGGCCCACACATTTACAAGTTCCCTCATCCAATCACTACAGTCCCACACATTTACAAGTTCCCTCATCCAATCACTACAGGCCCACACATTTACAAGTTCCCTCATCCAATCACTTCAGGCCCACACATTTACAAGTTCCCTCATCCAATCACTACAGGCCCACACATTTACAAGTTCCCTCATCCAATCACTACAGGCCCACACATTTACAAGTTCCCTCATCCAATCACTACAGGCCCACTCATTTACAAGTTCCCTCATCCAATCACTACAGGCCCACACATTTACAAGTTCCCTCATCCAATCACTACAGGCCCACACATTTACAAGTTCCCTCATCCAATCACTACAGGCCCACACATTTACAAGTTCCCTCATCCAATCACTACAGGCCCACTCATTTACAAGTTCCCTCATCCAATCACTACAGGCCCACACATTTACAAGTTCCCTCATCCAATCACTACAGGCCCACACATTTACAAGTTCCCTCATCCAATCACTTCAGGCCCACACATTTACAAGTTCCCTCATCCAATCACTACAGGCCCACACATTTACAAGTTCCCTCATCCAATCACTACAGGCCCACACATTTACAAGTTCCCTCATCCAATCACTACAGGCCCACACATTTACAAGTTCACTCGATTCACCCTTTCAACCTATTGTCTGTTGTCTTTTTCCTCTCTTAACAGCAAGAGCTCACAGTCGAGACTCTTTTCGTTTGAGGTTTTTCATTTAAATTGAGAATGTTTACTTTTGTTGAGAGTAATGTTTTTGTAATGTTTTGTAAGGCGCTTTGGACAAAAGTGTCTGTTAAATACCTTAACCATATCCACTCATGTTCTCGTGTTTGCGTTTGCATGTTCACTCACTTCCACAGAGCTGTCAATCTTCCTCCAGGGTCACATCTAATTGGCGAAGGAAGTAGGCTCCTGATTGTACCCGCCCTGGTTATAGCCCCCTTCAGTGTAGCCGCCCTCCTGCCCATACTCGGGCTGGTAGCCCCCCTGGGAGCCGGCGTATTGGTCCTGCTGGCCGTACCCCTCCTGTTCGTAGCCCTGCTGGCCGAAGGAGTCCGGCGCAGGGGGTTTCTCGGCAGAGGGCGCGTAGGTGCCGGCGAAGGCTCCCAACCAGCCGGTCTCCTTGAAGATGAACCACAGGTTCCCTCCCCACAGGACCAGGTTGATGAAGCCAAACATCTAGAAGAGTGTTGAGGGTTGAGAAGACAGGTGATATCAGTGCTGTGTGTATATCAGTTTACTTTGTTTACGTTTATTCTCTCACATTTGTCTGGTGAAGTATAATTCTTGATCCAATCAAAGTAAATTCAATTAGATGAAATTCAGTAAGATTTGACAGAACCTGATTCGGTCAAATATGACACAATCAGATTCCATGAAACGCAAAAGCCATTAATGTTATTCATCTGGTGACTAAGGTTTTTTTTATTAGCCAGAATGAGCGATTTGATAATAATAAACAACAAATAAATGATCTTATTTATCTTAGCTGATTCTGAGTTACTGCTGTAATGCCTGTTATCACATGCCAGGTATACCGCATGTACGTATATATAAATGGACTGCATTTATATACGCTTATCTACTCATACAGTGCTCAAAGCGCTTTACAGATAAATGCCTCAGACATCTACCCATTCACACACTAATGGACGAGGCTATAATCTAAGGTGCCAACCTTCACGTCAGGAGCGGTTGGGGTTCAGTGTCTTGCTCAAGGACACCTCGACACTTGGTGAGGAGGAGTCGGGATTGAACTAGCAACTTACTGAACGACTCCTCACCTCCTGAACCACTATCATGTGTGTGTGTAATTAAAGTGTATATCTACTTTAGCATCACGTAGTGCAGCTGGTTGAGGAAGATGCTAACTTAACCAGAGTAACCGGTTCAACTCTCAGGGATAACACACATTGAGAAGTCAATGCATTTCTCACCTTCACCGTATGCTACTTTGTAACCGAGTAACTAAAAAATTGTATAATGTAAATCTATAGTAACATGATTGTGAGATAACACCCTGGACAGTGGACACACATAATATATAAAAAATAAAATAAAATAAAATAAAATAAAATATATTCCTCACCTTCATTGTACCTGGCTTTTGTATAACCACGTTAAGTAAATGACCACTCACTTGTGAATCTATACTACTGTATTGCATTATCAAAAGGAGCTATTGTAAGACCCCACATGATGGAGACACACTGCAGGAGTGGCTGCCTTGAACAACCCCTATAAAGCTCCTTTTAAGTAACAATATACAGCAATTTGACACTTTTTTAGGTATAGTTTTATAGGCAACTAGTTTTGGTACCATCCTCAAATTAATTTTGATAGCATATGGTCATGTGAAGGACAGATAAACATTTGTGTCTTTCCCACAAGCCATCCAGGAAATGCACTATGTAGTTCTGTGTTTCCTGGTTGGAACACCTTGCAAAAATGGACTAAATGTAAATGTGATGTGAGATAACAGCTTGGAGACACACCACAGACGTGTTGAGTCCAGACACCACTGGGTCGGCAACCTCGCGGCAGCGATTCTCCTCACGGTCGCAGGCGTCGATGAGCATCTTGACGTTGTCGGGGTCCGTGGCCGTCTTCACGTTCGATAGGCCTTTGGCCCAGGCGGCAGAGCTGACCAGCCAGAAGAAGGTGAACACTGCCGACACGATGAAGTCCTGAGAGGAAAGAGAATTACTTACACAATGACTGATGTTTCATAAGCACCACAGAGCTTTAATGAAACATACTTCAGCCAATGATTACCATGTTTGAAATATTAATATTATTATAATTAATAATAATAATAATAATATTAATAATTCATCATATTAATGAATAACTTTGCCCATTAGTTATTTTGTAATGTCACTGACATTAGGCCTTTGCTGAAGGAATGTCTTATTCATAGCTATATTAACCCCCTAATTATTATTGCTTTAAATATGCTATTTTTTACAGAGATATAAATCGAAGAAAGGAGAAAAAGGAAGAAAGGCAGAGAGGGTAGTAAAGTGCGACAGTGGAAGGAAAAGTTTGATCAGAAAATATCTGAAGGTGAGATAGGAGAAGAGGGAGTGAAGATGGACACTTACCGCCTGGGGACCCTTTCTGTTCTCCATGTACTTCTCCATGATGAACAAATACACAGCGAGGGCAGCCATGGAGTACAGGAAGGAGAAGACGGCGGTCGTGACGAAGAACTCGGCCGAGGAGGAGAAGTCTCCCTCCAGGAAGAGGCGCTCAGTCTTGCGCCCAGTACAGGTAGGAGCGTCAAAGTACACCTGGTGCAGCCTAGAGGGAGAGAACATGGTGAGACTTATGTGAGAACATGATGAAGCTTATGTGAGAACATGGTGAAGCTTATGTGAGAACATGATGAGACTTATGTGAGAACATGGTGAAGCTTATGTAAGGACATGATGAGACTTACGTACAGAGTCACTAGAGGTGGAGAACATGGTGAGACTAAGGGCCGAGATATGCTTCTACGACTGCGTTACTGTGCGGCCACGCAGTCGCTTCGACGGAGTGGTGAACCGTTTTGAAGTTCCATAAATTAGGCTTTACGTACAGGGGCAGCGCTGGAAATAAGGGGCCTCCTATAAGATCTCTGGTGCTGAAGTCTCAGAAAAGGAAAGAAACTAGACTAGTCTGGTACATTGCGGAGCCCCTATTCAGCCCTCCAGCCTTTAAAACATTTAAAAGGGTTCAAAACACTGCTTGCCAAAAGGGGTTCGTAATCCTTTCAGCGATAAAGGTTAATGTTTCTGGATAGGTAAAGAGTTTTTTCGTTTAGTGTACAGCCTGAAAGTGTCCAGTGACTTTTACATAAGAACAAGCTTATTTACAGGGGTATTATTTACTTCAAGAGTCTGGTGACTTTTGCAAGTAAACAAGCCTGTTTCTCACAGTGTTCATTACTTGTTCCTAAGAATCACTCAGAGGGATGATTCTAGATGATTCACTTCTGAGAAACAGACAGGCGTAGAGCTCTATGTTCTTGAGAGGAAGAGAACATTCCCAGACAGAAGCAATACACACAGCCTTGTGCAACTCAATTCATATGCAGTTAGCTTACACAAGCGTCTTTGCTGATGAGGACCTGATGGTGTGAACGTTGCACAATTTATGGGAGTCAGTCAGTGGGGGTGTGTGATGGAGATAATTACCAACCCCTTTTAATGACTTTAGAATATATGAATCAAGTGCCTTGTTTTAATAATGATCTAATATGCTTTTCTTTTAGCAGGGACATGGCTTTTCGGTGTTCCTGTGTATATGTGTAACTTTGATTCACTGGCGCCACTTATTGTTTTCTTGACCCTGTGAAAGTACAAGAAGCTCGGTCGAGAACCTTGTTTTGACTATGATGTCTAACACTTACGGCGTCAGCATTAGATACATCTAAGCATATAAACCTTGTGGTTTGTAAGTGAAATTGCTTCACTTTCATCCGTGTGCTGTGAGTGAGCCCAATTGCAATTGTTCTTGTTGAATAAATATACTGATTGACAACTCCGGAGTCCTGAAGTAACTAGGGTACATTTTCACCTTTCAGTGTGGATGTTAGTCTTTTTTCTATGTGACAAATGCGTCATAGATCTCAAACCAAGCCATCCAGACACTGCTTACACACACACACAGACACACACACATACACACAGGCACACAAACACACACTCACACACACACAGACACACACACACACACAGTCTGGTGTAGTCGTCATGTTTAATGTGTGACACTAACCTGAAAGGGTAGCCAAACTCCACCTCTAAGGCCAGGTCACTCTCTGATCGGTTCTTACACTCAACGCTCAGCTCGAACTTGCCCGAGTAGCCACCGCATGTGGCCATTGCAAAGATGGAAAACACCTGCGGAGGAGGTGAGAGAGAGAGAGAGAGAATTTTAAAATAAATCAACAGAGACAGATAGTGTGTCACAGTTAGTGAGGAAGAAAGAGAGGAAGACAGAGAGACAGACAGAGATACAGACAGAGACACAGACAGAGAGACATACAGACAGTCAGACAGAGTCAATCAGGCAGAGAGACAGACACAGTCACAGACAGACAGACAGAGAGACAGGGTGAGAGGCAGATAGACAGACAGAGAGATAGGGTGACAGGCAGACAGACAGACAGAGAGATAGGGTGAGAGTAAGGATGTAAAAGAGAGAATGGGGCGAAGGGGCTTGAGTCAGAGGGATGGAGGATAGACTGTGGGGGGGAGACAGAAGGAAACAGAGGGGGTCCTGCTGAAAATTGAGAGGGGGGGGATTGATTGAACAAGAATGAGGTGGTTAATTGTAAGGCCAGTAAGAAAGAAAATGTGCCCTGTGTGTTTGGAGCAAGAGAAAAAGAGAAAGAATGATCAATGAGAGAGAACACTAGCTAGCGGATTGCCATGATGAGAAAAAATGCTTGAAAATTGGGAGGGGGAGGATTAATTTTCTTATACGTCATGCTCCTTTATAAAAAAACAAACAAACAAAAGATTACTTTTCCTTCCCAGACTACATGAATGCAAGAAAAGCCTCTTATGCTTGTAGGTGGACATTTCTGCCAACAAACACCAGTAGCACGCATTCTCATCTTCTGAGTCCCGCCCTCCGAGGGCTCCACCAATCACAGCTCACTGCTGGCAACAGCACACACGGAACAAATCTGTGCTGCAACTGTTGCCATGGTTACCCCGACACCTAAAGCTGAGCATGTCAGGGAATAAAGGGTTTGGAATCTGCATGTCTTACTGCCGTGGCCCCTCCGTGATGTATTAAGTTTCAGCACGCATAAAGAATCCACACCTTAAGTACTGCAGTCCTAATGAAAAACACGCACATACACACATTCCTGCACACACATACTGAACACTCACTCACACACACACACACACACACACACACACACACACACACAAACACACACACACACACACATGCACATACACACACTCACACACACACATTCCTGCACACACATACTGAACACTCACACACACAAACACACACACACACGTGAACACATGCAAACACACACATACAAACATTCCTGCACACACATACACACACACACACAACACTCACTTGCGCACACACACACAATCAAACACACATTTATCAGCTCTTACAAAAATGCTCACACTTATAGCATATCTTCTTCGTGCCTTCCTCACACACACACACACATGAATTCACACACATACACACACTAGACACACACACACAGTTATCAACTCTCACAAAAACGCTCACACTTATTGCAGATCTTGTTTGTACCTTTCTCTCTCACACACACACACAAATGAACGCACACACACACACACACACACACACACACACACACACACACACACACACACACACACACACACACACACACAAGCACACAGAGAAGGGAGATTAGTTGGTGAGACTATTTTTACCACACCCTCCCTGCCCTGCAGGCGAGATCCAATTGAATGGAAAATCCGGCTATTAATCTGACTGAGGTGCTTCACCATCTGTCACTAAACTCTGAACTGATTTACCACACACCCACCCACACACACCCACCCACCCACACACACCAGGTCTAAATGGCTAATCCCCCCCCCCCCCCCCCCCTGTTGTTACACACACATACAGGTACACACCTTTGCACCATTGCATTCACTGGGGAGCTTTCAGACATAAAATAAATAAAACATTAAAAAAAGAAAACAGTTTCCTGTATCTTTTACAGTTCTTATAGATAAATTAGATATATGACATTATACACCTAGCTAGCGCAATGGAGCAGATGGGTGTCCTTTTAAAGCGACCCCCTTTTCTGTGCTTTTTATCGATCACAGCACTTCAAACAAAATGCCCCCGCCCCCGCCCTACCCCCACCCCTCTACAAACTGCACATTGATTTTCTCTGTGTGTGGGGTACATTGTATGTTCCAAATCACACACTACTGTAGTGTACTGAGGTGCATGCACAAAGATCTCCAATCAAAACAAGCTACATATTATGTACATACTACTTAATTATATTAACAAACATAGCATAGAAATAATAAATAAGTAAATAATAAAAACTAATTGAACATCTGCCTTGTCTGTCTATAAATCGGCAGTCTGAGCACTGTCCCAGGAGGTGTGAAGTAAAAAACAATCTGAGTTTCACCGTGCCCTCTCCACCTCCCCACCCCTGCCAACACACCCGAAGATGGAAGGCTCTAATCGCATCTGGCAGTCCAGCCGGTCACACACTACTGTAGTGTACTGAGGTGCATGCACAAAGATCTCCAATCAATACAAGCTACATATTATGTACATACTACTTTCATTAACAAACATAGAATAGAAATAATAAATAAGTAAATAATAAAAACTAATTGACCATCTGCCTTGTCTGTCTATAAATCGGCAGTCTGAGCACTGTCCCAGGAGGTGTGAAGTAAAAACCGATCTGAGTTTCACCGTGCCCTCTCCACCTCCCCACCCCTGCCAACACACCCGAAGACGGAGGGCTCTAATCGCATCTGGCAGTCCAGCGGGTCATCATCGGGTTTTAATTATGGTTATGAAAGAGCCGCGCGTGTGAATGGAGACAGGAGAGGAGAAAGAGGGTGACTCATCTGATAAAGTGACTAGGAAGGCCAGCAGAAGACTGTTACACACAGCCACAGAGATCGAGCCATTAGGACACATATCTCAAGCAATATGTTATCAACATTGCTCATATAGGCTTTATTTATATTAAAGGTACTGTATGTTTAATTATTTGGATAGTTTGAATTGTGCCAAAACCTATATTTCCATGTGAACACAATTCTGGTCTGGTTCTGTGAGCCAGTCTAATTCAACCCAATCAACATTAAAGAGAGACTCCCTTTTGAAGTTTAGCCAGCAATTTAACCAATCAGAGCAGGAGCTAAATTCACCGTCAGGGATTGGACGTCTAGGATGTCAGTCAAAAATGACCTTGTGATGGTCGTGCTGCGAACACACAGGAACAGCAAACTCTTACCCCGTATTTGTGAATGCTAGCGCACACCAACACCCTTATTTGCATGCACACACAACCACACAAAGATGCACACACCCACACCCACACACCCACACCCACAGACAAACAGACACACACACACACACACACACACACACACACACACACACACACACACACACACACACACACACACACACACACACACACACAAACACACAAACACAAACACACAAAGATGCACACACCCGATTACAAAAACTTCAACCAAGTAGGCTAGGACACCAATCTTGGTTTCTACCATTTATTTAAGTGAACTAAGTTCGTGCACCAACAGAGTTTCATGGAATGGCTTAATGGATTACCTACAGGTTTGGTGTCCTCAGCTAGCTGGTCAGTCCGACACAAGAAGCGCTCTCTGGAAACATGGAACACTTATTTTGGTTCCCTCTTAATTACGCTGCTGATTCCTGGTTGGAGGGACACTAGAAATGGTCTATGCCAGACCAATGCGATAAGATGGTTTTTACATACCTGGGATGAAGATTATTAATCACATAGTTATTTCGTTTATGTTTTAGCACACTGAGAAATACCAGGTGTATGTTTCAGGGTCTGTCTCGACATCTGTGTATTGTTTGATTTTTGTGTCTACCCCTTTTTTTTTAGAAATGGTGCTGGCCACCTCCTTTATATGTTCATTGTTCAGTCTAGGGGAAGTCTATTCTTGTCAGGTAGGTGCATGTACTGTAGATTGCTGATTAGTTTCCTCTGCTAAATGAGAGCAGGTTTTGTTTTTAGACTGCTGAATGTTGTCCCCTGTTTTTGAGAGCCTTGGCAGTTTTTTTTAACTTAGTTAGACTGCTGAATGTTGTCCTCTGCTGATAAAGGCTGGGCAGGTAATATTTTCAGTGAGATTGCTGATTATTGTCCTCTGCATTTTGAGAGGCTAAGCAGGTTTCCTGGATATTTTCAAATGATTAAATAATATAACTTTGAACACTTACTTACTCTGTCTCTGAGCTTTATGGCCAAACCCACATTTTGACAGAAACCCAAGGCTTCTTTTTTGGATTATATTGGTGCGGTGGGCAGAGGAAACAGTGCTAGTGCCGTTAGCAGGTATTAGCATATAAGCTAAGAGTTGTTTGACACTAGATATGGCATGAATCTGGCTATGATCAGGATCAGCCATTACGCTCATATTTACTAAATTATGAATAATTATATGATATTTACAAAAATATCATTTTCACAAAAATATGAATAATTATATAATATTTATGACATATAAACGTTATGACATGATTTAAGAATATGTGTATTATTTCCGTCAAAATGCTTTGTTATGTTTTCTTGAGTTTCCTTGAGTGGAGATCCAGTCCACAGTGTTTGAGTTGTTCTTCTCCACTTTTAGTAGATTATTTAAAATCACAAGATTTTTCCAAAGCACCACAATGTTCTTCTGTAAATGCTTTTAACATAAGTACTGCAGTACTGTCGATCAGATGGTTTGTATGAAACAGATCAGGCTAGTGAAACAACAGGCGAAAAGGCAGATGAGGCTTACTTTGATAATCTGTGTCCTTAAATCCAGGATTACCAAATGGCTCTCCAATTTGCAACGTTCACAAAAAGGTAAATCTGCCCCTGCCAAAAGGCCTTTTTAGTAAATGCAAACAGAAATGAGGGGGGCTAGATGGAGCACTACCCAACTGTTGGAAACCACAGTTATTTGCAGCTTGTTAATTTTTCCAAAGCGACTCACTGTAATTCAATTCAATTTTATTTATATAGTGCCAAAACAATAAAACTGTCTCAAGACACTTTATAGAGCCCAGTGCCTGGACCCCCTTAGCGCAGGCACAATTGCATCAGGGGAAAGGAAAACCTCCCTGTAATCAGGAAGGAACCTTAAGCAGAACAGTACAGATGCACAGTTTAGTCAGTATGTGTGCTCCCTGAGAATTAAACTCATTATATTAGCACTTGCTCCACCAGTTGAGCCACAGGTCTCCTCAGCACTGCAACAGCAATGTCAGGTGACAGATTTGATGAATAGATGAAAAGTCGAACTTTGACAGTCTCTCTTTGGAACAGTAGACTCTCAGTTGATCCTGGGCTGTGGTCAGATAGTCTTTTTTGCTTAGGTTCCTAACGGAGTGAAATAACCCTGAACTATCTAAGTGGCAGCCATTATAAGAACTGGCCGAATTCTTCTAAATGCTTAAGGAAGGTGCTTCAAGGCTTCCTCTCTTATTTCCTTTAGCATAGTGTGCACTGGACAGTCCTTTACGAAAGAAGGGCAATACAATTCCTTGCGACAGCAACATCAGATCCACATCAATAACATCCGCCATCTCATAATAGTGCAAGTGCAGTCAGACTCTAGTCCTCATGAATTGTCCTTCACATCTTTTTCTTGATCTCAAGATGTATTCCATGGAGGTCAAAGAAAAGTGGTTAGAATAAGACATAGGACATAACAGCCCTTGTGGTAGTTTCTTTTTTTTTTGTTGTTGCTGTTTATTGAATCATTTGGTTCACCTGTTTCTAGTTTCCTTGTTAAAGTATTGAGAAGCCCCTGTGTTCCCTCAGTCCTCTGCTCTGTCATTGTTTCATGTTTCTTTTTTCTTTTTTTAAGTAAAGCTTGTCCTTCATGTTAAAAACTCTGCCTTGGAGTCCTTTCATTTGGGTTCTACCTTCGTTAAGAGTGACTACTGTAACACGCACACCTAACACTGCTGCTTCTGATTTACCTTTGTTAAGCGTGACACTACTGTAACACGCACACCTAGCACTGCTGTTTCTGTTCTTGCTGCTGTGGCTGCTTATGGCCAATCCTCCGTCCGCTGCAGCACCCCTGGTCCACCTGTCTGTGTGCTAGTCTCTGTCTATGTGCTAGTCTCTGTCTGTGTGCTAGTCTCTGTCTATGTGCTAGTCTCTGTCTGTGTGCTAGTCTCTGTCTGTGTGCTAGTCTCTGTCTGTGTGCTAGTCTCTGTCTGTGTGCTAGTCTCTGTCTATGTGCTAGTCTCTGTCTGTGTGTGAGTCTCTGTCTGTGTGTGAGTCTCTGTCTGTGTGCTAGTCTCTGTCTGTGTGCTAGTCTCTGTCTGTGTGTGAGTCTCTGTCTGTGTGCTAGTCTCTGTCTGTGTGTGAGTCTCTGTCTGTGTGCTAGTCTCTGTCTGTGTGCTAGTCTCTGTCTGTGTGCTGGTCTGTGTCTGTGTGCTAGTCTCTGTCTGTGTGCTAGTCTCTCGTGTGCGAGTCTATGTCTGTGTGCTAGTCTCTGTCTGTCTGTGAGTCTCTGTCTGTGTGCTAGTCTCTGTCTGTGTGTGAGTCTCTGTCTGTGTGCTAGTCTCTGTCTGTGTGTGAGTCTCGGGGGACCTGAGCTTCCGTCGGTTTGGTTTGGCAGGCTCCAGCACTTTAGCGTGCGCAGCAGTAAATAAGAGCAGAGCCGTGGATTCTTCTGAAACTGCAAACTGAGGCAACACCCATCCCAAGACCACCAGTGCAAGCCAAAGAAGGCACATTTCTCACCCCAGCTGGCTGTGAATTAGACCACCAGTTTAGCAACTGCAGATGGGGAGTGGTTAACAATGATTACATTTACACTCTTTAACCTATCTATCATTTACACTCTTTAACCTGCTGTCTCACATTTACACTCTTCAACCTGTCTCTCCTCCCTTTAACCTGTCTCTCATTTCGTTCCTTAACCAGAGTCGTAAATTTGTAACAGCCATCAAGAGACTCTTGTGAAAGGAGAATAAGCTGATCCGAGTGTCACAGGAGTGACTGGTGTAAGGTTTAAAAGGTTTGCTGTGTTTTTGTGTCCCAAGGCCTACTGGGTGGGAGGTCTGCACATAAAGGAAGACTACATGGATAGAGAAGAAGACACAAGTGACAGGAGTGACAGGTGGACAGAGCGGGACGGAGAGACAGGAAGCTAGAGAGAGAAAGACAGAAAGACAGAGCAACAGAGGCATTGAGGGAGACAGGGATATCGAGAGGAGAGACAGGTGGACAGAGAGACAGGCAGAGAGAGAGAGACAGAAAGGCAGAGCAACAGAGACAGTGAGGGAGACAGGGACATTGAGAGGAGAGACAGGTGGACAGAGAGA
>NC_137921.1:14486441-14563941 GCF_963457725.1 Sprattus sprattus | reverse complement strand
GGAGTCTGGAAATATCACACTTACCAATTTGAGCCAATTCTGCTGACTAAACAATGTGAGGTGTCTGGGGGGGGGGGGACATCCCATTTATACACCCAAGAGATTCATTTCAGTCTACATATACCTGCCTGATTCTCAACCACTGTGACTCCCCTGATAGGTCGACATTTCTCTCACTTTCAACACACAAAATGAAGCTGTTGTTGCTGTAACTAGATAAGTCGCTACACCTGCTACCTCTGATGTGCTGTTGACTTAGTTATCTGTATTGGATTACAGTAAATCGATAGTGGACTTGATTGATACTGTAATTTGATTACTCTAGATCGTACTGAGAGCCCTGTGAGAGCCCTGTGCTGGGTTATGAGAGGTGCTGCAGACATCACGTTCTACCGTAACGACAAGACTTGCCACCTACTACAGCTACGTACACCACTGACATATCTCTCTTACTCTCTCTCTCTCTGTCACTTTATCTCTATCTCTCTCTCTTTCCCTTTCTCTGTCTCTCTCTCTCGTTCCCTTTCTCTGTCTCTCTCTCTCTCTCTGCCTTCTATGATTAATAATTTAAGCCCATGACAAGACTAACATTCATGTGACCTTCAGTTATTTCAAAACACACACAAACACACCCTTTCTCTCTCCAAGGAGAGTGGGCATAGTCTCATCGTCAGTAAATGCTGATGTAAATATTGTTGTTGACCAAAATGATTCCATGACAAACACGTAATGTCCATATGCATACTACCATTTATAAGCACCCTATAACCATTCATAACCACCCTAAGAAGCATGAACACGAGATGAAACCGTTTGATAACCTCAAACTAAATACTAATATGGGAAAATCCTTGTAACTCAGAGGCATAATGGAGGGATGATCTGCTCCTCTCTCTGTTCTGCTCCTGATGGAAGCTGCTGACTGGCTGAGATACTCGATTACACCCTGCTGTGACTGCGACTGCGACAGCGACTCACTCCATCACAGCCATGCCGGCTCCGTCTTCTGTCAGCTAGATACATGAATGCACCATCTACACCATAAACCGCAACAGTGGGGGAAGGATCTATGCTAAATAACAGTCTCCTGGTTTTGTGCTTGGTGTTGTATCCTGTTACATTGCATCTATGCTTTAGCGTTTAGCATTCTCCCTAATGAAATGAAATATTGCACTATACGGTACTGAAAAGCCTTTTGAGGTAAACAAATAGAAGGACATTTTATTAAGTTTCTCTCGAAGAACATAAATTGCATTCAGAAAATACCTAATTAAATGAAACATTTCTTTCTAGAAATAGAATATAATTTTCAGCAAGAAGAACTCTCCAAACTCGGCATGTCCAACATCTTTAGACTCACAATTAAAAGTGTTTTGCACAGTGCTTCAGTCATTTCATATCATGGAGCTCCTGGGCCCAGTTTCCCGAACGCTAAAAAGGACTTGAAATTGGTCGTAAGAGGGATATTGCAGAGCGGTTTCCCGACGCCGCACTTACGGCAATGATGAGTCTATGAGGTCGCCAAAATCCACGTAGGCCGTTAAGATACGTCGTTATCGGGAAACTAGGCCCTGATGCTTCCACACAACTGACCATTCCTTGGTGGTCACCATATGTACGTTTCCTGCTGAAAGATGACTGTTTCACTCCTTCCCCTAAGTACTGTTGTACTATATAAGATGCTGGTAGTTTAGAAAACGTCATCTGGACATTTTCTCTCTGCCTCCCTCTATCTCTTTCTCTGAGTTATTCCTGAAGTAGTGATTATGCGCAGGAAGTACCGTGGGCCTATGTGTTGCTCCTGGCTCTAACAATGGATACGCTGGTGTGATTGATTTGTGGGTGCTGTCACTGCTGGAGCCAAAATGGATCCTTATTTACTGGCATTTAATCGAGTCTCCAGGAAGTGACAACTACCCACTTCCTCTCACCTGGAATGAGATCCATTTTTGGCAACATATTTTACACAGGACGTGTAAGTGGTGTCACACTCAAAAAATAGTTTGTGACTTATAGTCAAAACACCTTATTTCCTCTTTCTCGCTCTGGGCTGCTTTTACTATGCCAACAGAACCACCAAGGTCACACTCTGCCTCTGACACACTCAGCAGTTAGAAGTATTATGATACTGTCCTGAAAGGTGCTTAGGGAGTGGTATAAAATTCTATGAGAGAAGAAAATGTCATAAACTCAAGCACAGCAAATACTGTCCATACAGGACAGCGAGAAGTTCCTGAGGGTGTTCTGATTGCTATGACAACACTTTATGAGTGGGCTCAGGGGTGAGGACGCTTACTGAGGGGCTCACTGAGGGCGTGAACAGGAAAACGTTCACTAAGTTCACGGCGCAGGTCTGTTTATTTATTGTAACTGTAACGCACTGAGCACAGAGGAAACATATTAATGAGGCTAACTACCAAATGCTATATAATACTAAAGGAAGTTCAAGAAGGCAGAACCTCTCCATACCTTTTTTAGTTCTTTATTGGAGTCCACAATTTATAATAAATAAACATCGCTCAGATATGATTCAAACATGTGACTCAGTCATCAGTAATTAAACGACAGCACCTTCTGCTATAATTCTAATGTGTGAACACCTCCAACAACATTTGGACGAGATGTAGCAGTACTTTGCCAACTGTTATGCTTTTATATTTGACCCATACGTGACCCAAACTTGAAAATATGAATACAAGAAATTGACACTTTTGCTGTACAGGAGACTGATATTTCACAAGCTTTGTTTGTTAGGCTTCCTCTTTGAATGAATGGAAACAGGAGCCTTAATCCAGGAGGAACTCATTCTTATTGCTCTCATCAATTATAACAATATCGGATCTGATGGTATCTGTACTAGAAAACATGTCCGCACTGCACAAGGAGAACATTTTTGGTTTAACAAAACAATTGGTACAAATTGACTGTAGGTGGAAAGATAGATAGAACGTGTTTAGATATAACATCTACAGTCCTATCGTTTGACACACACAAACACATACCAGGCTATTAAATTGCTCTTACAGTGAGTTTACAACGAGTCAACATTGCGTTTGCCATCTCGGTGTAAACACACACACACGACCTGACGTCCTTACTGATTTAGAGTTCATTCAAGGTCAACATGGGCACAGACACACACACTCTCTCTCTGACTGCTCTTTCTTTATGTCTCTTCCTGTCACTCACTCACTCACACACACACACACACACACACACACAGACACACAAACACATGTGCGCACGCACACACACACCCACACAACATTTTGCTGTAACAGGCTTCACTTAATCATACGTAAGACATCAGAGAGATATAGTGAGTGACTTACCCATTCTAAGACCTTTAGAAATGCAAGGGGACTCTTGAGAACGCCAAACTGTCCTGTCGCCACCAACTGTCAAAAAATAAACCCATTATGAACAGCTCCACTAAAGGGAAACATCAGTGACAAGAGCGTAAATAAATGAGCTAAAACACAATTTTAAATTAAGTATAAAATCACAGGATAAACCAGTTTATATTACATATTCCACGTAAAACTTAATGATCAGTGATCAGTGACATTGATTGAATTAAACCAACTACATTGCATAAATAAACTTAGTGCAGTGGATAAAAACTTGGAGCAAGGAATACAACAGTTTGTCTGATACAGATAAGGATTACTGCTGTTTCAGATTATAGTCAGTTTCGTGGGCCTTTGATAGTTATAAAATATATCTTTCGAACACTTTGTCACAGGGTTGACATTGGGGCAGTTCTATTTGATTCCTTTGCACTAAGTGCATGACCTGACTGTCCTCTGAAGAAGGAATGGTCAAAGCCCACCTGTCATGGTCATGAAGGCGTGTTCAACGGTGCGGATTTGCACGCATCTAGGTAGGCTACTGTAATTTTGCTATAGGCTTAGGGTGCGACAGGCCGAGTGACAGGAGAGAGAGAGAGAGAAAGAGAGAGAGCGAGAGAAAGAGAGCGAGAGAGAGACTTTGCCAGTATTAGAATTAGACAAAGCTGCTTATCCGACGGGTTTCTCTAGTGTACCGCAAACTGCTATCTTTGGTCAAAATGAAAGGACAGAAAAAAAATTGAAATGTGACGTTCATTGCGAAAGGAATGTATGCAGAAGGCGACCATGTGCGGTAGAATGCGACACTAGAGGTAGGCTGTGTCCATCTCTGCTTATGGGTAGCGTGCACCCGTAAGAGGACACGGCTTTACTGTGTGCCGTTTAACTCCACATCTCTTTATCCTCTACTTTGCACCGTAATTCAGTAGCCTTCAGTAGTAGTTGTACTTGCATACCCAACGACGAGCATACATTCTCTACGACCCCAAGGTATTTTCTCCATCCTGTAAAAACAATTCACTGTGCACCAATACAAACATGGGGGTGTAACACGTTCTGAATTTAAAAATAAAAACACATCCCAAGACGTGTTACAGCAGAATAGGCTATATACGATAGCACTTTTGAAGAGTTTGAATAATGTTTACTCGTCAAAAGATGCTCCTGGATTTACACTAACTTGTAGTCTAGCCTTGGTAAATCTGTGACTGTATGGTCCAATAGTAACACAGGAAAGATTTGATGTATTTATCTCGGTATTCAGTGTTTAGGCTTCTCGTAGGTCCGCGGGACATGTGCATATTTTAAAAGCAATTAAACATTGTAATAGATTGCAATGCAACACCAACTGAATTTCGCGCAGGCTATTTCTCAATATGTGATGCGGTACTTTCTGGGCTGCTCATTCAGATCCGTGGCGCTCCAGGGAGACTGCCTTTGAGAAGAGTTTATAGTTTTTTAGTTTTCTCATTAAGGTACTCTACATCCATCAACAATATTTCCCTATGCGCCATAGACACAACACTTGAGATGATGAGCGCATTCATACACAAGGAAAACTGTCACAATCAAATAAATATCGGAAATGCCGTTTAGACAATCCTACCTGGTTTACAGTATCCATCTTAGCCGCCTTCTAGTAGATAAGAGGATCAGAGGAATAGAGGGATGTAGGCGTTACATCCGGAACAGCCCATGGAGAGAGGATAGAGAGGAAAATGGTGCTACCTCTACTGATAAGGGAGAACGAACAAGCGCGTAGGTATCAATAGCCGTTTAAACTTGGGTCGAGGGTGTGTCTGTACACTGTAATTACCTGCAGAGGTTGAATCATTGTGTGTAGTTTAGTACATGTGCTAAAGGTATCCGTAGTGCATGCATGTTTGCACCTAGATGGTAGAAATAAAGTTTTTAAATCACACTGCGTGAATGGGAGACTTGACCAGTGCGGTCATCATATTGCATACATGTTATTTCAGCCTTGGCACTGAGTAAGGGAAAACACTCACCATTAAAGGTTTATGTAAGCCTTAATAATTAGCAGATATTTTCGAAGTAATTGTATATGAAAATCGGCATCTGCCGCAACTTTTGAATTTCTCAAGATAATAGAGCTGCGGCTTACTTTATTGGACGATTACTGACAACAACAGGACAGCGAGTGTCCAATCACAGTTTCGCGTTTCTCTGATTGGTCTAAGTTGCCTTCATCATTGTTATATGAAAATTGTGAGGATATGGAAACTGCTTAAGCGTGTATACACTAACAAAAACAGCGTCTCCACATGCTGGGTCACACCGGCAGCGAGGATAACGCATACAGCATAAAGTATAGCTTGGAAATTCAGAATAATTGAGCAATTGTCATCCACATACCTTTGTCACAGATATTATTATTTTTAACTTTACCTTGTGATACTTTTCTTTTGAGCACAGTGAAATGGCCAGGTTACATGCCACATAATCTAAGTGAAACCCTGAGGTGCAACATAAAAGCTTCACGGTGACCCTCTCCAACAGACATTTCCCCCTTTCAAAACACTAAGTCTGGTGCCTGCTTCTATGGACATTGATGCAAAATTACTCAACTCTTACTAGTGTTTTGTCATACAACTACTTCACTCCTATGGCAAAACACCTTACATTCTGACTGAAACGCCTGCCATCCACACTATGTCCTAATTTCACACAGACAAGCAGGAATACCACATCACTCTTCACCCTAACTCCTCATCAACACTCTTCACTCTAACTCCTAATCAACACTCTTCACCCTACCTCTTATCTCCTACTTTGAATTCTGTTAAGTCGCAGTCATGCTCTGGCTGTCTGCTAGTTCCTCTTACTAACATTGTTGTGTAATTGGTGCTATGTTGTCTTGTCTGCACAATGAAGGGTGTATTTAGGGCCATTCTCCTCCTGCAGCTCAAAATATGAATAATGCATCTAATAGGCTAGGTGCACGAAATACTTAGTGTGGGCTGTTTGTTTCCTGTTTAGCCAGGTGTGTTTGAACCTGCCACTAGTCTGAATGTAATTAGTGTCTACAAGTCCTTCTTTATCGTAATGCTGATTCACTAGGTGCAACAACTAACCAGGTCCGTGTAGACGCTAATTACATTCAGAATAGCGGCAGGTTCAAATACACCTGGCTAAACAGGAAACAAACTGCCCACACTGAGTATTTCGTGCACCTAGCCTATAGACTGGTTAAGGCACTGTGTTTGGGCTTAAGGTCAGCCTAACTGCTTATAGCATATTGACACTTAAATACATGAGATGTAGCCTAAGTGCTGATTTATGAAAAGAGGCCGGTAAAATAGTTAACACTTGTATGTAAGTGTACGTGTTATGTTAAATGCATAGCATTAGACTCGATCTTTACCCAGGGGTTTAAGGTGAGTCAGGCTATTTATTAAAATGTTAAACACCCCTTCCATCTCATGCTTTCTCTGGAGTCCCTCCTGCTTTAGGGCAGGTTGGTCCATATGACTGGTCACCAGGCTAGTGTCCTGATTGGTCACCAGGATAGTGTCCTGATTGGTCGGATCTTAGGGACCTCTTTGTTTGTTTTTGCAGATTACAGAAACTGGGCTGTTGCAGAGGCTCAGTTTATGCATCATTGTACTGATACACTTTATCACACACATTTACGCTCAAATTGTGAGAAACTAAATCACTAAATACCACAAAACGTGCTCAGAAGTAGCACTGCTGACCATACAAAGCTCTAGATCTGACCTTGTGTATTAATGTTGCTATGGGTCGAGCCCATGATGTTACATAATTAACCTGCGGTTAACTTCAGCACGAAACACTCCAGAAAAACAGAGTCTCTGGCTCAGCCCACCCGATGTGTTGCCATGGTTAACGCAGGTTGACAGGGGGTCCTCTGCGACAAGGTGCTAATTTAAGACAATTCACACCAGCTTTCTTCTCGACACCGCTCCTGGAGACCGCCATCTCCTCTGCGTGGGGGGGAGTGTGAAGGTGTGTGTGAGTTTCTGGTGGATTGTATGCCAAGATGATACGCACAAGGTTTCTCTTTTCTTTATCAAATCAAATCAAAACATGCACACATTCAAAAATAGGTTTAAAATATTTAGCACATTTTTAGCCAAGGACAGATAAGTGATTTATGTTTTGTGTTCATATCTGCTGTAACGGAACTGAGCAGGATGGACATATAGAGGAATATTAATGAAAGCCATTGTAGCCTACAGGACTTTTATTCCTGCAGAGAAACACTAATACTTCTAGTTCTTCACTTCCTCTCAGAAGAGCCTTTTCTTTCTGCCATGACAGTTCTCTTCTGTGTCTACTGGGATCAAAGGTAAACATTAACAACAGAGATTGTGACAGACAAATTAATTACTAATGTCTATGTTCTGATGAGCTTCATGCCATTCTGATATACAGTATTTGTCATAAAGTTGTTTCTAGTTGTTGTCTGTTGTTTTCAAATGATAGTTACTGCAAACTTGAAGAATACAATAAATAACTTGAGAAAAAGAATAATTTATTACATATACATAATACAACCACAATAACAAAACTAATCTAACAGCAGATCTTACTCTTCCTTCCCCGGGACAACAAATAATCTCACTTCAACATCCGTGAGATCTTATTCATCCTTAATTAAGTCTAGTCCTATCTATTTGTTTTATTATAGTCATACAAAGATACCAAAACTGTTACATGTTAATATTGAGCATCTTCACCTGAAAGTTTAAACACGACTTCTTTTGCATGGTCTGTGGCTACAGGTGAGGATCAATAAGAGGTAACCCTTAATCCCTCATGAGGTTGACCACTCAACAGGTAAATATAAAAGTGGTGGAGTGATTGAAACGGAGATTGGGTAAGCTGTTTAGGTGCTGTATAAAAATGGGAAATAGAACATAGTAATACAACACCATAGATATAAGTAAACAGTGTAGAGTATGGCGCTTTGAACAAACACAATAAATCAAATAAATAACTTACTTCACCTTTAAGAAATGTTGCCTCACAACTTCATTTTTTGTGATAAAAATGTGATTACAATCCACTTTTACATTGTTTTATCTGTGTATCAACTGATATCAACCTCTTAAATCAGAAGCTCTCTCCTGCTCTTCAGGATTATTACATCAATAACAAACAAACCTGACGCCATTCCTCCACAGTTCACCAAAGCCAGTCCGAGTTCTACTATGGTGTGATGTGTCTGTGGTAAGCTGACAAGAAACTAGTCTTGTTTCTAGGCGGTACTCAGTTAAGGATATAGCAGAGGACGTGACGCATGGCATGTGCACTTCAGTCCAAGCTGTTTGAATGCAGTGCTAACAGTCAGTGTTGGTAGAGACATAATTAGAGTGTTGAATGCAGTGCTAACAGTCAGTGTTCGTAGATAAATAATTAGCGTGTAAAATGCAGTGCTAACAGTCAGTGTTGGTAGTGAGATACTCTGCTTTCATTAAGGTGTTCACTACACATGGAGGAAGACCTTAAAATCCTGTCGAAGATGAGCACTCCAAAGTCTTTCTCCCGCGCGGACTCAGCTTTGCGCGCTCTGTGGTTAAGTTAGCTTTCGCCGTGATTTCTCAGTAGTTGACGACGCAGTTCATCTCATCGGCCAACTCGTCCTCAAAATGCAGCCGCCGTCCGGTCTGTCCTCGGATCAGCAGGTCCGTCGCTGCATTCTCCATCTCGTCGATGGTCATGTGACACGCTTCCGCTATCTCACGCTTGGCGAAGTCCACAAACTTGCGGTCTTTGGCATAAAGGCCAAGGCCCTCGGACAAAAGGATCTAAAGAGTCGGGAGAGAGGAGAGAGTCTTACTGAGGCACAGATACATACTCACTCGTTAACATTTACTTCTTTATCCTCTGCAGACTGAAGTTCAGACGAGGTCTACATTTTTTTCCGTGGAAACTGATCCCATGACCATGTTGTTGTTAGGACCTTATTCCACCATTTGCGTTACAGGAACACATTTTGGTGATTTGGCTAAGTTAGAAGAGAAAGTAATGGCTACAACCACACAGACTCATGAGCTGGATAAGAATATTTCTTCACAGCAAAGTTTAGCTGTGTTCATTCTACCGATTTTATCAAACACAATGTTTTGACCAGACAAGTAAAAAAACATGTCATTGTTAACAGAAGGCAGAAGTAATGGCTGGTTAAAAAGAGATGAAACTAATTGGCTGAAGTCAGAAAATTAAAGTAAGTTTTGTTGTGAGAACAACCCAGCCAGTTGCTCCATTCTATGCATTCACACAGTGGGTAGTTTGTTTGGTACTTACCGACTCCACCAGGCTGTCGGCACTTCCCTTTTCCACGTAGCCACCACTGGGCTGTGATGGTACTCGCATTGTGCTGTAGGCCCGACTTGGGCCTTGGGGTCCAGGCGTGGATGTCTGCCGGGTCCAGCCGGCTCGGGCCGAGGCGGGTAGGCTGGCACTGACGTTGCCCTCATTCCACACAGCCTGGGTGCCACCGTCCGGGTTCACCAGCATGAGGGGCGCGTAGAGCAGCTGGCCACGACGGGGCTGGTTGCTGTTGGCCCACGAGGCCGAGGAGGAGGCAGACATCGCGCTGTCAGGACGCATGTCGTAGCTGTTGCTGGGCGGCTAAGAGGATGAGCAGAGGAGACGTTACACTCCGAGATGAGATAAACAACACATAACCAACATGTCCCCTTTAAACACAACATAACCAAAGACACGTCCCCTTTAAACACAACATAACCAAAGACACGTCCCCTTTAAACACCACATAACCAACACGTCCCCTTGAAACACCTCATAAGAAGAGTACCCTTTAAACACCACACAACCAACACGTACCCTTTAAACACCACATAACCAACACGTACCCTTTAAACACCGCATAACCAAAGACACGTCCCCTTTAAACACCACATAACCAAAGACACGTCCCCTTTAAACACCACATAACCAAAGACACGTACCCTTTAAACACTGCATAACCAACAACACGTCCCCTTTAAAAGACTACACTCCCTTCATTATGAATTATGCATCAACTCATATTTATGCTCTATTGTCCCTTCTAAGGGACTCTTAGAATATAGAAAAGTTGTTATTGTCAAGTCCAGGGGGTATAGGCTGATATATTAGGTTTGTTTTAAGTGTACCTGGTGCAGTTTGCAACTAACCCCATTAAAACCTGTGAGTTCATGTGGACAACAGACTGGACTTGACATGTAACACTCAGCCTGTCTTCAGGAAGGGACAGAGCACACCAAACTTTTTGAGGAAGCTTAGGTCATTCAATGTGTGCAGCAAGATGTTGCATATCTTCTACCAGTCTGTTGTTGTAAGTGTAATTCTCTTTGCAGCCTGTTTGGGCAGCAACATCAGAGCATCAGTGACTAAGAAACTGAACAAGCTGATAAAGAAGGCCGGGTCTATCCTGTGAAATGCTCTAGAGCCCATATCATTTGTTGTGGAGAGAAGGATGTTGCACACGCTGCACAACAGAATGGACAACACTACACATCCTCTACACATCCTACTGGTCAGACAACAGAGAGTCTTCAGTCAGATGTGCTCCGATGCAATAATGACCGTTACAGGAGGTCACTCCCGCTGCCATCAGGACCATTACAGGAGGTCATTCCTGCCCACTGCAATCAGGACCATTACAGGAGGTCATTCCTGCCCACTGCAATAAGGACAATTACAGGAGGTCATTCCTGCTTGCTGCAATAAGGACCCGTACAGGGGGTCACTCCTGCCCACTGCAATCAGGACCGTTTCAGGAAGTAATTTCTGCTTGCTGCAATAAGGACTGATAGAGATCATTTCGAAACGCTATTAATGACTTCAGAATATATTTATCTAGTGCCTTGTATTAATATATACCTTGTATGAATCATGTGCTTACTGTATGTAAGTAGGAACTTGGCTTTTCTGTGTTTCTGTGTGTGAGTGTGTAACTTAGATTATTAGGTAAGTCTGCATATGTACAAGAGCATGTTTAGACCAGAGGTGATAAGAAGGGAACTGTGCTTCTTCCGACCTTGTGCAAAACTGTCAACCTTGCGACACAGGGAGCCTTAGACGTCATAGATCCACCATGTGGTTATCCCTGCTGAACGCTAAACTTCTGTCTATATAAACCTTGTGCAATGTGTTTAATATTGCTTCACTTTCAGCCTTGTGCTGTGAGTGAGCCCGATTGCAATTGGTGCTTGTCTAAAAAAAAATATACTTATATGCAGCTTCGGAGTCCTGAGGTAACTAGAGTGAATTTTCAACTTTCGTTTTTGTGTGTGTGTGTGTGTGTGTGTGTGTGGATGCCCACCTGTGCGCGTAGCCGCTGGCTCTGCTGGTAGGTGCCTGGGATGGGTAGATCTTCATCAACCGTCGGACTCCTCAGACACTGGATATTAAACGAGGGCTTATAGCCTTATGGAGAGAAATAATGATTATTGTATTTATTGTTTTTATCTATCTGACCAGAACTGATACTAAACTCTGGCCTGACAACAGGCATGATAGTGTCTAAGTAGAGGAGAAAGAATGAAGGAATGAAAGAAAGAAAATACCAGAAAGGAAGAATAAAGGAAAGGGAGGAAGAAAGAAAGAGATGCAGTGAGATTCAGATGTGAGGGTGTGAGAAGGACGATATTAGAGGAGGAGAGACTGAGAAAGTAAGAATGAGAGGAAGAGAAGGGCAGGGGGGAAAAGAGGAAGAGAGAGAAGAGAAAGAGAGATACAGAGAAAAGTGTGTGTTGTGGTGACTAGTCCTGAGAGTCATTCAGCACAGATGTTACGAGATGCAAGAAGGAAGTGAGAGGAGTCAGAAGTCAAACAGGAAGTGATGCCGCTCCAGCTGACTCACCTGCAGGGGTGGGAGGAAGCAGGCGTCGTCGAGCAAAACCATTGCCAGTGTAACCGTTTCCATTGCTGCCATTGACACTTATAATGGTGCTGGATCCGTTGACATTGTAGCCGTTACCATTGTAGCCGTTACCATTGTAGCCGTTACCATAGTAGCCGTTACCATTGTAACTGTTCTCAGTGTATTGTTGGGGTGCTGGTTGAGCTCCTACATTCCCATTGGCGGTGGTGGGGGGTGGAGGCTGAGGTGTCTCAGGCTGAGCCGGAGTCCATGGTCTAATGACACACACACACACACACACACACACACACACACAAAGAGAGGGAGAGAGAGAGAGAGAGAGAGAGAGAGAGAGAGAGAGAGAGAGAGAGAGAGAGAGAAAGATTGTATTAAAACAGATCTGCCACAACACTATATGGGCCATTCTACCGAATTGGTGCAAAGTCAGGTCGGAAATATTTGGATTTTTTTTATGTTTTATTCCCCAAACTTTGTCCGTATTTATATTGTACCATATCTAAAGTACACTTATCTAGTAAAAGAACAGTCCATTTTTATATTGTATTTTCAGAATGTGTTGGAATGTTTTTCCTCTTCCAAAAATTGTCACTACCGAAACATCACATTTACTATAGTAAAAAAGTATTATTATTGACCTGTTCAGATTGTGTTTCCTTCCCTTCTCTGAAGAGTATTTTTACAAATATTTCTTGAAGGTTTTCACAATGAAATCCATAAAAATGAATTTTTTACCAAATTTTCAAGTTCAATTTATACAATTCATCAAAATCTAAGTGCAATATTTCTTTGTAAAATGCTAAATACTGATCATATTGATTCCAGAGTTGTTCATTGATGAAATTTAACATACATTAATCCAATCAGTATCATAACATTTTAGTTGATTACTCAATATACTTAATTTTTTACAAAACATCCTGTGTTTCGGTAGTGCTGCACTGTTTCGGTAGTGACATCCAGTGTTTCGGTAGTGACTGCACTGTTGGATGGATGTTCATTTCTCTCCCAAAATCTTCCAAAAGGTGCTCTGGGCCGGCCTTTCGTCCACACAACACATTTATTTAAAAATTATGGGATTGAACTACTTACCAATTCATTTTGTCACTACCGAAATCATCTGGTCACTACCATATGTTTCGGTAGTGACTGTTTCGGTAGTGACAATTCTAGCTAACTTTAAGCATAAATAAAGAATTCTAAAAAGCACACGGCATGCAAACACATCTTTGAAGAGGTGAACACACATACAAACATAAGATTTTCCATGAAACCCCAAAAGGTTTACTTAATTGAAGAAAACATGCGTTTCGGTAGTGACAATTCTTAAGGTTACACGTCGATTTTCAGACTTTGGAACACATTTATATAAAAACTATGGGATTTAGCTACTTACCATTCAACCATGAGGGTCAGAGATGCAGTGTCACTGCATGGTCAAAAATGCAGAGTCGTGGCTAAAACACAGGCTCAGCCAATGGACTAAAACTCTTGTGTTTCGGTAGTGACATGAAAACTAGGGACATGATTTTTTGAGTATAGTAAATTGATTTAAAAATTAAACCCACAATAAATCTAAATATTCCAAGTTCTGTTTCAACCCAATCATAAAGATCTTTGAAATTAAAAAATCTAAAAAAATTGAAAAGTGTTATTTAAAGGCATTGAAATTTAGATGTCAGGGTTGGGGACAGCTACTTCCCAATAGAAAGTACCCTATAAATGATGATTTTGTATATATTTAGCTTATCACTATCTCATGTAATGCATTGGGTTTATATAGACCATAACATTTTCTAATTAAATATCTATGCCTAAATACCTAATTGTTTTGTAAATAGTTTTTATTGTTGAGGGACTGCATATTACACAAATTCGGTAGAATGGCCCATATACCTCATCTGTAAAAAACATTTCTGTTATATGGAAATGTTTTCCATTCTTCTATCACTTCTTCCTCTTTATGATGATAAGTGCTGAAGATGACATGTCATCGCACAACAGGGCCTATTCCTCTCTGCCGTTACTAGGGTCGGGGTAGGGCATTCTCTTGTTCAGCCTGTTGGATCTGAGAAATTAGTTCACCATGACTGCATGCAGCTGCACCCACAATGGGCCTGAATAAAGAGCTAAATGTTGCAGTAGATCCAAGTAGGTCTCAATGATGCCCTCACCTTATTAATAAGGTTTATTAATAATAATAATAATAATAACCAAAAACAAAAAAAAGTAAGACTTGCTGGACATATTTGTGATTGTTGTTTTTCTCCCCTTTGTTTCTTCCTGGTTCTGGTATGCTGCTCTGACTGAACAATGACAGTTGAAAAAGACCTTCAACAGCTCAGCTGCTTCTCATGTAATCTCTTCCTGTAACCGGGTTCGCTCCGCAGGTCATCGCTCAGCTCTACTGCTGCTGCTGACCCTGGGTGTCCATGCTAGCTGCACTTGCATTTACAGCGCCACTGTCTCATATGAGCACTTACATTCACAGCGCCACTGTCTCATATGAGCACTTACATTTACAGCGCCGCTGTTTCATATCAACACACTGCATTAAAGTGTTATTGATGCTGAATTCACTCTCTCACTTTCTCTCTCTTTTTGTCAGTCTCTCCCGCTATCTGCCTTTATGTCTCTCTCTCTCTCTCTCCCTCTCTCTCTCTTTCTGTCAGTCTCTCTCTCTCTCCCTCTTTCTGTCAGTCTCTCTCTCTCTCTCCCCCTCTCTCTTTTTCTGTCAGTCTCTCTCTCTCTTACCTGTCCTCTGATACGGTGCTCTGTGCGTCATCCTGGATGTACAGTTGTGACTGTAGTTGTGGCTGTGGCTGTGGGTACGACACTCCACCTCCTGGTGGCTGTAGTTCTAGTTGTGGCTGCGGCTGTGGGTACGACACTCCACCTCCTGGTGGCTGTGACTCTATTTGTGGCTGTGGCTGTGGATACGACACTCCACCTCCTGGTGGCTGTGGCTCTAGTTGTGGCTGTGGCTCTGGGTAGGACACCCCACCTCCTGGTGCAAGAGGCTCAGGAGTAGGAGGAGCACTCATCTCTGGCGGTGGTGGAGCAAGATCAGGAGTGGGAGACACAGGGATGGGGGAGGGTGTTGGCGCGGCCGGCGGTCCATCGTATTCACTCACCGCCTGCATTCTATGAAATCAGATTAGATTAGAATAGATTAGATTAGATTCAATTACATTCGATTATATTCAGCTTTATTGTCATTGTGCAGAGTACAGGTACAATACAATTCATTTAAGCCAATAAAATATATCCTGCCTTAAAAAAAACCATTATAGTCCACTAAGCACAACACTAGGTAGAGTAGACCACAACAATCAGCAGACAGTATCAAGATGATGAGTGAGTGAGTAAGTGAGTGAGTGGATGCGTGTGTGTGTGTGTGTGTGTGTGTGTGTATGCACAACAGAGAGTGCATGTGTGGGACGAAGTGAGAATGCATGAGTGTGTGTGTGTGTGTGTGTGTGTGTGTGTGTGTGTGTTTGTGTGGTAGAGAGAGAGAGAGAGAGAGACATACAGACGTAGAGGGTGTGTGTGTGTGTATGTCTGTGTGCATGCTTGTGTGTGACCGAGCCCTCTGGCCGCACCTGATCAGCGGTATAGATCTCTGCGGCTGCTCCACCACCACCTCATCGATTGAGAGCGAGGAGGTGGGCCTCGACTCCTCAAAGTCTGAGTACGCCTCCTCCATCAGCCTGGCACCACCACTGGGCATCCTGGGCATGGTCTCGATACTGACGGCCGTCTCGTCAAAGAAGCCGGGCACGGGAGTAGTTGCTGGGGTCGGGGTCATGGGAGCGTCACTGAAGACGCTGTCACTCTGTGGAGGATTCAAAACCCACTTTTGACATAGACTACCACTGGGCATTAAGCATTTTATAGTATTAATATTACATATTTTATCATTACAGTATTATGGGCATGTATACTGTGGAAGGTCGGTAATGGATTTGAAACCACTGCCTTAGAGCAAGGATCCTTAAAAGTACTGGTGCTAGCACACCGCTTATGGCATCGAATAGTAGTGAGCAGGGGCGGAGTGGCCATCGGGAGCACCGGGATTTTTCCCGGTCGGCCGGTAGGCCAATAATCTCTCGAGAACCAGCCTGCAGGCCGGCCTTCGCAGCCGTCGCATCAAATTCATGAGCGGCCCATTTGAATATACGTGTAATCCTGGTCCCGGGAAAATCTCTAAATTCTCCGAGAGTTACAGGAATAAGCAGTCCAACCACTATTTATAGCACTATTTGTCTCTGTACATCACACCTATGGTGTGTGTCAAACTCACTCCCATCAATCCAACCTTCTGATTTTTGTTTAGCCTCATATATTGATGTAATTCTTTTTATTCAGACGCTCCATTACTTTCATGACCACAAATATAAATTGGCCAGCGATTTAATTCGGTTTTTTTTTGTTGAATGTAGAATAGTCGGTGCAAAGCATCATGGGAAATGCGTATCGTTCTGCCTTTATCAAGTGAACCTAGGGAGATAAATTAGCGGCTATCAGGGAGAGATAGCAGGTGAAGCGGGCCTGATGGAGGGACATAAGAGAAAGGAGAAAGGAGGGGGCAAAAAGGCCAGACTGAAAAAGAGGCGGATGCTGGAGGAAAGTGCATCAAAATGTACAAGAATTACGGATTTATTCAACCAGCCGTCAACTAGGTGCGAGTGAGTTGACATGACACATTGTTGCGAATTAGCATAACATTTGAGCCAATACGGGACGCGATTTGTTCCGTATTTCCATAAGTATATACAAATACACTGTCACTGTCATGTCTGTCACCCACACATCAACTATAAATCTAACAATAATGATCAAAAGCCGCCCGTTTGTTTCTGTAGTTGATATATGGGAGGTGGAGGGGATGCGGGTTGGGCCAGTTGTGGGCACGTTGTGGGCAGGTTATGGGCCGGTGGTGGGCCGGTGCAGTCAGAATTGTCCCGGTGGATTTTTGTGTCCCACTCCGCCCCTGGTAGTGAGGTAGATATATCCACACTGAGGTCTCTGTATCTGCTGGCGTCTATGGCGTACACAGTTGCCACGGATAGTCTAGCCACTGGCCTCTATGGCGTATACAGTCATCACTGTTAGCCTAGCCGCTGACTTCTATGGCGTATACAGTCATGACTGCTAGCCTAGCTGAGTGTCAGTGCCACAATGCAGATGGTGCATCCATGATGAAGCTCAAACAGGACTACGGGACTATATTCTTCGAGGAGCTCACTCTACTCACCCTGAAGAACTCCTCGTCCCCCTCGAAGCCCTCCTCCCCCTCCTCCATGGACATGGCCAGGCGCATCTCGGGGGCCAGGTCCTGCAGTGTCCGCAGGCCGGCCTGGAGAGGAGACGGGGTTGGCATCAGTTAGCATCGCTGCCAAACATCATCTACGCTGTGCAGCCTCACTATTGTAGATATACATTCACATCCTACAGGAGGACCATGGAACTCTGATGAAGGTTGTATGAGAGGCCGTGTGTGTGTGTGTGTGTGTGTGTTTACACAAAGAGAGGAAGCCGTGTGTGTGTGTGTGTGTTTGTGTGTGTGTGTGATTTACATAAAGAGAGGAAGCCTTGTCTGTGTGTGTGTGTTTTACCTAAAGAGAGGCAGATGTGTGTGTTTTACCTAAAGAGAGGCAGACTTATGTGTGTGTGTGTGTGTGTGTGTGTGTGTGTGTATTTTACCTGAAGAGCGGCAGACTTGTCTTTGCCCTTCTTCTTCCTCTCTTTCTCTTTCCTCTTACGGAACTTCTTGAAGTAGTCCTGGATCAGGAAGCTGGCATAGAATTTTCCAGCAGTCACCTCGTCACCTTTGGGAATGACACATTCCCAGTTTAATCGGGACTACGGGAATGACACCCCAATGGACATTATATCTGCTCTTATTTTGATCAAATCTAGCAAATACAGAAGCTGTGATAAAGATTCACACATAATACAATTATGAATTAAAGATATAAGCATTTGACTACTAATTCAATAATTTAAAAAACCTAATTCATGAAATGTTCCCTTATTACTTGAGGGTGCTAAAGAGGCAGTTATGTAAAGCAGAAGACCCTGAGTTTAATGTTCCTCAGTGCATATAATTGCCTTGGTTTACACTTCATATGATCCTCCACATTTTAAAATTATTATGCAAAACCAAAAGAGGGGATTATTCTTGCTGCTTGAATATGAATGATGTGAGTTAAATAGACCAGAATATTTCAATTTCCCTGTGCTGTAATTTATCTCCATAGTGTTGCATGTTGGGTAATGTAGTTTGGCATGTCCACGGCTTAGCCCTGGTCCAGGCTGCTTACCTCTAGGGGGAGGGATGACCTCCTCTAAGAGCTTTGGTTTGGTGCGCTTCCACATCTTCTTTATGATGGCTCTCAGCTCCTCATTCTCCTGGTCAATGGGGCCTGTATGTGTGTGTGGAGGGGGGGGGGGGGGAGAACAAGAAAGTACATTTTAAAACATGAATGTCAGTATTGTGATAATATTTGTGCTCCTCTCATGTAACCACTGCTTTAACTATGCGTTATTGGAGCTTTAGCTGTGAGTTATTGGAGCTTTAACTGTGCGTTATTGGAGCTTTAACTGTGCGTTATTGGAGCTTTAACTGTGCGTTATTGGAGCTTAAACTGTGAGTTACTGGTGCTTTAACTGTGAGTTATTTAGCTTAAACTGTGAGTTATTTAGCTTAAACTGTGAGTTATTTAGCTTAAACTGTGAGTTATTGGAGCTTCAACTGTAAGTTATTGGAGTTTTAACTGTGAGTTATTGGAGCTTACACTGTGAGTTATTGGAGCTTTAACTGTGAGTTATTGGAGGGACAGCTATGCTTGAGTCCATAGTGGTGTAGTGGTAGCACTTCATTCCGTGTGCTACCAATGCATGTGAGTGTCTCTGCCCACTGCAATAGCCATCTACAATGAATCCCCTCTGTGCCGGTAGAAGATACTCCTCCTCTGAGTGGCAATGTGGACATAGCCGTGAGTGTGTGTGTGTGTGTGTGTGTGTGTGTGTGTGTGTGTGTGTGTGTGTGTGTGTGTGTGTGAGAGTGTTTGTGTGTGTGTGTTTGGTCCGTGGACTTGAGCAAATGCAAACGTACACATGTCAGCAAATATAAATGGGTACATTTATGACAATACATACCCTAGGTCTTTTGCATTTGTGAATGTGTGTGTGAGTGCATGTGTATGCGTGTCTGTGTGTGTGTGTGTGTGCATCCGTGTGCAGGCATGTTTGTGTGTGTGTGTTTGTATGTACAGTATACTTGTTTGTGTGTGTGTGTGTGTGTGTGTGTGTGTGTGTGCATGTGTATATGCATATGTGTTTGTGGGCGTGTATAAGTGTGTGCGTGGAAGTGTGTGTGTATATGCATATGTGTGTGTGTGTGTGGGTGTGTGCATGAATGTGTGTGTGTGTGTGTGTGTGTGTGTGTGCACGTGGAGGTGTGTGTGTGCTATCTTGTGCGTGCTGAAGGCTGACCCTCAGTCTTGATCTTGAGGGAGTATCTGACGAGGGCAAACAGGGTGGCGCTGAAGGACACGGTGCCGTCAGGGTAGAGCGGCACGTTCATGGCAACCAACCTCTGAAACACACACCAACCAAACACACACATGAGACAGAAATAAAAGAGAGGCGCACACAATGAGAAGGAGAGAGAGAAGGAGAGAGCGAAGGAGAGAGAGAAGGAGAGAGAGAAGGAGAGACAGAGAAGAGGAGAGCTGGAACTGGAGAGGGGAAACAGGAAGGAGAAAGATATTTTCCCTCTAGAGGATCTTCAGTGAAAAAGAGCAGGAGGAAGATAAAGGTGAAAGGGCACAGAAAGAGGGAGAAGGGGAGGGGGAAGAAAAGGTCCAGAGAGAGAGGGAGAGTGGGAGAGAGGGAGAGAGAGAGAGGGAGAGCAGGAGAGAGGGAGAGAGAGAGAGAGAGGGAGAGTGGTAGAGAGAGAGAGAAAGAAGCAAGGGGAGAGGATAGAAAGAGAGAGAGGGACGTGAGGGGGGGTAGATGGTAGGATTGGTAATTGGATTAGTGGGGGCACTGGCGGTTCTCCGGTCCAAACAGAGACTTAAACACTCTTGATTGAGTGAGTGTGTCAGGCCCACGGCACAACTCTCCAGAGAAGACTACAAGACCCCACTAGCCAACACAAGCCTCCACTAGAGCATTACTGCGAGCGGATAAGAGTGAGTAACAAATAGTCAATCACACCCAGATTAAATAATGTGTATAACACGGACTACACCTCGAGCACACTCAGTGAACATTAAACATATTTGAATCCAATCAATGTTATATTGTCATGAATTTTATCCATGAGATTAAATTTGTACTTACAAGATCAATGTATCTCATGGGTTAAAGTCATGACAATACAACATTGATTGGATTCAAATATGTTTAATGTTTTATGTAATTACACATAGATTAAATAAATAACATGTATTTAGCACAGGACTTCATGTTAAAGATGCTGTATCGTGTACCTTGCATGCCACTCGATGTGGGCAGAGTTTGCCAAAGCCCAGAGGAGGCTGGATCCTTCGGAGCAGTGCTACCACGTCCAGGTGCTTGATCCTGCCCCTGAAAGAGCATGGCACAGACCGGCATTAGCCCACACACTGAGACCAGCACAGGCTAGTATTAGCACACTAGCACGCACACAGAGTCCAGTACCGGCTGGCATTAGCACGCTAGCATGCACACCAAGACCAGCACAGGCTGTCTTTAGCATGCACACTGTGTTTGGGACGATATGGCATTATCATTTACACAAAGACTGGAATTTTCATTGACATAATTGCAGTTAGTATGTCAGTAATTATCATTAAACTTCCTAAGACATGATCTGACACGGACCACAGTACAGACCTGAAACAACCAGCACAATAAGAATGACTGTGTCATATACTGTATGTATGTCAGTGGTGACAGAATAATATGACCCATCTGGGTTCTGCCTAAGGATCAGTCTGAGTGGAAAACGTACACGGCTTCAGGGTCGTAGTCGGACCACACTCTCTTGAACTCGTCCAGGTGATGGGTGCCCAGCACTGTCCAGTCCCTGGTCAGGTACTCAAAGTTGTCCATGATGACGGCAATGAACAAGTTGATGATCTGAAATTACATAATAACAGGGATTTTATGGCTCGTCCTGCTTCATCTGTGAAATAGTTTGTGAGTGAAATGGAAGGTATTCAGCTGTATTTGAATCTAGTCTATACTACTTTCACGCCATTGCGAAACGATGGGTCTTTCGCTATGTGTGTCACACTCTTGGAAGTGTCCTATGGATGTCTAACTGAATGCTCCTACACCTTCTTCATCTTCTCCCCACTTTGCACTATTGAATATACTTCTTGTATCTACTTTTTAAGACTTATTGGATTGTTGACCATTGCACTGTTGTATTGTATTGTTTTGCACTGTTGTATTGTTTTGTGTTGTGTTGTATATTTGAGTAATATGTGTAAGCACAGTGAGAGCCACTGCACCAAGACAAATTACTTGTTTGTGCAAACTAAATTGGCCAATAAAAGCTGATTCTGCTGATTCTGATTCTTCCACTCGTGCCGGTGCAAAAGCTATAGACCAGTGTGATAAAAAAATCTATTCATAGTCTATTCATAGAATAACGTTATGTATAGCTGCAGTTCCGCTAGTGTATAGTTCACAGTTAGAGTTTAGAGTTTAGGTGTGTTTGCTATGCTGAATTGCAGAAATCAGGGCATATATAAAATGGAGCTACGCCTAAACCCTGCCATTGTCTGCTGTGACAGTGTTGATTAATGCTTGTTTGTAACTGGAGTGCGCTCTCTGCCTGTGTCTGAATGCAACCTATTGAGGTGTTTTTATTCAGACCCCCCCCCCCCCCCCCCTTACCAGGAAGGAGCAGAGCATGAAGAAGCTGATGAAGTACAGGTAGGCCAGGTTGCTGCCGCACATAAACTCCTCCCCCGGCTCTGGGTCTGACTCTGGGTCACAGCGTTGCCCTGGCAAGCATGCCAGCATGATCTCCTGCCACTGCTCACCCGTAGCACACCTGCGATGGAGAGAAGGGAGAGAGAAAGAGAGAGAGAGAGAGGGGGAGAGCGAAAGAAAGAGAGGGAGAGAGAGAGGAGAAAAGGAGAGATAGTGATAATTATGATGATGATGATGATGATGTTATTGGTGATGTCGATGATGATGATGTTAATGATAATGATGCTGATGAAGATAATGATGATGATGATAATGATGATATAATGATAGTGAATGTGGTAGAGATGATGATGATGATGATGATTAAGTTGATGATGATGATGATGATATTATGATAGTGAATGTGGTAGAGATGGTGATGATGACGATGATTAAGTTGATGATGATGATGATGATGATGATGATGATGATGATATCTCACTGTATCTCGCTCACCTGAAGAGAGACAGCACAGCCATGAAGAACTGCTGGAAGTTGTTGTTGCGGTTGATGGAGGTGTTGTCGTCCACGGCAACCTTCCCAAAAGTCTGCAGACCACAAAAAGGAAATGCAACTTAGGCTCAAAGAGAAGATGGACGTTACTTTACAGTTCAAAAACATGAGGAAACCTGACGAACATAGGAATAAAGTTTTTCGGAAAGGGATAGAAAGGCAGAAAAAACTAATGAATAATAATAATAATTATTATAAATCCAAACGGCTACCTGCATGCCTATTACAGCATAGATGAAGAAAATCATGGCGATCAGCAAACCGACGTAGGGCAAAGCCTGTTGGGGGACGCAGACAGACAGGTGTGAGTGAAGCGTGTGTGGCGTGTGTGTGTGTGTGTGTGTGTGTATGTGTGTGTGCATGTGTGTGTGTGTGTGCATGTGTGTGCATGTGTGTGTGTGCGTGCGTGTGTGTGTGTGTGTGCATGTGTGTGTGACATGAGGTGTTGTGGCGTAGCGTGAAGTGGCATGTTGTGGCGTGGCGTGGCATGGCGTGGCGTGGTTTGGCGTGGCGTTAAACGCTGACCTGTAGGGACTTCAGAAAGGTCCAGAGGAGGGTGCGGATGCCCTCCCCTTTGCTCAGCAGCTTCCCCAAACGCATCACTCGGAAGAGACGGAAGAACGTGATGGACACTTTAGCCGAGCCCTCGCCTTCCACTTTGGGCCCATCTCCAACTTTAGGCTGTGTGTGTGTGTGTGTGTGTGTGTGTGTGTGTGTGTGTGTGTGTGTGGGTGGGGGGATGGATGTGTGTGTGTGGGTGGGGGGACAGGGGACGGGGGGGTGGGAGGGTGGGGTGGATGTGTGTGTGTGTGGGTGGGTGAGAAAGAGACAGATAAAAAGACAAAGTGGGGAAAAAAGAAGAAGGTAAATAATTAATATTAACATAATAATTAATATAACAACATATATATATATATATAAACAATGTTAAAGATAAAGTCTAAGTGATGTGGTAAAGTCAGGTCTAAAGTCTATCTAGGCAAACTAACCTCTCCATGTCCCCCTCCTCCCTGCATCCAAGTCAGAGAACATTCCAGACAGAAAGAGAGACAAGCAAAAGTTATGGCAATATATATTTATATATGTAAGGCTGACATACATTTGCTGATAATTATGCGATACACAGGTTGATATCACTGTACTCACACTCAATTCTGTGACAAGAATGTCCAGGACACTTCCGACTACAATCAACGCGTCAAAGGCGTTCCATGCGTCAATGAAGTAATGCTACTCACACACACACACACACACACACACACACACACACACACACACACACACACACACACACACACACACACACACACACACACTCACACACACACACACACACACACACACACACAAACATACAAATAGAAACATAAATTCACATCCCATAGACATTCATCCATGTTTAAACAGAATTTCCTTCTTCTAAATGTGTTCTTGATAAAGTACCAAACACTCTCTCTTACATAAGGCCTCAGGGCCAGGAGCTTGACCACCATCTCCACTGTGAAGATTAATGTGAACGCCATATTCAACGAGTCCATGCATGAAGTGAACATCTTGGACTGTTGGTAATGCTAAAAAAATAAAATGTCGGAATAGTGTATTTATGAGAACGTCAAATACATACATACACAACTAAATAAATAAATCATTAAAAAAAAATTATTGTAGGTATAAATGGTGTCCTTATTTTACTCCACATTGTTAATCAAGCTACTGTCTCCACTACAGTATCTTATTAATTGGTTCTGTGAACTGCGTGGAGGCTGCATTTATATTTCTGAACAGCAGGGGGCACTCAATACAAATCCCTGCCTGCTTTTAATTTACTTGCACGTTGCACAACAACAGAATGATGATATATTAAACAGAGATGAAAGTCAGCTGTAAGTGTAATTAAATCTAGTAACTAACATTTCGATTCAAAAGAAGGACAACATTTCAAAATGGCTGTAGAAATAAATTTGTATAAATATGGTTGGTGGAATAATCACCTGTATAGCCAGCGTGAGTGTGTTGAGCATGATGAGTACAAACATGATGTACTCAAACTGCGAGGAGTTGATGATCCTCCAGAACTTGAGCTGGGACGGATTTTTGGGGATGTATATTTTTATAGGTTGGGCTTTCAATGCGTACTGCACACACTGTCTCTGGGGTGGAGAAATGGAAGTGGAGGAGGGGAGAGAGGTAGAGAGAGAGAGAGAGAGAGATAGCATACTTCAACTGCTGCAGTTTGTACTATTAACAATTGGATTTTTAACCACATTTCACTGCGATTTCACTGCTAACAATTGGATTTTCAGTCGCATTGCATGGTGGCACTTAAGGAAATGCAGTCTATGTACAGTTTTACTCGTCTGTCCACACATCTATATGCCACATATTGACTCCACGTGTTTACAGGTATGTGTATGATGCATATGCTTGTGTATATATGTACATATAAGATGTATTTACATCTACATAAGGGCCAATACATATACTGTACGTGTTCCAGGCTGCAGCTGGCCTCATCAAAAAGGCCCGGGACCAGCCCCTAAACACAGACTCTTATCTCGTCCCCACAGCCACCACATGCTTCAAGTCTCTACATCTGACTCAATGTGTTACGTTAACACACAATTATTCTTGGTCTATTATATCATTTTACGCACATTACACTCTGATTTTGCACACTCCTGCACAGACTGCACAGCTCTTTCATTTCAACTTAACATATTCTGTAAATATATATTTTATATATTATTTTTCTTATTTTCCCTGCTTACCTGGTTTTTATTCAGCTCGCAATTTTTGAACTCCACCTCTCCCTGCTCGCGGAACGTGATGATGACGAAACCCACGAAGATGTTCATCATGAAGAAAGCGATGATGATGATGTAGATGATGAAGAAGATGGAGATCTCAACGCGGTAGTTGTAGATGGGACCGCGGTTAGGTTGATTGGCATCAACCGACTTGTACAGCAGCCTATGAGGGACGGAGAAAAGACCATGTCACCGGGTCCTCAAGAGGTGTCGGGTGTTAAAAGTTCGGCCCTTAAAACCTCTTTCTCTTCTCTGCTTCACATTACTTGATACAATATTGCTTCAACATTGTAATTGTAATCCACACCATCCATAGGTACAATTGAAATGAACACACACACACACACACCCACAAACACACCAACACACACACACACACACACACACACACAAGCACACACACACACACACACACACACACACACACACACACACACACACACACACACACACACTCACTGTGGCCAGCCTTCGAAGGTGGAGACGGTGAAGAGAGCCAGCATCCCCATCAGCACGTTATCAAAATTAAATTCGCTGTTCTCCCACACTCTCTCCTTCACCATGGGGTGGTTCATGTCCCCGTCCTTAAACACGATGAACGTGCCCCTAAGAGTGACAGAGGGAGTGGAGTAGAGAAGAGGAGAGAGAGAGAGAGAGGGAGTGGAGGAGAGAAGAGGAGAGAGAGAAAGGGAGAGACAGAGGAAGTGGAGGAGAGAAGAGGAGAGAGAGAGGGAGAGACAGAGGGAGAGGAGGAGAGAAGAGGAGAGAGAGAGGGAGAGACAGAGGGAGTGGAGGAGAGAAGAGGAGAGATAGAGGGAGAGACAGACGGAGAGGAGGAGAGAAGAGGAGAGAGAGAGGGAGAGACAGATGGAGTGGAGGAGAGAAGAGGAGAGAGAGAGGGAGAGACAGAGGGAGTGGAGGAGAGAAGAGGAGAGATAGAGGGAGAGACAGACGGAGAGGAGGAGAGAAGAGGAGAGAAAAGGATGAAACAGAGGGAGAGGACAATAGAATAGGAGAGAGAGTGGGAGTGACATTAGGGAGTGGAGGAGAGAAGAGGAGAGAGAGAGGGAGAGACAGGCGGAGAGGAGGAGAGAAGAGGAGAGAGAGAGGGAGAGACAGAGGGAGAGGAGGAGAGAAAAGGATGAAACAGAGGGAGAGGACAAGAGAAGAGGAGAGAGAGAGGGAGAGACAGAGGGAGAGGAGGAGAGAAGAGGAGAGAGATAGAGGGAGAGACAGAGGGAGAGGAAGAGAGAAGACACTTGGTCTGTAAATGCATCTTTACTAGCTTTTATATGTCTGTATTAATGCATGTATTTAGTAAGCATGTATCTATCATGTAAGTATGTACTGTATGTACTCTTTCATTAACATCAAAAGACTTTTAAATGCTATAATCTCACAATCTGATAGGAAGTAGTTGTGGAAAGGCAGGTTAAGGCCAGATGTTGGGTTTGAGACACTCACTTGCATTCCACAGGCGTGTGTTTCGCCTCATCTGTGCAGCTGTAGAATCTACCCTGTAATCACAGGACAAAACAGAGGCTCCCATATCACTACGCGTCAACATACACCTCTCTCAACACACCGTGTCTCGCATTAAAAAGTGAATTAAATCAGAACGACCTGAGGCACTGTAACCCAGGACAGAGGTTGTGAGGTCGTGAGGTCAGAGGTCAGAGGTCGTGAGGTAGTTACCTTGAACAGCTGGACGCCGATGCAGGCGAACATGAACTGCAGCAGGGTGGTGACGACCAGGATGTTACCGATGGTCTTGATGGCCACGAACACACACTGAATCACACTCTACACACACACAAGGGAGAAATACACACACAGGCAGGAGTCAGAGAGAAAACATACATAGCCCTGTAATAACAAAGGTAAACATTTAGTGACAGCGCAACTGTAAACGAAATTATTGATCAATTCATTGATTTATTGATAATTGAAATAACATTATAACATGACATAGGATCACTGGTTCAAATCATGGCCTAATTCTTTAAGGCCAAATGGAAGCTAGCCTGGCCTTCCCTTTTGCAAGATTTTGTAAGTTTGTGGCTGAAAGCTTGCAGAAAAAGGTTGGCAAACCATACTGCAGGAACCCATCTAATAACTGCAGGAACCCATCTAATAACTGCAGGAACCCATACTGCAGGAACCCATTTAACAACTGCAGGAAACCCTCTAATAACTGCAGGAAACCCATACTGCAGGGACCCATCTAATAACTGCAGGAACCGATCTAATAACTGCAGGAACCCATCTAATAACTGCAGAAACCCATACTGCAGGAACCCATCTAATAACTGCAGGAACCCATCTAATAACTGGAGGAACCCATACTGCAGGAACCCATCTAATAACTGCAGGAAACCATACTGCAGGAACCCATCTAATAACTGCAGGGGTACCTTGAGGCCCTTGGCTCTGTTGATGGCCCTCAGGGGCCTGAGGACTCGGAGCACACGCAGAATCTTCACTACTGAGATGGCACTCGAACTGAGAATGATTTGAAGGGAAAATAGGGCATAGTGCAAGTATATAAACAAGCATGCATAAATAAACTTTTTATTTTCTACAAAAATAGCCTTGAGAAACAAATAACAGGATATGAAGTCTATTGGCAATCAGAGCTTACAGAAACAAATAAGAGAGGATAATAATTGTATTGGCAATGAGAAAGCCAGACTGTCAAATGTTTAAGTGTACAACATTTGCTAAAATATACATTTAATGTTACTGTAACTAAAATGTGACAGACTCAGTGTGTACGAAAGAGAGACAGAGAGAGAAAGAGAGGGAGGGAGAGAGAGAAAGAGACAGCGAGAAAGAGAAAGAGAGAGAGAGAGAGAGAGCGAGAGGGAGAGAGAGTGAGAGAGAGAGAAAGAGAGAGAGAGAGAGAGAAAGAGATGTTCTTCATATTGTGTGCTACATGCTATGTGCTGTGGGGGTTTGGGGGGTGTGATACTGACTGGAGAAAGAAGGACAGCAGAGACACGCTGACCACCACCAGATCCAGCATGTTAAAGGCGTTCCTGCAAAACGAGCCCTGATGCAAGAAAGCTCCATACACCGTCACCTGGATTCAGACAAGACCAAACGACAACAGATGCTCTGAAACTGGTCACTGTTACTGGATTCAGACAAGAGCAAACAACCACGCTCTGAAACTTGTCGAGAAGAAAGAGACAGACTTTTGGGGAGATGATACTGGATGGAAGTAGCTAGCAACCATATTTAAATACATATTCATAGACAACCCAAGTATTGCATGGCAGACCAGAAACAGAAGTCTACTTCATAGATTTGTGAGCACAAACCTATGAAGCAGATTTCTGTTACTGGTCTTCCATACAATACTTGCTCGTACAGGATTTGTAAGGCCATTATGAGCAGAATCCCATACCTTCAGAATAATCTCAACGGTGAAAATGGAGGTGAAAACATAATCTGCGTAGCCCAGCACCTTGAGAGAGAGAGAGTGGAGAGGGAGTGGGGAGAAGAGTGGAGAGAAGGAGAGAAAAGAAAGAGAGAAGAGAATGCGAGAAGAGTGGAGAGAAGGAGAGAAGAGAAGGAGAGAAGAGAAGGAGAGAAGAGAATGAGAGAAGAGTGTAGAGAAGGAGAGAAGAGAAGGAGAGAGTACGTAGAGTCCATAACACCCAGAAGAGATGGCAAACAGTAAGTCAGTAACAGAGAAGAGGGGAGCAACTAGTGTATGAGAAACACAAACAGGAGAGTACATGGACGGTGCTTTTCATAAACAGTTAACAAACGGTTAACAAATGGAATGCAGTGGGTCAGGGGGGGGTAGTGATGGAGGGATGAGGAGTGCAGAAGGGACACGGCGGTGAGAAGCTGCAGGCAGGTGTGGAAGTTTCAATATCTGCTATCTGAAAAAAGTCTTGCAAAGCCAATTGTCTATTAAAGTGCAATTATGGAGAAATTGCTAATCGCTAACGGGATGCTAGCTCAACCTTGCGAAACCTCTTGAAATTTGCTTACTTTGACACTATGACAAACTAGTGAGACAACAACTTTCCTAACATATTCAAACGTCAAGAAAGTGTTCAAACACAAGACAAAGCAAGACGGCAAATAAGCTACTTACTACTACTGTTCGGCATACAGTAGTAACCGGGCGGCTTCAGGCAATCTTACATTACGCAGTAATATGCCTATGGACCCTGGTTTGGCAATGGCACGGAGGCGATTCTCCATATTAAACGTCATTGTAGCGCCCCAATTTTTTTTTACAGTGTTATTGTAAGGTAAAACTGCTAATCCTAACCCTAACCCTGAAGTACAATTCCTACATAATGCCACTTTAACACAACTTTTAGTGATGGAATTTTCCTCCAATGTGTGTGGTAATGATTATATTGCTTTGAAAGAATCTGGATTAAGAAGAGGTGTACTTATGACACGATATCAGCAAGTTGTTTACTATCTTGACTGGCAAAGTCACATCAGGCCTGCAAGGGACATCTAAGCAAGACTAGACTTCGAAGGGGCTTCGCTAAAGTAACAAGACTAAGCGTTTGAGTGTTTGGGACTGTTGTGAACTCAATAGCACTTACGATGTTCCTGAAGGAGTGGTGCCTGATTGGGTCCTCAGCAGCCAATGAGATGCTACCGAGGATGATGAAGACGAGGATGAGGTTGGTGAAGTAGCTGTGATGAATGAGGTTGTGGCAGGCTACTCGCAGGCTGGGTACATATGAGGAGGAAGAGACAGGCACATGATACACCGGCAGGAGATGGAGGGATGGGGACACATATGTTGTTACGTCATGGTTCCCTTAACTACAGCAGTCTGGGGGCTATCAGTACCCCTAGCAATAGTGAGGGTATTGCAAAAGCCGCCTGAACCAAACTTAAAAAAATGTTTTTTAAACATCATAAAAAAGAATTGATATTCGCCTTGATTCCTTATTGCTTTTCCAAACAGTTTTCCTGTACTCCTGTATTTCCTGTGGAACATGTTTTCTGGATGTATAAAGTGGGTGAGGGGGGTATTGTTTTTTTTTTTAAGGGCTATTTAGGTAGTCAACAAACAAACCTAAAGTACCTGACACATAAACTTGCGTAAAAAAAATAAATTATAATACTTCTTTGGAGGTTAAAATTGCTGGGGTCAAATCGACCCCAGGCATAATAGATGTGAGAACAATTTGAACATAATAGGAGGGTTAAAGAATCCTTAGTTCAAGTGTATGCATTGTGTTGGGCATCAGTGTCTAGCCGAACCTAACGAGGTTAGCACCATACCAGTTTTTCTTCCCAAGAAGGAAGAAGGAGCTTCCATCAGGAATAGGCACAATCTTCTCCTTTGGCGAGAAACTTTCCGCCTTCATAGGAATGCCAACTTTAAGGAGGAAGGAAAGACATCACACTAAACATAAAGTCTTAGAAGTATGGAGATATCTACCTTCAACGTACGGAAGTATGTCCCTTAAAGGTAAGGATCATTTTACCTTTGGGGTAAGAAGATATTTACCTTTGAGGTATGGAGATATTTACCTTTGAGGAATGGATATAAATCGCATTTATCTTCGAGGCAAGGTAATATTTACCTTCTGTCACGTCCTGGTCGTCACTCCTCTAGAGGGCGACGCCTGTCCTAGAGAACCTAGCACTAACTTTTGCTCTACACTGGGCTCAGTCGGCACTCACCTGAAGCGACCACGGTCACTACCTGATCCTAGTCCACTACCCGATACTAGTCCATGCTCATGCGCATGCGTCACTTTGCGACATTGTCGACAGCGAAGCCGCGCATGCGTCACAACGACAGATCATATAAGATTGCCGGTTTCAATCATACACATCTATAGAGTCAATATGGACTAAAAATATGAGGCAGAGGATCACACTGTCTATCCCAAATTACATTTTGAAGGGTACGTACCTTGTACAGCACAACAGAAGTAAAATGAAGACTGCTCAAATAGTCTTAGCCAATTAGCTTAAAAAGGGTGAAAGGTATAAATATTACATAAAATATACCCACATTATGCGTTAATGCAAGCCCCATATGTTGACGTTGAGCCTTATGCTGTACACCGTTTGTGTCTGAGCATGCGCATGAGCATCGACTAGGATCGGGTAGCGGACTAGGATCAGGTATTGACAATCACTACTTCCTATTAAATCACTACATCTATGTCTCAAACCGCGTACTTTAAGAAGTACACTGCAATACAGTGCACTTACATCAGTAGTGCGTTCTGTCACTGATTAGTGTTTTCTCAAATGGAACACTGACTCAAGGCAAACTGGAAATTTTAAACAAAAATGGCGGACCAAACTCCGCTGACGGCCGTGTTTTCTATGTAAAAGTACATATTTTCCCGTTTTCTCGCTTTGATTTTTTAAAGTTATCAAGAAATAGACAATGTTCTATCAGAAGTTATTGTAACCAGCAATAATGGCTAAAGTGATTTGCGAGGCGTCAGACAGACAAGTTTCCAAACTGAAAAGCTGCCAAAGGGCTCCTCCTCTTCCACTACATAGCCTCCTCTTCCACTACGTACCTGTTTAGGGCGAGTAGCGTTCATCCTTTTACAATGCATTTTTTTAACCGTTTACAGTGCGCCACCCGGGTACTTTCAGTGCCCTGAATTCCGCTGGTTCTGTCAGTGTGAACGCCCTAAGCACTGAAAGTCAGTGTTCGAGGACAAGTGCACAGTTTGAGACAGAGCTTGGGTGTCCTTCCCTCTACGCTCTGTCATGGAGTTTCGTAAGTACGTTTCACTTTCTTCTCTCTTCTCTCATGAAGTCTTGTTTGTTTGCCTCAATACTGCTTCGGATTACGAACATATGCCCAACTAGTTTACCCTAAGCTAACTGCGTTACTTATTGACTTGCTGTGTGCGTCTCTGGTGGTTTTTACTCAACCTCATGAAATATCTGCAGTGAAAATATTGTTTGTGGCCAACATGTTATTATCTATTCGTAGCCCCTCCTGACTCTTACCTCCTTCCAGCCCCTCGATGGCTCTTAGCTCCTCATTCTCCCAGTCCTCCTCCTCAGCCTTCACAGGGAGACAGGGCAGGTACATAAAGTCAGTCTTTGGTTGTCTTTCTAGAATCAGCAGAGCTATTCTACATTTGACAGTTGACTATTCTACATTGATTGATTGACAGTTGACTATTCTACTTTGATTGACTGATTGACATTGATTATTCTACAGCATGCAGAACAGGATGAGACATCACCTCCTCTTCCTCCTCACGATCTTCATCCTCTTCCCACTCTTCATCATCCTCTTTCTTCTCTCTACAAAAAATCAAGATGACAGAATGTTGTAAAATGCATTTGTGTTGCCCTATTGTATGCAATGTACAATAACGGTAATTAACTTATATCTTTAACACAAGGTAGACAGAGATTGAGAGAAAGGGTGAGAGAGAAGAAGAATGTGAAATATCTCACTCTATTTTGGTTTTCCCACTTCCAGTGGCCAAGTTGTCGACGGCGATAGCCAAGAAGACGTTTAGCAAGATGTCTGAGATAGAACACCAGTCAAGGGCTATAGTGCAGAAATATCAATGTCATCCAAATCGCTTTCTTCAGCTAGAGCACATGTGTCAAACTCAAGGCCCGCGGGCCTGATCAGGCCCGACAAGCCATTTAATCTGGCCCGCCAGCTCTTCCGAATGTTGCAAAAAGTTCCATTGATTTGTATGAGCAATGGTGACATTTTATTTGGTTTGCCTAATTTTCCCTCAGGATTAATAAAGTATTAATCTATTTATCTATCAGAGCTTGTCTGCCACGGCCGCTGGTATGTCGAACGCACCACAAATACTGCAAGTCCCACAATGCACTGTCCCCGCGTTGGTAGCATACGTCAATTTAGGAAGCGCTTGCCCCAATGTCCGGCCCTCGACTTACACCCATTTTTTTTATTTCGGCCCTCTGTGTATTTGAGTTTGACACCCCTAAGCTAGAGCATGTACAGTGTGAGAGATTGGTGGGTTTCACATACATGGATACCAACCCTTAGTCCCAGAATGGAGCCAGGCCATTAGATTGATTCTTGGCCTTTGTCTACAGCCAGGACAAGATGGTTGGAACCAGTCATATTAGTGTTTAGATGGCCATGGTCAGCTAGACCATACCTGGCATTCACACCTCTCATATCCCTTTCCTTAACCCCTCTCTCCCCCCCCCACCCATACACCTTGAACTATGACCCCCAGACTCACCCACAGTCTTTCCCTTGTGCTTTCTGCATCCACCTTCAAACCCCCCCCCCCCCCAAGTAAACCTATTGTCCACATTCTCTTCCCCCACAACTTTGGCATTTCAACAAAGATTGGCCAGGAAAAACAGATCTTCCAATAGTATTATCTCTTAAAGGGATTTGCTGTGAACTTATGCGAGCCATGCAGAACCCGATATCATTACATCTTTGACTTTATGCTGAATTTAAAAAAAATTCAACCAGTAGGTAAGGCAATGGCACCTTGTATGTTGAACTGCCATGTTGAAATCCTTTTACAAACTTACTACAATTTGTAACATGAAGGCAGGAGGAAAACGACACACGTATGAGACAGTTGAAAGGATACAGTTACCAACGACAAAAAGAATGACAAAGTAGACGCAGACAATCATGTTGGGGAAGACAGGACCCCCGTAGGCCATGATGCCGTCATACATCACAGAATTCCAGTCCTCTCCGGTCAGAATCTTTAGAAAGAAGGGGAGAGGAATGGACAAAGAAACATAAATACATTCATCGATAGATAGTTTGATGGAGGAATGGATGGATTTAGGATTGGATGAATGGATAGATTTGTACATAGACAGATACAGTCATGGACAAAAATATCGGCACCCCTGCACTTCTGTCAGATAATGCACCACTACTCCCAGAAAAGTGTTGCAATTACAAATGCTTTTGTATTCACATGTGTATTTACTTAGTTTGCATTGGAAAAACACAAAAAATCTGAGAAATAATGCCAAATCTGGCTTTATTCCACATAAAACTCAAAAAAGGGCCGGACAAAATTATTGGCACCCTTTCAAAATTATAAGAAATAATTGTATTTCAAGCATGGAATGCTCCTTTAATCTTTATTTAAACTCACCTGTGGCAAGCCACAGATGCTGGTAATATATAAATCACATTTGCAACCAGTTAAAATGGAGCAAAGCTGACTCAACCTTTGTGTTGTGTGTCTGTGTATACCGCACTGAGCATGGAGAAAAGAAAGAAGAGCAAAGAATTGTCTGAGGATTTGAGAACCACAATTGTAGACAAGCATGGACAATCTCAAGGCTATAAGTCCATCTCCAGAGATCTTAATGTTCCTGTGTCCACTGTGCGCAGTGTCATCAACAAGTTTACAGCCCATGGCATTGTCACTAACCTCCCTGGATGTGGAAGGAAGAGAAAAATTGATGACAGAATGCAACAAAAGAATGTTTTTGAATGGTGGATAAATAACCTAGAACAACTTCCAAATAAATTCAAGCTACCCTGCAGACAAAGGGTACAACGTTGTCAGCTTGCACTATCCGTCGCCATTTGAATGAAATGGGATGCTATGGTAGGAGACCCAGAGGACCCCACTGCTGACACAGAGACATAAAAAAGCCAGACTGGAGTTTGACAAAACTTTCTTGGGGAAGCCAAAATCATGCTGGGAGAACGTCCTGTGGATAGATGAGACCAAAGTAGAGCTTTTTGGTAAAGCAGTTTACAGGCAACGAAATGAGGCCTTCAAAAAAAAGAACACGGCCCCTACAGACTAATATGGTGGAGCTGGACCAATGTTTTGGGGTTGCTTTGCTGCTTCTGGAACCTGATGCCTTGACTGGGTGCATGGCATCAGGAAATCTGAGGACTACCAAATAATTTTTGGGCGCAATGTAGGGCCCAGTGTCAGAAAGCTGGATCTCCGTCAGAGGACATGGGTCTTCCAGCAGGACAATGACCCATAGCACACTTCAAAAAGTACCCAGAAATGGTTAAAGGCACAATATGCAACAATTATGCTTCAGGATTAGGGTGAGGATAAGCAGTTTAACCTTAAAATAACAGCTTAAAAAAAATTGGGGCGCTACAATGACTTTTAATATGGAGAATTGCGTCCGTGCCAATGGCATAGCAGGGTCGATAGGCATATAACTGCCTTCTGTAGCTTTGCCTGCCGATGCCCGCCGACCTGACTTTGATTACCTTCTGCCGATCTAGTAAGTAGCTTATTTGCCGTCTTGCTTAGTCTTGTGTTGCACATGATTGATGTTTGACTGTGTAAGGACAGTCGTTGAGTAATTAGTTTGTCATAATGTCAAAGTCAGCACATTTCAAGAGATTTCGTTAGTTTTAGCTGCTAGCATACCTTTAGCGAATAGCTATTAATCCTTAATGCACCTTTAAGACAAAACACTGGAGAGTTCTGAAGTGTCCGAGATGAGTCCAGATCTTAATCCCATTGCACAACTGGGGCATGATCTCAAATCAGTAGTTGGGAGAAGGCACCCTTCAAATGTGAGAGACCTAGAGAAGTTGGCAAAAGAAGAGTTGTCCAAAATTCCAGTAGAGAGGTGTAAGACACTTCATTAATGGTTACAGGAAGCTATTGATTTCAGATATTTGTATTTCTTTATTTCTAAGGGTGTTCTACCCATTATAAAGTTGATGGTGCCAATAGTTTTGTACGGCCCTTTTTTGAGTTTTATGCGGAATAAAGTCAGATTTGGCATTATTTCTCATTTTTTTTGTGTTTTTCCAATGCAAACTAAGTAAATAAACATGTGAATACAAAAGCATTTGTAATTGCAACACTTTTCTGGGAGTAGTGGTGCATTATCTGACAGAAGTGCAGGGGTGCCAATATTTTTGTCCATGACTGTAGGTGGATATCAGGACAGACAGACATAGATGTTCAGGAACTTAAGCAGACAGAGAGAAAGATGCATAGAACGACTGTTTATACAATTACAGAGAAAGCATGGATGAGAGTCTTGTGGTTTTGGTAGTGTATCCACGGTAAAGAGGCGGAGAGCGTCACCTGGAAGCAGGTGAGCAGGGCAGAGGGGAAGGAGTCGAAGGTACTCCTCTTCATCTGTGTCTCGTCGAAGTTGAACTTGCCACCAAACAGCTGCATGCCGAGCAGGGCGAAGATGATGAGGAAGAGGAAGAGGAGCAACAGCAGGGAGCAGATAGCCTTCATGGAGTTGAGCAGCGAGGTGACCAGGTCCGACAGGGCAGCCCAGTGTCTGGAGAATACAGAGGTCATGTGTGTGTGCTGTTAGATATCTCAGGTGTGTGTGTGCTGTTAGAGATCTCAGGTGTGTATGTGCTGTTAGATATGTCAGGTGTGTGTGTGTGCTTAGAGATGTATCAGGTGTCTATGTGCTGCTAGAGATCTCACTTGTGGGCTAGGGGTCATATTTGAATGACAAACTTGCAGTCACCCACACATCAAATCAAGTCAAAGTCAAATCTCAGTCAATTCCTACTCTAACACCATTTTTAGACTGCAAACCATTTATTTGATCTGAAAACTGTGTTAGGGTACAGCTAAGAGTGGTCCAGACTAAACTTACAAAAGTATCTCTTAAAGAAGCTACCTTATCTTAGTTAAGGATCCTTTTTGGAAACACCCCGAAAGGTTAAGGTACAGCTTAAGATATAACTTATGATTGACGTAGTGTTTAGAAGGCTCTGGGAAAAGAGACACATGGTCAGTGACCTACCTGGTGACCTTGAAGATACGGAGCAGACGGATGCACCGGAGCACAGAGATTCCGACGGGGGGCATGATTTCCATCTCCACGAGAACCGTTTCCAGGATACCGCCACACACCACAAAACAGTCAAAGCGATTGAAGAGGGCTATGAAGTAGACCTGCATCCCAGAACTGTAGATCTTCAACAACATCTCCGCGGTAAAGAGGCCCAGCAGGATCTTATTGGCTCGTTCTGAAGTGAGGGAAGGGGAAGAACAATCCACAACCAATCAGATGACATGTCTGGTGTGTTTAAAAAACCTCTGGCCCTGCAATAGTCACCTGCGTCATTATTATTATTAGTGTTTGACAGAGAAGCGGATGGATTCAATATAGTATATATAATATGATTCAATAGTGAGTTCATAGCTGAATATTATTCCTATGAAAAGGTAACATGTCGACCCATGTGTGCACTGGCAGTTGTGGTGTAGCAACAAAGGCAACTTCAAAGGAAAGAAACACTTGTGGGAGGCACATGGACACTACCCCATCCCCCACCCTACCTTTCTACCCCATAGACTAATTGCAACCATTCAATTACCCATTCTGTAGAAGTGGAGTCTAATGCCCACCTTGAATTTCTTCGAGCCATTTTGGCTGTCCGTAGTGTTCGGAGGCGCTGGCGGCCGTGTTCAGAAACACCAAGAACAGCACCATCCAATAGAAGTTGGGGGTCTTCACCAGAACTCTTGAGTTCTTACGCATCGCCTGGTTCAGGTGGAACAGCTGTTCACTGGAGAGGAAAAGAGACAAAAACGCCATTGATGAGCCGTCTGTGCAGAGACATGTTGTTATGAAAAGACTGGAACATCAAACTTGATGGCATACATTAAAAAAAAAAAACCTTTCAGCAGTTTTCATGCAAATCTTCAAGGAGAGCATCCATTCTTTTTGAAGGAACTTACCAGAAGCTAATGGTCATCAGTCGCGCCCTAAAGTCACAGACAGAGAGAAACCATGAGATACATTGGATACATCCAATACAGATGAATGAACTCACATTCAAAGTTGGTCAGTACATGATATACAATACATCTTCATGTATATAATATACATGGTTCAACTGTGTCTGTGATTCATTAGTCAACACAATATAAACATAGATATGTTCAAAATTGCCACATCTTATATGATGCAGTCTATTTCTGAGTATATTTGAGATTGGGATTTGCTGATTGCTTCAGCATAATGTTTATTTTCTAAAGGGATAGAACCGTGTATGGTGTGTAACCCAAAGGAGTTTGGACTCACTGAATGGAAGCACAACAGCCCCCATCGTCATCGAGGAATGCTTCAAACTCCGAGTCAGAGTCAGATTCTGTGGACGTCAGAAAATGATTCAACGTGAGAGGGAAATAGACATCCCTAAACACACACACACTCTCTCTCTCACACACACACACCCACACACACACACACACACACACACACACACACACACACACAGAGACACACACACACACACACACACACACACACAGACAGAACAGGCACACATCCCTAAACAGTTGTTTTGCTCTAGGAATGACAAACTAATAAACTCCATGAATAAACCCACACATAGATGCACAAAACACCACACACACACACACACACACACACACACACACACACACACACACACACACACACACACACTCACACACACACCACACACAATCATGCATGCACACACGTACATACACTCACACACACACACACACACACACACACACACACACACACACACGATGGTCTGATCTGATCCACATACCTCCGTCTTCACTGTGCTTGTACCATCCATACTTCTTCATCATTTTCTTCTTGGCGACCACAGAACCTACAGGACAAAGTATAATAACAGCAAACTTGTGAGTGTGTGTGTGCAAGGATGTGTGTGTGTGTGTGTGTATGAGGGAAGAGAGAGAGAGAGACTTCTTACGTTTGTTCCCGTCTTCGTCCTTCACCTCGGCCTCGATGAGCCAGTCCATGTATCCCACCATGTCCTCCTCCATCTGCTTCTTCTCCTGGGCCAACTGCAGTTCTCCACGAGCCACAGCCTTCTCTCTTTCCTTAGAGAACTCACTGAGAGCATAGAACAATGCTTTAATGTGCACCAGAAACATCAACTATTGTCTTCTCTTGCCCTCTTACACAACTAAGCAAAGACGGAAATCAAAGACAGGTAGACAAGACAAGCGATGTTGGGTGAGAAGGGCTGTGCAAGTCAGTAAATAAAAACAAAACCACCTGCTGAATTACTTGATGTCATTATTTTATTTATGAAGAGAAGAAGACTGAGAGGAAGTTACTCACCCGCTCAACACACCCAAGACGAGGTTGATGATAAAGAAGGACCCAAAGATGACCAGAGACACAAAGTAGACCCAGGGCATCTCGATGCCAATGGCGTCATTCATCTGGAGGGAAACCAGACAGAACCAATCAATCCTCCAATTAATCAATAAATCACTGACAAATAGTGGGAGTGGTCATGGTCATTTAATGGTCCGGCACAGATGGGTTTGTGTTTGTGTTTGTTTGTTTGAGTGTGTGTGTGTATATGTGTGTGTGTGCGTGTGTGTGGATGCGTGTGTTCGTGTGTGTGTGTGTGTGTGTGTGTGTGTGTGTGTGTGTGTATGTGTGTGTGTGTGTGTATACAGTGTGTGTGTATACAGTATGTGAATGTGTGTGTGTGTGTATGTGTGTGTGTGTAGATGTAGAAGCTCACCCAGTAGAGCACATCAGTCCACCCCTCCATGGTGATGCACTGGAACACGGTGAGCATGGCAAAGAAGATGTTGTCAAAGTTGGTGATGCCTCCGTTAGGACCCTCCCAGCCTTCGCGGCAATCTGTGTTGTTGCCAACGCAGAAACGCCCGTTTCCCGCAAACGCACACGGCGTGGGGTCGTCATCCACATTCAGCTCTGACAGGACACAGAGCCACGGTCAGAACAACACCAGACGGACCGAAAACAGAGCCAGAATCAGAACAACACCAGACGGGATGCACTAAACTCATTAAACCTGAACAGCCTTGAAACTATTCGGTTGTTTTGGCGCTATATAAATAAAACTGAATTGAATTGAATTGAACCGGAGCAAGACAGAACAGTCACACTTCATTTCCCAAATGTCTGACCACGCTCTTATTGCAGCACAGCTATATAACTGAGTATAGCTTACCATTGTTTGTGTAATGACTTTCCTAGTCAACTAAAGTGTAATTATTCAGTTATATAGCATCAGTATGCAAGACAACTCTGAGTGACGACCAACCAAATTTGGTTATAGTTCTACACTGGTTTATTTCTTAATGCATACATCTACTATTAAACATAGCATAGCATCCCCTACTGGTGTGGTGTGTCAATGCTATTACCAATACATCACAGTTTGCTACCAAGAGTAGAAGTAGATTAATGCTTTGTACTTACAAAAAGCTAGTGTTATTGCTATGTAATAACAGGGTGTCAATTTAATATTATACACTGATAATTAGCATGTTACACTGTCTTTAACGGTGTACTTATAATGGAACAATGGCTCATGAACAAATGTGTTAACCAGGGTTGTCAGGGTGTCAGGGTATCCATGGTGGTATTGGGTCATGGTTGTCTATGTTAATTGCCTTGAGACAATTGTATTGTTTTAGCGCTATATAACTAATATTGAATTGAATTGAATTGCTCTCTGATTGTGCTTGGTAGCACCAGGGAGACTATGACGATGCATTTTATGTGAATTATATTCAGGCCCTGGGCTCTGTAAAGCGCCCAGAGACAATTGTAGTGTTTTATAAATAACATTTAATTGAACTGAATTATTTGTATGACTGTGTGTGACAGAGACAAAATGAGTGTAAGCATCATAAATGGTAGGCACACCATGACTAAAACAAGTTGCTTGCTGTTCTGACCTGTGCCCTTGTAGTAGCAGGTCTTGTGCATCCTGCCGAGAAAGAGCTCGAGTCCAATGATGGCGTAGATGACGATGACAAAACCGACCAGCATACCAATGTGCAGCAGGGGCACCATAGCTTTCATGATGGAGTTCAACACAATCTGTAGACCTGCACACAGAGGCCTCCGTTAGCATCATGCTACTAAAATCACATTTATTTACATTTACAAAAGGCCAGGAAGAAATGTATGAAATGTAAAAAGCGCCAGACGGTAAAGAGAAGATAAGACCATTTTAGGCGCATAAGAAGTTGGTGAAGATTCACATACACTCACACACACACACACGCACACACACACACACACTCACACACACATACACACACATACACACACACACACACACACACACACACACACACACTTACTGGGTACACCAGAGACCAATCGCAGGGGACGTAGCACTCTGAAAGCTCTCAGTGCTTTGACATCCAGACCTCCAGGCTTCCCTGCCGCGTGGTGGGCCTCCCCAGGCTTATGGTCCCCGCCCATCTCACCAATCACACTCAACAGACTGCAAAGCAACACAAATATAACACATGATTCACATCATTACAAATATTAACATAATAAAGAGGATAAGACTATTTACTTGTTTCACACACACACACACACACACACACACACACACACACACACAGAAACACACACACACACACACACACACACACACACACACACACACACACACACACACAGAAGAAGAATACTATGTACCCGACAATGACAATGACAAAATCCAACAAGTTCCATCCACTCCGTATGTATGCGCTTGGGTGCATCACCAGCCCATAGGCCACGATCTTGGTGAATGTTTCGATTGAGAAGATGACCAAAAATACATACTCCACTTGTTCCTGAACACAAACAAAGACATTGTGATTTTAATTTGTTTTACTTTCAAAATTGGGTATGCCTGCCTTTTTTAGGATAATGGGAAACACACAACTTTGGGTCTAGCTAAAGTAGCATACTCGCTAAATGACGAAATGTGAATGACATTTTCATAAAATCAAGAAAACATAAAATTCATTTATATATCAAATGTATACAAAATCTATAATAAGACATCCCGCTAAGAGCCAGGCGCTGTTTCATCTGATCTATAACTAAAGGGCATCCATCATATCACAACCTCTGTTGTCACATGGGGGATTGTTTGGGTAATCAAAAAATATGTTTTTTAAAAACAAAAGAAAATGTTCCATAAGCCTAATGTCTATGCGAAGCATTGCTATCAGCCCACTTCAACAATCATGCTGCTGACTGGCTAAGGTATTTCACAGGTTTGCTCTCAGCAGGGCCACCTTAAGCACTGTTGTGGAACATGTGCTCAGGCAATCCTGTGTCCTGGCATGGCAATGCACTGATTTCACCTTGTAGCAACGCTTTCGGTGTCTAATTAGCTTTCTGTCCTGGTAACCCACTTGCTAAGAGGCTAAACAGTGGGGCAATGCTCAGTCACCTTTCCTGCTAAGGCAAGCTAATGCTACACGTATCACTGCAAGAGCAATCAGTAGTCACAATATCAATTTAAGGAACCGATAGTCTATATGAATACATAGTTTGTACCCTTTAAGGCCTACAATGCAATCTTTAAAAATGTGTGTGTGTGCATGTATGTGGGTGCGTGTGTGTGTGAGTGTATGTCTGTGCGTGTGTGTGTGTCTGTATGTGTGTGTGTGTGCGTGTGTCTGTCTGTGTGCGTGTGTGTGTGGGTGCGTGTGTGTGTGTGTATTTGTGTGTGTGTGCGTGTGTCTGTCTGTGTGCGTGTGTGTGTGGGTGCGTGTGTGTGTGTGTATTTGTGTGTGTGTGTGTGTGTGTGTGTGGGAATTACAGCAAACCCCCAGACTTCAGTGTCCGTTTGACCCCCTCAGCAATCCAATAAAGAGATTCCCTCCTGGGACTTAGCCAATAGCCAGCACTCTGTACCTCAACTTAACAGATGGGAGAATGCTGAACTCCAACACACATACACACACACATACACACACACACACACACACACACACATACAAAGACGGAGCCTGGTTTTGAGTGACACCAATCTCAGATGTAGAGTTGACACAGAACTCCAGCCTAACTGGCGACGAGAAACGCTCTGGTTCTGCAACCCCTGTCTGTGTCTCCCATCCCGTCCTGCCTCCCTCTTGACCTGATCACTTACACAATCCTACAACAAGCTTAGCGATGTTAGCTTAGCACCCCTCCCGCTGCTCGCCATATCACTCCTTCAGACATCGACAGCACACAGGTCGGCCCTGCTGGAGACGTCTGATCTTCCCTTTCCATGAGGAGGAGAGGGGAACTGACTCTGAACCAGAACAGATGGTCAAACAGGAGGTCTTGATCTGGTTAAGAGGTCATCTGTAAGAACCACTTTTCCTCTTTCGTTTAAACTATGGCTGTGTTGATATGACACTCAGAACTTTATTTTCTAAATGGCAAAGTTTTATTTCAAATTACCACTATAATATTTATGAATATTTATTCATTTTCTAGTCTCTGCCCCTTTCAATCAGAAATTATGTGAGCTGCGTCTCTTCAGAAAACACTCATATTGTTTTTAGTAATTGTAGTAATTTAGTAATTTTTAGGCAAGGTATTTAAAAATATTCCACAAAGAAATACTCTTGTGGGTTAATATTTTTTTTTGCATTTGTATTTTTGGAGTTAAAAAAAAACCAATTCAGCAGTTATTCAACTTCCATTGTAAAATCTACTCATCTCCAGTAGTGACATATAACAGAACTAGATGTGTTTGATTAGTATCAATATCAATGTATGTATATGAAAATTACAGTGTTACAATTGTTAAAATTGATTAGATAAACCACACATGGTTAAGTCCTATCTCCTTGTAAATGGTGCAGTGTTCTCATGTTCTCATGTTCATGTTCTCATTGCCAGGAATAAACACAGATGACTGAGGGTTGACGGCTGGAGATGCCATATCATAAATAAACATCCAATCTGAGTTTCAACATGGTAGCCAACCCCTACTCATTATGGCATCATATGATCTCCACTCCACATCGATCTCCACCGGTATGATATGGACTCGAGATGCCATATCATATAATAACTGAGAAAAGTTTGGAGGTGGACTGGATGTTGCCATAGTGACACGGTTTTAATGCACTCGGGGCTTTGCAAAGGCTGCAGTGGCACTATTTGATACAACACTGTTCTTGACAGCTACACCTGACCATACCTTTTCTTGACTTGCTGTGGCTCAAAAGAGGTTCTATTGGCCTTATTTAGAAACATCTCAAGTGTATTGATACTTACCAAGGTGTGGTTTGTGCCATTAGAATCCTCTTCGGGAAACGGTTTGGACACCCCCAAAGCAACACAGTTGGCAAAAATGGCCAGTAGGATGAAGATGTCGAAAGGCGTGGGATATGTGAGTTAAGGCAAATGTGACAGCATAAGTTATAGCATCAACAGATAAAAACATTTGGTAAAGGAGAGGATCAATGAATCCATCAACCAACCAACCAATCAATCAATCAATCAATCAATCATTCAATCAATCATTCAATCAATCATTAAATAAATAAATAAATCAGTCTGTCTGTCTGTCTGTCTGTCTGTCTGTCTGTCTGTCTGTCTGTCTGTCTGTCTGTCTCTGTTAGCCTATTTATCTATCTGTGTGTGTATTTATAAGAATGTGTCTTTGTATGTACGTATGTGTGTATTTGTGTGTACATATCTATTTCACAAATCCATGAGTGTTAACAAATAAAAACAAATCAAACAATAATAAAAACCTGTTTACCCAGCATTTTTGAATCAAACCCTGTGACAGTGACAGCGTGAAAGGATATTTCCACTCAACGAGAGCTAGCGCCGCCATGCGTATGGGGTTGCTCAGCGTCAGACAGCAGAGGGCTCGAGGGGCGCGCAGGGCCGACTTGTTGGCCTGCATCTGTTTCTTGGCCCCCCCAGCCCTCTTGCGCCCTCCAGCCGCGCCCCCCGCGGCGGGGTCTCCTGCCGCAACCGCGGCAACATCGCCTCCCTCTGTAGAGACAACACAGACAGGGTCACAGACATCAGGGTCACAGACATCAGAGGAACAGACATCAGAGGAACTGACATCATGGTCACAGACATCAGAGTCACAGACATCATGGTCACAGACATCAGAGTCAAAGACATCATGGTCACAGACATCAGAGTCACAGACATCAGGGTCACAGACATCATGGTCACAAACATCAGAGTCACAGACATCAGAGTCACAGACATCAGAGGAACAGACATCAGAGTCACAGAGATCAGAGTCACAGACATCAGAGTCACAGACATCAGGGTCACAGACATCAGAGTCACAGACATCAGGGGAACAGACATCAGGGTCACAGACATCAGAGGAACAGAAATCATGGTCACAAACATCAGAGTCACAGACATCAGAGTCACAGACATCAGAGGAACAGACATCAGAGTCACAGAGATCAGAGTCACAGACATCAGAGTCACAGACATCAGGGTCACAGACATCAGAGTCACAGACATCAGGGGAACAGACATCAGGGTCACAGACATCAGAGGAACTGCCCAATGTAGTCCAGTAGATGGTTCATGACCTAAAGAGCTTGTGAAACTCAACTGGTGGAGAAAGGTGTAAACAATGGCCAAAGGTTTCGATATCCAGGGGGCAGACGTAGAGATAAAAACTTATATTTGTACGCTGCTGAAAGCACATTGGATTTAAGCAGCCACAAAATGAATGATTGTATTGAATGAATGATTGTATTGTATATTTATCTTGTATATTTAGTAAGGTTATTAAGGTTATTATATGTTTATTATGTGTAAATTATGTTCAGAGTACTTGTACAGAGTGTATGTCATGTTTTGTCTGTTATACTATGTTATGTTATGGTAGGTCTTTTTGCCTTGCCTTAAGAATGTCAGTGTCCAGTCTGACCCTGTGTCATTTTGTGCATCTGACAAACAAAATACTTGATTGTAAAGAAAGTGAAAACTTGAGAGTAGCCAGAGTGATAAAAACACATTCCTCGAACCCTCTGTCATAAAACTAACATCACCATGTTATAAATGTGTTATGTATGTAAGATACCAGAATCCTGTCACTTGCTATCATGATGGTTGGTGTCTATGTTATGATTAGTACACACCATTGTACTTTTACTATATAAATTATGATAGAATAAAATACATTTCTTCTAACAGTGTTATAATCAAAATCAAGATGTCAGAGTCCTTGTGCTATTGCTGGGGGTCTTCCCATAGTGGTCAAACTACTGATATCACATGCAAGTAATCACACCCAACAACCTAACATTTGGGTGCACCACCACCTCTATACTAAAACTTAACAATACTTAAGCAACAGCAACAACTAAGGCTATGTTCAGACAGTCAACCAAAATCTGATTCTGCATATCCAAATGATTCGGTTTCTTTTTTTTAAATCCATTTCAGACCATGTTCGTATGTTGTTTGAAATACTGTTAAAATCGCTTTTTTTGCAAATCCGTTTCTGATTGGATTCCAAGAGTTCTTTGGTCCGTCCGTTTGTTTTGATGTTTTGATTTCCTTCTGTGATATTTTCACATGGTTTGGACTAATGTTTCAAACATGTTTGCCCACGATAGGGGGATTGAGGAGAGCCTGGAGTGGCTGTAGTCGTTGGCCAATCTGGGTCTCCAAGGGACCGCCAAGCCCTAAACGGTTGATTCTAGGTCAGCACCGACCTTGCAAGGTTCCGGATGATTTAAAAAAGAAGATGGCAAGTTGAGCCATTTTCAATCCATAAAATGCTGATTTTCATAAAAATGGTTATGTCTATGTTAACCCCAGCATTGATGTGTCTCATCACAGTATAGTCATTTAATTTACTTTACAACTCAAAACAATACATTTAAGTATATAATACAGCTTAAAAAGAGATAATAATAATAATAATAAAACTTAAGAAGAACAATATGTGATTGTGATGAGCAGAAAGTGATATAGAAGACAAGCACATTGGAGAAGTTATGCTGTACTGCCAAAAAGTTGTGCAGTAAATTAGAATGTGCTACAGGTATCTTGTACCTGCACTTATGTAAGATGATATCAAGTGGAATCAGTATGTAGGCTATTGTGCTTGGGGGGGCAATTAACTAATTTCAGGTGTGCCCAGCTAATCAAGAATACCACCGATGAGTTCAGTCAGGTATACACAGCAAGGGAAGATGGGAAACGTGCAGAACCGATGGTGGTGGGTGTGGAGGGGCATGAGGGTCCAAACAGTACCATTTAGAATCCATGTAGCAACCAGCTGCTCTAGCAACACATTTTAATCATTACTGACCATTTCCACATTTCAAGAAGCTTAACTTGTAGGCAGAACTATGCATGAACTGCATGTAGACATGCAATGCGCTGCATAATTACTCAGCCATATGGGCAGAGTTTGAGTCTTAAGGTGTCATCCTGACGTAGAAAGGTGTCATGTTGGATAGGCCAGATGTGACCTAGTTCTTCAAACACACACTACAGCCAAAAGGACTCAGTAGGTGACAGGTACGACTCTCACAGCCAATAGAAGAAGTAATCTTCCCACTAACCAATGGCAAGGTCTCATAAGGACACTACCATGTGGACACTGCCAGAATATTCTGGAATAGCACCCAATGCCTTATCCTGTAGATCTATGCACATAATTTTAGCAATTAAAAAGAAAAACACGTTCATGAACGCAAAATGCTTTAAGTTCACTTTAGCCTGTAAACTAATACAAATATGATGTAATGTGAGCATTTGGTGCTTTTTGGGGGGGGGCAAATAATGCCAGGTAAAATTGTGTTCTCAGGTTACCTCAGGTGATTTGAGGACAAAATATAATAACTTTGATAAAGACATTTCTGTCATGCAGTATTTTGTATGTCAATTCCAATAGAAGACACTGTAGCCTACTGCACAACAGCATCCAATGACACTTTTGTCTTCTATATTGCACAGTTTAGAATGTATAACACGTTTGAATAACTGCATGTAGTATTCAGAATTACATTTACAATTACATTTGACGAAGCACAAAACTTCTTATGAATCTTACCTTTGGAAGCCATTTCTGTTCAGCACCACGCCGCCGTCTCAGCTGCCTCAGCTGCCAGTCATAAAAGTTTGTTTCTGGTCCAGTTCTGTCGGTTTCCGACGATTGGCAATTTAACGTGAACCATGCACCAGGCCGACTTCTTTCCACCTTCACATGAGAAGAAGCATTTTCCTCTACAGTTGTCCAGTAATTGCTCTACCGATGAAGAACGTGCAAATCACGTCCCTTTCAGCTGCCTCCGATTTCCAAACCAGAAGCTATGTGCGAATGTGCTGCAAAGACTGTCACTCTCTTAATTACGCCAAAATTGCACATTAAACCAGCATAAGTAGGCTAAATATGTGAATATGTGTCTACACGGTGTCCTCGGAAGGCTATTCACTGTTGAAGGCTTTGCGTTGGGATTAGTCAGATTGAGCCGGTTAAAAGGGATGACCATCTTGAAACCTCTTTAAGGGTGGAGAAAGGACGGTCGGAGATTTCCTGTCCGTGATTCGAGTCAAAAGCACAGGTAGGCTCCATGTATTGCCGAATACCGAATGTAACGGTATCTTTGCAAATGCCAGGTGCAGCAGGCTACTTACAGTAACAACAACAACAACAACAATAACTCTGTTGTCTGATTAAGGTGCATTTTGCCTTCTGTAATAACTTGCAAAAAGTCGTTTCATACAGTTAACTAAACAAACTGTTTACGTAGTATGCGTAGGCTACCCTATACCATCCTGCAGACTTTCAACAGTTGTATGTCAAGAATCGATTTTTCTTTATATGTGGGGTATGAAACAGCATTTCTTAACTCTACCTTTATTGCTTATGTCAGTTCCGAGCCAAAGCCTACGTCTACTCTAGAATCCCTGTCAGTTTAGAAATAATTGTATGTATTTAGTAGGCCTACTCAGTTTCATGCCCATACAAATGTGATTGCCACTTGCGCCCCTATGCGGTGATACATGAAAAATGCGTTTATTTACAACTGCCTTCGCAAAAAACAGGGGTTACCAAGTTTCAAAGAAATTATATTTAAACAATGAAAACATGAGGCACATAACATGAGGCACATAAAACAAACAAAGTACTCATGACATATGTTTTTATAATACATAGGCTACTTACTGTGCGAAAATTGAGTTTCTTAACAATATATTCCAACACACTGAACAATAAACTGAAGGCCACATGCAGATAAAATTCAAGAACAGCGACACTAAAAGGTCAAAACAATGTTTTACACAAAAAGGCTCCTGGCTTGCCACACAAATGCAAAATCCTGATTTTATACAGGGTAAACATCCTTCATGAAATTTAACTAAGAACAGAAATGGCACTTTGTTGCATACTGCAACTTAATTTATTCATAACATTGAGGCAAACATTTTCCATCCCTCACATTCCTGGACAAACCACTCATGGGGTCACGTTATTGGAATCTACTGCCGAGACAAATCGGTCAGCTATAAAACTCCTTAAACACATCCAAACACATCCCCTAATCATAAATAAAATATGAACAACTGCCTGATAACTGTGTAATATGTTGAAAGAACTTCATTAAATGAACACCAGCATGTACAATCACTCCATGTGGTTCATATAAATTAAGACACTTCAGGCTACAGTTGTGTATGGGACTTATCTCTGAATAGCAATGATAGTATAATTAATTTCCTGTATTTAGTTTGTCCATGGTATTATGTAATACTGTTGATGAACAGTGTATGAGAATTAAAGGAATTTATCATCTCTGATTGGCTGTCCTTTAACAGATTTATATGGCAACCATGTGTCATTCTTATTGGTCATGGAGTGAACTGCCCTGGCTTGTGCCTTGCATTTGTTAGAGTGTGCAAATGTTCTGTCCAAAAACAAAGAAGCAAAATTAACTCATCATACTTCCTGTCGGTCAGTAAAAACATCAGTAAATGCCGACATAAGCAATAAACTCCCCCACAATCTCTCTCTCTCTGTCTCACACAAACACACAATCAGCCTCACATACAAACGTTCTCACACACATACACACATACACACATGCACGCACACACACACATTGTTCGGTTTGGCTTCCCCCTTGTTTCCTGCCCCCCCGCCCCCCCCACCAATTGCCCTTTGGTTCCCCCTGCCAGGAGTCTGTTCCCAAACAACACCATAACATTTCTCCAAGTCCCCATCGTTAAAGGCCCTGCTTTCCGCGTCCCCTATGCTCGCTGCTTATACTGACAAAAAAACTGCTTCTGTATAAATCACAGAGGTCACAAAGGTCTAAAGTCTGCACACTGGGGGCAAATGGATCACCAGCAGGTCATCAGTTAACTGTCATTCAATGACAACAGAAGAGCCTGGATAAGACCCAGATCTGAGTCATATCTGGTCCTTAGTCAACTTCTATCTTATCTAGGTTGATATTATATAATGAAGTGCAACTTATTAACTTGAAAGCCCCCCCCCCCCCCCCCCCCCCGCACACACACACACACTCATTTGATGTATAGTATAGGCCCCAATAATACCGTAGATCTTTGTGACCTCAATGACTTGTGAAGTGAATGAAATGAACTGCACAGGGGTATATTTGTAGTTAGGCCTTAAGAGCCAGCCTCTTGCTCCAGCCCCAGAGCCTCGAGCAGCAGACCCATGGGAGTCCTCTTGAGGCCGATGCTCTCCAGCTTATTCTCCAGCTTGTTCTTCAAGCTGCGCAGACGCAGAGAGGCATGGATCAGAATCACTGGGAGGAAGACAAACATCACAGAGAGAAATTCATTACTCAAGGGAATACGCAACACCGCAAAGACAAACTAAGGCTAAGATAAGGTCTCAAACATCAACTGGTGCCTTCTTCTCCCAATTTTTTTTAAGATAAACAGCAGTGAAGTCCATATTCCTGAATTGGTGATTTTAGCTTGTCAACATTACTATGTTTAGGTTAAGTTTGGCCCACAATTTTTTTTTTTTTGCGGAAAAAATTCTGCTGAGATGAGGGGCTATAAAAGTCTCAGCACAAACACTGAAAGACTGCACAGGGCATTCCTGAGTGTCCTCTTAAAACCCTCAGAAGTCTCTTATTCCCCGTGGTGAATATTGAGGTTTTAGTAAGGGTATGTTTAGATTTGATTTTTGATAAAAAATGTTTTACTACACTTCTTTTACTCTCATGTTATTTTTGGTTAAATGTTCTAGAATATAATTATACATGCCACTTTTGCCTCAATGTTTTCAGCAAGGGAAGTAATCAAAAACATCAAGGCATATCAGACTACCTAAAAGAATCCAAGATTCCCAACTGTTAAAATGAAGGTCAGTTACAATGACATGCTTTAAGTCATCAGGTACCTTTAAGCAATGACTCAATCGTAAAAAAGCAAATACAAATTTTGAGCACGGACTCTCTCAAATCTGGAGTTTCCGGAGTTGCCTGATACAAACCTTAGGCAACAAAAGCTTGCATCCTCTACTAAAAAACGATCTAGAAGAGGAGACATACAAGGGGAGATAAATACACACCCAGAATAGGGAAGGCGATGCCGAAGAGGAACACAGCCACCCCGCCAATCAGAGACAGCAGAAGGTAGCTGGAGCCCAAGATGGCTACCAGGGACAGAGAGGCGTGGTTCCGGCGGAAGCGCCTGACGATAGCCTTGTTCTCCGCTGCCCACACAAAACCCAGGAACAGCAGTATGACCACTGTAGCCCCCAGGAACATCTGGAACGGCTGGAAATACCTGAGTCCAGAGGAAAGATAGGGGGGGGGGGGTTAGGAGTGGGAGGGGTTGTGAGGAAGAGGAACGTCTTGAATTTGCGGCTGTGTAGGGGGTGTGGCCCAAGCAGTTCTAGAGTTCTTGGGTGGTCTGTCAGGATGTATGCACACACAGACACTGAAAATGATCTGCTCCGCACATAGAAAGGCAACGCCTGTTGACATAGGGAAACCCAACCCCCATGAGTTTGAATTAAGCTGTGCATGAAGTAGTAGCGGGTGATCTGGTGAGATATCCATAGTTAACAACTTTTAAGGCTGACTTGGCATTAGAATCGGTGAGACTGACAAAGATTGACCAAAGCAAGTGTATTTTTTTGGCGTGAGATACATTAAAGTCAATAGATTTCTTTAAAGCTAGAGTTAGTCAGGACATAAAAGCGTGGGTCTCAATCCAAAAGCGTGAGGGTTGACAACCTTGGATATCTGAAGTTAACACAAATTACATATGTTACAAAAAGACAAGTACATCCTCTTTTGTTAACTGTTTTGCAACATCAGGCATTCCGATCTCAATTAAAATAGCTCCCAATCAATTCATTTTATGTTTATCCCTGGTTCTCATGGCCTGCAGTGAGTACTAATTGTTTTCCTCTTTTGCGTGATAACGCAATCTTGTAACACAATCCTTATTGCCCAATGACAATATTATTACACAAAGAGCTGACCAATCAGAGTACTCATGGCTCATGGGGCCTTAAAGACAGGAACTCCAACAAAGCCTTTTAGACAGAGGATGAATGGAGATGGGCCTCGTTTCCCGATAACGACGTATCTTAACGGCCTATGTGGATTTTGGCGACATCGTAGACTCATCATTGCCGTAAGTGCGGTGTCGGGAAACCGCTCTGCAATATCCCTCTTACGACCGATTTCAAGTCCTTTTTAGCGTTCGGGAAACTAGGCCATGTTCAGTATGAGAAAAATAAAGTGTTTTGGATCTCTGAAGCATGTAAATGTATTCTAGTAGACCCCCTAAATACTGTTATTAAATATGAAAATGTGCAGAAGAGGACCCCTTTAAAGGGCGTCATCATATCAATTTCATGACGTAGATATGTACAAACTGGTCGACTCTACATCAGCATCGGCCTTGCAGGGATCAGGGCTGATTAAAACTAATTGTCAATCCATAACGATATTTAATAAAATGGTAATGTTGTCAACATTAACACCACCATTAATGTTTCATCATAATACAGTCATATAATTTAGTTAACAGCTAATAAAAAAAACTTTTAAGTGTGCACCAGGCCTACTTCTAAATGAGTATCCTATTCTTAAAATATATATTAATTTATAAGAGTTACTTAATGAAAATCTGTAATAAAAGAAAAAAGTAGCCAAACTGTCAGCAATACATGCGTCACTGCAGCTAAGCAATTCTTTCGCTTTTGGATGGAACTAAATATCTACCCTTCAATTAGGGTTCTAGTATTCTAGTAGCCTTTCGATAAACGGGCCAGTGATAAACTAATTAATTACATCATCTAGCAATGAGACGCATAGGTCAATGTCATGGTTGGCTATCATATAAATGAAACGGCCCATAGTAAATTTTATTCGGTGTGAGCAAGTTACTCATATATTTCAAGGATTCAAGGAGTTTAATTGTCATTGTAGTACACAACGAAAAACAGTTTGGCGTTACAGTCCTTACAGTCTGTGTGTGTACTAATTTATCTGGTTAAACTAACAGAACAAGCACAATGTATTGAATGAGCAAGCCACTCGTGTTTCGTTAGAGCCCATTATGTGTAATTTCTCTGGTTACACTCCGTAACAGCACAGAACAAACGTCTTTCTTTCTAGACAGTTATTTTTTTTTAACACAAATGAAAATAATTTAAGTGAAACAGTAGCTTCCACGTATCATAACTCATAACATTGCATAGCTTTCACTAGCTAAAATGTTGAATGCCAGCACGTCATGATTGCCTCACCCGATAAGCACAAGGAATCCCAGAAAAGAGACAAAATAGTTAGTCTGGTAATACAGCAAGTTGTTGATTATTCTGTTATTCCATCGCTCCAAATTACGAACATCTGGGAAAGAGAAACGAGCAGAGCTCAAGACAAAATCGTCCAGGGTTCTTAAAGGCGGAGGCTGCACGTCCATTTTCGCTGGTAGAATGGAAAACGTCAACAACCAGAATGCATCACATGGTCTCCCATGTTCACGGTTAAAGGGACCGTCAGCTGAGCGGTATACAAAGAACTTGATTTACATTTTATAACGGGCCTGCCATGGACACATTTTCAAAAATGCATTGACTGTAAATCTGTTGCAGAAACTTGCGCAACGCTGCTAACAAAAACGGATTCAAATAAACAAATAACTCAGCCAACAATAAAATACTTTATTTTCTCATTACAAAGATTTCAGTTCAATTGCACCTTCAATAAATAATCATCAAAACTACTAATGTGCATTCTCATAAATAAGATTCAATTAATTTTCCTTTTTCCCCAAACCTATCAGTTCTTGGTCAATATGAGCAACACCGATGAGGAAGGAAGAGAAAGGTAAGTGCCTTCTGGGAGATACTAACTGTCCCGAAATGTGGAAATGTAGCAATAGTTGAAAATTGGGGTAAGAGAAAACGTAGAATAAGATGTAAAAAAGCAACGTTCAGGGCCACAGATCTGCGGTGGTCACACAGAAGTAGAGCGGTTTGCCGAACATTTATGACAAATGTAAAAGCATCGCAGACAAGACAGTGATAACCGATCATAAAAAGATTGCAGCCTGTTGTAATATAGATGATATGTAAAGGCTGTAATACATTCCTGATCTAGTTTCCACAACATAGAAAAGGGAAAGAAATATCCAAAGATTACCCAGAGACTAACCTCTAAAGGAGTTTGCCAGAGGCAGACAGCTTTGCACAGGTCACATGTGTCCCTCTTACTCTAGTGAATAGCGTCTGTAAATATATATACTATATATAATTATATTTATATATATACATATAATATTTACATATATATACTGTATATGTTTTTATATATAATAAATATTACTTTGGTCTGACTCAAAGGACTGTGTCAATGTGCCATTTTAAAAGAAAGAGTGCCAATGCAATACTGCAGAGGCACCATTGTTTCAGAGAAAATACTGTGGGGCCATAGGACTGGTAAACACTGGTCATACAATGGATATTTCCCACCGTCCGTGTGCAGCAGAAGTGTATGTTGGGCTTCCCTTTGTCATACGTATGTCAAAATCATGAGATACAGTATGTGGTATTTGTCAAACATACTAGAAAGTGGCAAAACGTGGACTTTTATAAAACAGTTGCACTGTCTAAACGCAGTCGAAGAGTGCTAAGCTGCCCTGACTTGCTAGAGGTATTTATTCAATAGCCATCACAGCATTATTTTATGATTCCCTGTATCCTCATTCATTTGTGCTCCAATGTCTAACATGGGGATAACAAGTTACAATGGCCGACAAAATACATCTGATCTGACCACAAGGATTATAGATGCAATATTGATATTGAAAGTATGCTGTATGTAAGTTGTAGGTGATCAATTTTCGAAATTGGGCAAGAGGCCATTCATTAAAGTGCTGGTATTACCCCAAACTCCACCATCTAGGTCAGAACAAACACTATCAATGTTTGCATTTTACCCCTGAGTGATTAGAACCAAATTAAAAACTAGTCCAGATTGAGGGGGATGTAAGTTCCTCCAAAGCTCCTAGGGATGGCATTACCATTCGAGTGGAAGATCTATGAGTCTAACAGCCCCCTCTCACTCTCTCTCTCTCTAGCGGTCAGCCCACACAGTGGCCAACCGGTTTCAGTGATACTGTCCATAACCACGGCCATCTTGTCCCTGATCTCCATCTTTTGGTGGAAGCTGACTTGGGTCATCCATAAAAGGACTCGCTGGAGAGAGAGAGAGAGAGACAGAGAGAGCAAGCGAGAGAAAACAGAGAGAGCAAGAGAGACAGAGAGAGAGAGAAAGAGCAAGAAGGACAGAGAGAGAGCAAGAGAAAGGGAGAGAGACAGAGAGTCACAGAGAGAGGGAGACAAAGAATTGTTGAGTAATTGAGACACAAACGCAAAGCCATATCCAAACTGTTTGTGTGTGCGGCTGAGAATGTCAGTCTGTTTTTTAACATCTCTCTGATGAAGACCTCATAGATTAAAACACAGCATGAATATATAAGCTCCATAGGGGTTATCCAAAGACATTGCACACACAATTTCCACTAGGAATTTCACAAACGTGGCCTAATGGCTTGTTAGCATCCTTTGGTAGCTTGTTAGCCTACCAAATCAATCATCCTGAACAGTGAATTTGAACTCCTATTTACATTAGAGACTGCACACAAACTCCTCAAATACATCTTAACAAACACACACTCCCTTCACACTGCCTGCATCTAGTACAAATCTATCACTTACAGTTCTGAAACTGCTGTGCTGTGTATCTGGTGAGCATGATGCCGAATCCCTCAATGAGGGCCAACAGGATACCCCCCATCATTGCTGAACCCATCATGGCTAAGGGACCACCTGAAGGGGGACAGTTCAGATCAGCAGTCCACAGACTAAGGGGCAAGGTCTTCTCATATAAGGATCAATACGCTCATCCAACCGAGTTTAATTAAAGACATTATTATATCTTATTATTTTACTAATGTTTTTTTACATTGTTTGTCAGGTTCAAGCTGTTGGTTTTATTTATTAATATGTTCATGCCCCTTGAAGAATATTTTAGAATTATGTAATTACAGCTGTGTTGAGTTTTATTTTTCCCCGCACAAAAACATTTTGCACTTTTAGAAAGGGTAAAATCCTAATAAAGAGCTATTTCACTCACTGCGAGCCGCCAGGATTGCTCCGGTCATGGCTCCACTGGTGATGGAGTTCCAAGGATCCTCTTTCCCACGCAGGCGCACCAAGCTACAGTCTATGGTGGAGAACAGACCGCCCCACACAGCAAAGCTGCCTGTGGAGTGTTTCGTCATTTACTTCAGGGGTAACATACAAAATCAGAGCAGACAACAGCAAGACAACAAATATTTGAAGGACAAAGGGCATATATATATTTATTAAAAAAAATGGAGATTTTTCTGTCAAGCTCAAATGTTTCACAGCGTCACCAGTTTCCCCTCCACCCATGAGAAGACACTTTGCCTACGGACACCTTTGCCTAGCTTAATGCCTGTCACTCCAGAACTGAGCCATACGGCTGTCTAAAAATAGATACCAGAGTTACCTGGAATAGTACTGGTATTCTTGGAAGTGCCACAGTAGTGGGTTAGCAAGATTGTGTCTCTAGGAGGAGAGCATCTGAGTACTCACCTCCAATCTGCGGTGCTCTTATTCTGACAGCGTTTGCACTCCCTTTCAGTCTATGGCGAACACCCTGAATAAAGAGATTATCAGTATAAACCATATTTTAATTACCCTAAGGCACATATTTTAGATGCCCAAAATCCCTTTGTATGGCAACAGAATTTACCACTGGGGCATTTCGAAACCCTTTGATGGACTGGAAGACCCCACCACCGATGGCCCCCATTGTGAAGGCCCCCCCACAATCGTCCACTATCCTCCAGGGACTGGACAGTAGGAAGTTGAGAAATTCAAAGAATGAGAAAAAGAAATATAATGTTTAACTACTGATAGATTCAACAGTCGGCTTCTTCGTGTTCATATTTATTTAAACCTCGTAAATATCTAAATGTGTGTACATAAATGATGCTCTCTGCCAACAAGGCAGGTCTTCTCTCGCTGTTTACGTTATGTTTACTACCCTCTACTTGCACTGCAGAGCTACAGTGTCAATGTCCTCAAACATAAGCTCCCATGTTCAGTCTTGCTGTTATGCCAGTTTCAAATACATCAGCTGTTTGTTAATGCTGCTTAATTTAAGACAAACTAATGTAATAATATATAAATAAAACAAAGATCACGCCAACGGTCACAATATATCCAGCTAGAAGCAATGTATCCTGCGAATTCACCCGCAACATATTCTGTTGCAAGCTAGCACAGTATGTAAAGTTATAGCAAACAATGACAGCTAGCTAGAGCTAAGCTGCATCTATTCAGCTAACTTGGCTAAAGCAGAGATGACTGCGTTTAAGCTTAAAATGTACACACAACAGCACAAATACGCAAGAACCGGTTCCACTACAGGAACGTGACTGTCTAAACTAAAATTAAGTGGTTGTACTTCACCAAGGTTCACGGGCATATTCCTCCATGTTTTGTTGTCGTCAGGTGATTGACGCAATTTCAAAGGGACAGAACGCTTCCTCTGGTATTTTGTTGTGGAGTACTTGGGGTAGCGTTGTAGTACACATGTTACTTCTGCCACCTACTGGATTACAATAAAAAAATACATCTAGCGAGGCCAAGGACGACGCTACCAATAATCCTATAAATTATATTTTTATAGTCCATGGGATATTGCACGGCTTCCTGTACACTATAATCTAAAAACACCAATAGGTATAGTGTACTTCAGGAAACAAGACTATTAAATCAAGACATTAAATGTTTGGATCCCTCAATAATAGACCTTCTGAAAACTAGGAAAACTAGAAAATCCAAAATTACAGGTTGCCTACAATTGAACCTAGTCTTCAGTGATTATTTGGTTAGTCTTAAAGATGCCACAACCCGGAGACAAACCTGCTTCAATGACGGTCATGTAGACTGTGTTGGTCGAAGTAAACAATTCCTCAGAACTGAATTATCTAGCCAGTTATGCAGGAGTAGTAACTTAAGCATAGACTATTTTTTTGTGCAAATTGTGAAACAAATTTATTATTTTCTTTCAGTGGATACAAACCTGCAGTATAAAAAAAAAATTCATAAAACTTTGCCTCTCCCATTACTCCAAATCAACACTGCTAGCAAAGACAAAAGCCTGTTAATTTCCACATACAGTATAGTGGCCCCAGCTTGAGGAGAAGGTCTGGCATAGGACAGACAATCAGACACATAAAACTAATAATAACATATACACCACTCTTTAAAAAAGTGTCCGATTGAAGGGTGCAAAACATCAGTTAGATCACATCAACAAAAAGGTGGATAAGAAGCAGGAAACGCTGACAAGATATTATGGACATAACACAGGCACATGTTACTATAGAAACATCAGGATGAGTAATTGTCTGCTTTTAAAGAGAAATTTACTTAAGGATACAACATTAAACATTACCCTTACAGTTCCGTTACAGCTTATTGGTTTATTTTTTTCCCTCCTTCATTTGAACCACTCTGGTAAACACATTTAAGTTGGTTAACAATTGGCCAACAATTAAGGCTACACCCCAGGGAAATGAGGTTTTGCAAAGACAGTCCTTAGCTCAACCAATGTGTTAGCATTCCCACATGCAGCTTCCACTGAGCCCATGCAGGCCAACATGCTACAGTGGTGTGCATGAAAAGTATACGCGCCAGCTATTACAGACCCACCACTGAACATGTGATAAACCTGGTCATCAGGGAACCAGGATTGAGACCATCCTTGATCTTAAGTGACTGGCCGGCAGAAGTCAAACGTCAAAGTCATCCGTATCCCAGAACAGCGAGTCCAGAAAATCATCGTCATAGTAGTAATAATTACTTTCGTCATCGTCATCATCGGTGTCATAGTGGGCTCCAACCAATGTTAAAGCAATTATATAGTCCATAATTTGAAAGCCATCCTCAAAGTCCTCCACATTTCGGCGAGGCTGTAAATATAGAAGTATATATTAGACATATAGATTATAATGCCGCATTTACCTCCCCTCATTTAACACACAGACACACACACCTAAGAATGGCAGAGGGGGACCGCCTCACAACAGGATTGATTACCATTGTAGGGCACATCTTACCGTGCGTCGCCGTGGGCGAGCGGGACCTTCATGGCGGTAGATGCACTCAGACTGAAAAGGACAACAGCCATCTCGTGAAAAGAACCTGCATTTTAATTTACTGGGCGGAAAAAAAAAAACAAACAAGTTAAACATTTCCTGTACAAAACTAGATGGCAACACAAGAGTTCAAAATCAAGACTGAAGATGTAGATAAAAGCCAACCTGCTTCTTTCTTTGAAGGATGCAATTAGGTCTTCTTTGGGTTTGCCTTTCTCAACCCAATATCTGTAAGGAATATAGTAGGAAGACTTCACTCTGCACTGCGGACAGGCCCTGAAACACATCACAAAACAAAACTAAAATCTCTAAACTGGGTGCAAAATATGCAGAATACAAAAAAGTTAATTCAGCAGCAACATAATCATAGTCATGGTGGTAGGGATAGTAGCAGGAGCATCAGACTGTGTTCCAAGTCACAATTTTAGTTATAAACTCTGAAAAGGGGAGGGTGGGTTCCTTTCTAAACCCCAAAGATTATAATTGGCACACATCTGCACTCACTTTATGACCTCTTCCTGGAATTCTTTTGTCTTCCGCCAGGTGACGATGCATTCGATGCAGAAAGCGTGGCAGCAGTTGGGCAGGATGCCAAAGCGCCGGCTCTGGGAGTCCCTCTTCTCGTACACCTTGTCCATGCAGATGCCACACACCACGTCTTTGCTCTGCTCGTAGGCCGAGGGCTCCTCCGGGCGGCGGGGGGTGAAGGCAGCAGCGCCAGCATGGTTGGCTCCATCTAATGGCTCCTGTCAATCATAGGGTCAAAGGTGAAGCAAAACAAGAGTGACCGATAGCTATTCAGCTTATATGAAAACACTATAGTAGATTATCCTATTTCTTTATGACTGAGTCAGACCTGGAGGATCCTGAATCCAATTATGCGCATGTGCGCTCCAAAACACATTTACCATACTATGAATAAAAAAAAATAAAAAAATCCTGAACTAATTCAAATTGCAACTTGGCAGCAGATGAGACTGCTCAACTACCCAATCTAACCCCCAGCTCTACAGTTAACCAAACGATATCCACACAGAATATCACACTGTATTAGACCAAAACTAGAGTCTACTGAAGGTTTACACACCTGTGCGTCTACACTGGCTGCTGAAATTCCCCGGTCCAGCGGTGGGCTGTTTGCTGTGCTTGCATGGACAGCGCCAGAACAAAAACTGCTGTCGACTGTGAACCAAAGTGCATCAGATGAGCTTTTTACACACATTACAGGCAAGGAGGTGGAGTGATTCAACATTAATCTATGAGCTGTATTTTCAAAAGGTTACTCGGTTTCCAGAGTACTTGCACAAACTGCATATGGCCATTATCATGAACAATTCAATCATGATTAAGTGTTCAGTGGTTTCTCACAGTGCCAACACTGCATTCAACTCAAGCTACATTAGGCCATAGGACCATTTTGGATTTTTTTTCTGCTTAAAGAAAGTCATAATAATAATATTATAGTCATAATAATAATAATAATAATAATAATAATAATAATAATAGTTCACACATCTAATGACTGCTCAGCTTTACTGGATTGAACTTCCAGCCTTCCAGAGGCTTTTGAGAATCCCACACATGTATTAAGGAGTAATATGACTAATGAAAATGGTTTGTCTAAAATATAACAGATACCTGTGATCACCAAATCAGTTTAAAATCTCTGGTTCATACAAATATTCAAAGCCAATACGACAAAAGCAAATAGTACCTTGCTGATTATGTGTGGATGTTGTCTCCGTATATCCATCCTCCTCTTCTGCAATTCTTGTGGTTAGACGTTCAAAGCTTCTTTCTAATGTTGCTGTGTTTGTGACGAGCGGTTCGGAGCCTCTTCTGCCTTGGCCATAGAGTCTTTGTGAGCCGACTACCCAAGGCTCAGAGCCACGTCTTGCAGGGAACGTCTGCTCACCTCTGGCTGAAGAAAGAACGGCAGGTGCTGAACCCCGCCTGCTCTCCGAAGTATCAGGAGCAGGGATGTGGACATACCTTCAAACAGTTTGTGGACATCAATTTGAGGACAGAATTTGGAAGACACCAAAGAGACCTGTTGCACCGTCCATTTGGCTTGCCTAATGTTAAGCACCTTAAGCACTCACCTGCAGCGGTCTCCGAACCAACAGTCACCTTTTTGGAAGTACCAGCATATCTGAGTTGGCGGAGAGTGATGCAGATAGTGACAGTTCTGACCATATCGACATGATCCACTCATAAACTGCCTGAAAGAGATGGTCTCATTAACGGAGTAACGTTAAGAGGTTCACCTTACAATATCGGCTCAGCTAGAAAAAAAAAACATTTCCTGAAGATAAGAGAAGCTGACGTTAAACGTTATCCATAAACTTGTTTCACACGAACAGTTTAACATAACTATACCAAATCAACCCAAGTGTCGAACGCAACTTGTTTATCAGCAAAGGTCTGAAACCGAGGCAACGGGAAGTTACCAGAGGTTAGCTGACTGGCTAATGTTTAGGTCGGATATAGAAAGGGAAAGTAGATAGATCACGTCATCGCAGTTTAACGGACAATTTAAAATGAGCACAGATAGTATATCGGCACTATTCAATAGTAATTCCATTTGTTCACAATCGGATGCAAAACATCTGAGCCGAACACAAACAATCCGGCTAGCTATCGCTAATTGTGCTAGCTAACGTTAGGAGTTCGGGAATCTGTTGACGAAACTTTGTCACAACCTTGGATAACTGACGTTGGCAAGTTTTTACTTTTGGATCGCAATACCTGCAGATTTCTGTTCTAGCGTTAAAGGTACGCTTTTTCGGGGGCCGGTAAGGCATCCTATAACGATCCATTTCAGCCTGCAGAGATACTTGTAAATGCTGCGAGGCAAAAGCTCAACGGAACACTACTAAAGTGTATGAAAGTGGGCTAAATGACGTCATATTCAAAGTCCACCCACGGATGCTCGAAGGTTTAGATGCTAATGAGGAGATTAACTGACATATCCTATTTAGGAAGGCCTACCCAAATACTGTCAAAATGTTGTCCACGGGTTCTGAAATTAAAATAGGAAGGAAAACACAGCGCAAGCAATTAAAAAGCCAACGTTAATAGGCCTATCCAGAATTGTTCAATTATCAATAAACTGATTTCAAGTTTAGTATAGCCTAGACGACGCCAAACTTATTAATTGTGTGGAGAGTGCTTCTATCTTAGCCTATCGGTACAGTAGACCTAGTACCGTAGAGTAACAAAAAAAGTGTGCTAAATATTTTTTTTTACCGACAAACCAAGCCGTTGCATCCACCACCGCCGACAGAACTGCCATTCACTCCCTTTCCTTCCATTCCACACCAGTCTTTTCTCTGACGCTGGGTCCATGTTCAATACCTTAGCTTTATAAAGTGTGGCCAGAAAACCATGTGGGTTTCTCATTACAGAAGAGACCAATCATTGTTTTCTGAAGGCTAAATGGGCCACGCCCCTAAATTGCCCACTAAACGTCTTAAAAACCAACAATGGATGGTAGGCGAAGGCCATCAAAATGTATAAGCGGGCATTTTACTGGAACATATGTTTATTGACGTGAGGAAAGCAAAACTGTGCATTCTGAGAGTAGTAGTAGTCTAGGGTGTGCTTACAACATACAGAAACAATTAAACCTGATAATAAAGTTCAGTGACCACTCCTGGAACATTTATTTTGTAGCAAGGAACCTTTCAGAAAAACCTTTTAAGACTTAACTTTTAAGACCTTTTTAAGAATACACACAGAAAGGCTATTGTCTAACTAGTTGTTATTTAGCCTACCTAAAGCGCTTAGTGAGGGAAAAGCAAACAGCTTCTCAGAAGTGTCTAACCACATCTTTGCCTTACAACCCTGTACATAAACACATGGACACATGGAAATGTCTGCTTTCCTGGCACATAGAGGTCCTGCCCATGACATCCATCATTTCTGTCAAATTAGCTCAAAGAACTTCTAATATTAAATTCAACTTCGTTTTATTTTATTTCTATAGCACCAAGCCAATAACATTGTCTCAAAGTGCTTTACTGAGACCAGACCCCCCATCCCCCCCCCCCCCCCATCCCCCCCCCCCCCCCCCCCCCACCATAAATATTGCCAGCGGATGCCAGTTCTGAAGTGGTGATTGTTTTTGGAACTGAACATAAGCCAGCTGTCTAATGTGATCTTGAACCGATTTGTTCTTTTTATAGAAAGACATGACATTAAAGTAATTGATGTACCAACACCAAACACACGCTTGGGACAATGACCTTTCACAGGCATCTACAAACATTTGCAAAGGTTGTAGCCACAACTTTAAATCCTAGACTATCAGTTAATTCTTTTTGTCTAAAGCAGTAATATGCATACAAATATATAAATTAATATACTAAGAAAATTATGCATGCAAAAATAAACCAAATAGACCATACTTTACACAAAATGCAATACACTGAAGATAAAGAGTATGTGGCTGGATCTATGACGTCATCATCATGCGTCTAATGAATAAACGTTCTCTGCCTGAGCCGTCGACAGCATATAGACGGTCTGAACATAACAGGTTCTGAAAGTCTGTTTTTTACTTTTAGGTAAGGCTGTATGAAAATACATTGGCTGTGGGGTTAATCTATGTAATTACTACACACAGGTTTGACTACAATAGCATTGGCTACGAGGTGCACGCAGCTTTATGATCTTCGTAGTAGCTAATGTGAGGCTAGCTAGCATAGCCATTGAATTGTAAGTAATGCTAGCTGGAACAGTTATCGCACCCATATCGTCTGCTATACAACTTACAGTGGTTATGACAACACTGAATATACAATCAATTTTGTAACCGTAAAGTTACTTTCTGTACAATGATATGTGCTGTTAAGTCCTGTTGTAAATGTTCTTTTTCAACATTCGAGTATCTTTTCATTTCATTCATTATTTCAAATACTTATACTTTTCTTGGGCTCTAGGATGCCTCTCCCACCGGCTTTACTAGCCCGTCTTGCAAAGAGAGGAATATTAAAACAGTCAGAGCATGGTAAGTTACCTATTCCCTTTATGCAATTTAATATCTCAAGTTAATATCTTACTGCTGCTGCTGCTCAACGTGGAAACACGAGTTCAGATGATTCTCATTACTTTCTTTACGAAAAGTATAATTTGCTATAAAATTCAGACAGATACAACAAATATTCTACAATCTTGAAAGGTGTATGTGTTTGCATTTCACTAGAAGCTGAGGAGGAGATCATTGCTGAGGATTATGATGACAACGATGTAGACTACGAGGCCACCAGAGTAGAGAATTTACCTACTAACTGGTACAAAGTATTTGACCCTGATTGGTAAGCTGCTGTTCCCTGTCATCAACTGCTTAGTGATATTGTTCAAAGCCTTTCCTTGTTAATGTAACCATCCATTGCTGGTTATGTTTACAGTGGTCTGCCGTACTACTGGAATGTGGAGACAGACCTGGTGTCGTGGCTTGCTCCAAACGACCCTGGAGCTGTTTTGACCAAACCTGCAAAGAAGCAGAAAGGTGAGAGCTGTTGATCCAGCTAACCTCGTTGATATTTCAGCTCATATGACTTATTGATAACATTCAAAGAATCAAAGACTTGGATGCTCTGCACTAAAATCTCCCAAATGTTTTAAAATTAGCTGCTGAGGTTTTATCTCTTCTGGTCCTCAGGAGATCCGGGAGACATCAGAGTTGAGAAACAAATTGAGAAGGTTGACCGAGAAGTGGAACGAGAAAGAGAAAGGGAGCGAGAAAGAGACCGGGAATGGGAGAGGGAGCGGGAACGAGATCGAGAGAGAGAAAGGCAGCGAGAGGATGGGATGAGGGACAGAGACCGGGGGGACAGACGGATGCAGAGGAGAGAAGATGCTGCTCCATACAAGCAACCCAAAAGAGGTAACCCCCACACACATCATACACACCGACACAGATGAGTAGTGCCTAATTGTTCATGAAGACATGAATTCTTGACACATGCCGTTTCTCGCTTGCAGGGAGGGATCGCAAACCAGAGGAGATGGACCCGATGGATCCCAGTGCCTACTCCGATGCTCCAAAGTAATACATGTGTACCAGACCCAAGAGTTCATTTCTCTCACATGAGACTGAGTTTTTATTTTATTTTTATAACAATGTGGTTTAAGCACCAGCTCTAAAATTGCAAAGAGCTAAGAGGTCACAACATAAAAAATTGACCTATTTGCACAAGGCAGGCATAGCTTATGTCTCCACAGATAAATGCTTTGTTCCCTTCACTAAACAACACCAGCCCATAAGTCTATGCTTACAAAAGTTGGAACAGTTGTCTTTCACAGTGAGCAATGCTTAGATTAGATTCAACTTTATTGTCACTGCACAGAGTACAGGTACTGAGACAATGAAATGTAGTTAGCATCTAACCAGAAGTGCAATATAAATACAATATAAAATAAATAAATAGGATAGGATATGATGGTATATTTACCTGCACTGTAGTGACTGAATCTTCAGCGTGACTAAATGCAATGAATCTCTCCTCTCAGGGGCACGTGGTCCTCCGGCCTGCCCAAGCGCAACGAGGCGAAGACGGGCGCGGACACCACAGCAGCGGGGCCACTGTTCCAGCAGCGGCCGTATCCCAGTCCCGGAGCGGTCCTGCGGGCTAACGCCGAACGGGCCAACGCCGAACAGGACTCTGACTGACCTCACTCAGATGGAGACCTATACCCACGGAAAGAACCAGCAGCCTGGGCTACACTACCACCACCAGCTGTTCTCTTCACTGTCTCTGCATCAGGGTCCTCTGGCTCAACTGTGAGGCATCAACAGAGAGCTACAAATGTCACTGTAGTAATGATGTGCGTACATATTTCAAGCCGCGAGTGATGTCTTTGGATGATGCAAGCAGAAACAAGATCCATTTGTAGCCCAAGTCACAATGAAAGTGTAACACACAAGCTTATTTGGTGGCAGAGTATGGACACATACCCTTCAGCCTCCTTATGTCCCCCTAATTGTTTTAATCAGACTTCTGAAGGGGGAAGTCGTTGTGACTAATTCAATCGTTTGCCACCCCTGAGTGTGGTGTTCATCACGCCGTGCATAATAAACCTATATCTGCACGAGTGGATGTGTGGTGTACGGTGTGAAGCCGTAGTCTATTTCCATCCTGCTGCACGGGGCTCTGCTGTGTGGGGCTGGGACCGCGGCTCTATGCTGAGCATCTGTGCCAGGGAGAGCAGCTTGTCCTCTGCTGGCTTGAAGGTCTTTTGTTTTGCTTGTGTCAGCTTGCAAGGCCGCTGCAGCGCTCCTGATAGAATTAACTATGCTGTTCAGGTCACCTGGTTTTCTTCCTCCATGTGGGTGGGTGGGTGGTATGTGGCTTTTTTTGTAAATATATTTTACTTTTCTATTAAAAAAAGAAGGTTGGACATTAATGTTGTGTAAACATTTTTTTTTCTGCAAGAATGCAGAAGCAGATGCTTAGAGTAGAAAGTAAGACTTGAGTCATTTTCAGTGAAATAAAATGAAATTGCTTTTTTTTTTTTTTTAAAAGAAAACAAACTTGAGCATCTGCCATGTTTGTTATGGGATTTGGGGCTTATCTTTGGTTTCTCCTGGGATTAATGAAATGCGGTACAAGGGAAATGCAACAACAGAGTTGTGTGACGCAAATGTGCATCACTGCATGAAAGAGGAAGTACAATGGTCTCTGTAACCATTTTGACGTCAAACATCTTTTTATTTACAGTACAATTGTGTGTGATTTGGTTTGTAAGAGAAGACAACCCTCTCCAAAACAACCAAAATATAATTGTAAAATTCTAATGGTTCTAAAGCTTAAATATTGGCAGAAGTAATTATTGTGGGGGTGTGGTTAAGCCAAGCACACTGTGAAGAAAGATTGATAACAAAATACCACTTTAATGGAAAGGGTGAGATGGTTGATGTAACTATGACAACTATGTAGTCAGTGTTTACCCACTGTGTTGAACAAGGTGCCACAGTGCCTCGTGTCCCATTCACATCACAGATCTATCACTGATCATCCCATTCACATCGCTGATCATCCCAAAGTACCTCACATCACAGGAGGCACACATCAAGAGTGTTCGGAGATAAACTTTTCGGAAAGATACATAAACACTACGATTGGTAGGTTCAAATGATGTTGGTAGTAGCTTTGAAAAAACAAATTCCACTAAAATACAGGTAACACTCAGATGTGTTAATCTAGGTGACTAAAGGTGGGGTTGGATGATCAGACTGAGCCTGCTCACAGACGCTCCACTGATCACGGACTCCACACTGCTCACTGACGCTCCACTGCTCACTGACACCACACTGCTCACTGACACCACACTGCTCACTGACTCTCCACTGCTCACTGACTCTCCACTGCTCACTGACACCACACTGCTCAGTGACGCTCCACTGCTAACTGATGCCACACTGACTCCACACTGCTCACTGACGCCCCGGTGCTCACCGACGCTCCAGTGCTCACTGACTCCACTGCTCACCGACGCTCCACTGCTCACGGACACCCCACTGCTCACGGACACCCCACTGCTCACGGACTCCACACTGCTCACGGACTCCACGCTGCTCACTGACTCCACACTGCTCACTGACTCCACACTGCTCACTGACTCCACACTGCTCACTGACGCCACACTGCTCACTGACGCCACACTGCTCACTGACGCCACACTGCTCACTGACGCCACACTGCTCACTGACGCCCTACTGCTTACTGACGTCCCACTGCTCAGGCGCTACACTGCTCACTGCATGGATTCCTCTAGTAAAATTGTAATCACATATTGGAGTGACTATGGGATTTGACTTCCTGCTGGCATCTGACTCTCACACACGGCTACGCCTCAAATCTTCCCCCAGCCGAGCACAGATAAATTACGCTGCTTTTGCAAATGAGAGTCATATTTCCACAGCTCTCGCCATTACTGTCACTTTGCCGTGGAGGGGAGCCTCCATCTTCGTCAGGCTGAAGTTCAGATGAACAAGCAGCAGCCATTTTTTAAACAACCTGCCTCGACGCTCATGACAGTACCGACAGACGAATGGGCACTGCTCGACATGATATTTTTTATTACAAAAAAATCTTGATAACAATCAATAAAGCATCATCTTACAGACCATATAAAAACAAGGAAAGAGGCTGGGGGAATCTGAAAGGGCGTGCTGTGCTGCGGTAAGGTGACAGGTGGTGTGGATGGTGATGAAGTTCCTGTGGTGGTGGTGGTCTGGGCACACTCCAGGCTGGCAGGCGTTGAGAATGAGGAGGGATGGGTCTGCAGTAAGAGTGGGGGTGGGGACGAGTCAGTGGTCCACTCCGCCCACGTAATGGCAGATGGAGTCGTAGTCCAGCGTGAACACCTGTTCCTCGTATCGGTCCAGCTGCACCATGACCCTACACTTCTCCTTATCCCGCCTCAGAATCCGGCCCACCTGGATGACACACACATGCACACGCACGCACGCACGCACACACACAGACACACACACACACGCATACACACGCAACAAGCACATACACAATGTTAGTGCTGAGGTAAGCTTCATTCACTAGCTTTCCATTACTATATGAATCATTGCTGATCACACCAGGTCTTAATTCAGATGATGACACCAACCTTTCCATATTTATTCGTAAGAGACTCGGGTTCTTATTTACATACGAGATCTGCGTTTTTGATTTAACACCCTTCTTGTAATACTGTGCATCATTTTCAATTTCCTGCAGCTACTAATCTTAACGTGAACCCTGAAGAAAAACTCTCTAGCACGACGAGGGGTTTTACTCGGCTTTCTTGCTCTTACTTGATTTGCCTTATTAACCGTTTACATTGAGTAGCACCACTACTGACCTGATACAACTAATCACGCGTCACAAAACCCAAAACAGTTCACGTGATTGGCTCCAGCTATTCTGGCATGAAGTATATATTTACGGAACACTGGGCCCCTGGAGAGATGTTTGGGCAACCCTGTTGCAGTGGACATGAGTGATGGTGGGGTCACACGTACCTGCCCCCTGTGTTGTCCCAGCACCACCATGATGTAGTCGGTGTCCCTCTTCGGAACTATGGTTTCCAGCATTTCCTGCTTCACATCTATAGTAGGTAGAGAGAGGGGGGATGGAGTGAGAGGGGGGGATGGAGTGAGAGGGAGGGAGGGAGGGAGTGAGAGGGGAGGAGGGAGAGAGAGGGGGAGGAGGGAGAGAGAGAGAATGTGAGGAAAGGCCCAGCACCAGCCAACAGACAGCAGAGATTTGATAAAAGGCTTTAAGCCTATCAAACAGTAACGTTATTATTCAATAGTTACCGCAAAACCAAATGGCTCATTCCTCAAGCTGAATCCTTGAGGTATTTCATGATACGTTTTGATAAACACCTTTAGCACTTAGCTATCAAATGTCTAAGGTGATTGCAGGTCTTTCACCGCGGTCCTTCGCATTTGGCGTCACCGGCGACTCATGCTTACCGTCGAGCAGGCGTCCCTCCTCTGTGCGACACACACAGGTGTACGGGGTCACCACGTCTTCCACTCTCATCTGAAACCAAACAGGGACACACACACACACCTCAACACCTGGCATGGACAATAAATACACGCACACATGTGTTAGGAGTCAGCACGTCCTACACGACACCTAAACACCTGGCATGGACAATAAACATAACATACGATTCAAATGACACCAGGAACATTTAAATTTTCATTTAATATTTTTTTATAATTTAATTTAATTCAATAATCAAATACTTTTCTCTTTTTCTTTTCCTGCTAATTTGTTGGTCAGTTGGAATGTTACTGGTCACATATAAGACAAATATTAGATAGATACATATTTGTGATTTGTGATTTGGCTATGGCAATGATATGACAAAAAGTCCATCATCAGTCAACACAAGAACATAACATTCTGTGAAAATTAGCAAAACCCTAAACTGTATGTGAAAGTAGAAGCCATGAATACATGTTAACCACAAAGAGCCTTCACTGGATAATAACTAGGGTTGGGTACCGAGAACCGGTACCAATACGGCACCGGTTCCATACAACCGATACCTACCCGGACCGAAATGCAACGCAGATTTCGGTGCTTCCTTTCGGTGCCTGAGCAGATAATTTTTTTTTTTTTTTTTTTAATTAAAATTTTTATAATTTAACAAAACTAGCGATAGCTAACGAGAAGTAACGTTAGTGGCGTAGATCTTTCTGAGTACGATCTGTATACTTTTTTGTGTTGATAACAGATTTCGTGGGGCACATATAAAACTGCTCCATCTCCCAATATAGACTCTCGCCTGTGTCGCTCACGCTGCATTCCGTATGGGACTAGTGGAAACGGGATTTGTGATGAGGAGTTGCCATGGTAATGGGTTGACTTGCGTGTGGTTTCGGTTTCAAGATAAGTGTGGTTGTTCTAAGCAGAAGTTGGATACGCTTTATTAAACGGAGAGCTACCGTCTCATCCAAGATATTCCTTCTCAATGTGAGTTCTTAAGAGAGCACTAACTTGGACGCTACAATAACATTCCAACAGTCTGACAGCGAAGAGCAGGCAGCCTTGCACAGAGCAAGCACAAACAGAGCTAGCCATCAATATAACGGGGAAAATGTCGAAAGGTAAACGATCAAAAGTGTGGCTGTATTTCGCACAAACAGATTCAAACAACGCGACGTGCAGCATATGCGAACTCAAGAGGCCCTGAAGCTAAACTTTTAAAGGGGCAGTCCACATTCACGAAACCAGTGGGTTTAAATAAATGCAAACTAATTAATATTTGTTTTACTCTGAAGGCAAACATGCTCATATTTCTGCAAAAGTATTACTGAAGTGTGAAGTGTGTGTACAGAGTTTGTTATGTATTTATTTATATTTATTTAAGTATACTGTAAACAGTTGTTATAAGTTAATATATTGTTCATAGTTTGAAGTTAAAAGGTTTGAAGCCAAGTGTTTTGTATTTATTTGTATTTATAGTATACCTCAAACAGTTCATATATTGTTAAATTTAAAGAAAACTATTTGCCTTGGCAATAAATAAGCCTAATGTCTTTAATTAAAAAAAAAAAAAAAGTATCGGTTCTGGCACCGTTTAGGCACCGGTATCGTTTTAAAAGTATCGGTTATGTACCGGTATCGGAAAAAACCCAAACGATACCCATCCCTAATAATAACCGTTCGTTGTGATTTGTTAAGGTTATGAGTGACCGGATAAAAAACATTTGTGGTGATTTGTTTAGGTAATTAGTGAACGGATAATAACCATTTGTTGTGATTTGTTTGGTAATGAGTGACCGGATAATAACCGTTCGTTGAGATTTGTTAAGGTAATTAGTGATCGGATAATAACCATTAGTTGTGATTTGTTTGGTAATGAGTGACGGGATAATAACCGTTCGTTGTGATTTGTTTAGGTAATTAGTGATTGGATAATATCTGTTTGTGGTGATTTTTAGTCTCTGTACCTTGGAGTTGTAGTAGCGCCCCCCTTTAAAGGCCTTGTCGATGAATCGCACCGTCAGGTCTCTCTGTAGCCAGGTCATGGTGGGTGGGGCTATCCGTGACTCCTTCGGGGGCAGAGGCTTGTCCCTGGGGTGGGGGGGGGGGAGAATGGAGGGTGGGGGGGAGAGAATGGAGGAGGGGGTGGGGGGGTTGTCAGTGATGGATGAGTGTGGGGATCACCTCTGGAGATGCCACTTGGCCTCTGCGGCCGCAACATCGATATGAGCACGTGAGCTGTAGTGGATACCTGATTAAAATCTTCCCTCAGAGCACAAGCACTGTCAATAGCACAACCACCACGCCATCCAAAGCGACCAATACTTAGGATAAGTGTCAGCTTCACAAGGGTCTCAAACAGATTACGTGCCATAGGCTCTACTACAGCATGAGTAATATGTGCAGGCTTACCGATCTGAGCTCGACTCCTGGTGCTTCCTCTTGCGGTCGTCTCTGTCTCTGTCCTTTCTTCTGTCTTTGTCTCTCTCTCCGTCTCTTTCACGGTCTCTCCCTCCGTCTCGTTCACGGTCTCTCCCTCCGTCTCGTTCACGGTCTCTCTCTGACAGTCTGTCCTTTGCCCGGTCGTCTTTCCCATTTCCCAGTTTGTGTGCGCTCTGCCTCTCCTTCTCCTTTTCTTTCTCTATCTCCTTTTCTTTCTCTCTCTCCTTCTCTTTCTCCTTCTCCTTCTCTTTTTCCTTGTGGGCTTTTCCGAGGCGGCCTGGTGGTCAAAACAGAGAGGCAAATATCAGGTGTTAATTTCACTAAGGTATTGGAGGCTGCATAACTGCCTGGATGTGTGTGTGTGAGTCTGATATGGCATAAGTGAATTAGAATAACTGGATTCAGATGTGTGTTTGTGAGTCTAATATGGCATCAGTGAATTAGAATATCTGGATTCAGATGTGTGTGTTTGTGAGTCTAATATGGCATCAGTGAATTAGAAAAACTGGATTCAGATGTGTGTTTGTGAGTCTAATATGGCATCAGTGAATTAGAAAAACTGGATTCAGATGTGTGTTTGTGAGTCTAATATGGCATCAGTGAATTAGAATATCTGGATTCAGATGTGTGTGTGTGAGTCTAATATGGCATCAGTGAATTAGAATATCTGGATTCAGATGTGTGTGTGTGTGAGTCTAATATGGCATAAGTGAATTATAATAACTGGATTCAGAGTAGTTTGGCTAACTGACTGTGTACTTGTGAATTTATTTGTGTGTGTGTGTGTGTGTGTGTGTGTGTGTGTGTGTGTGTGTGTGTGTGTGTGTGTGTGTGTAAACCCTCAAAACTGCTTCTTGTGTGATTACGTTAAATAAACCTGGGGGAGCCTGCAGGACTTGTTTGGGGTTGAAACCGCTCACTCAAGACAGATCGGCTTCTGCTATCGGCTCAAATGTCAGCTGTCAAAGTGGAACCAGTTCTTAAAAATCAGCACGACCCCAGCCGAACACCCCTCCCGCCCAACCCCCACCATCTCTGTCCTTCAGCAACTGTCACTCAGCGAGTTTTTCTGGAACCTTCCAGACGTTTTTACAGCGGGGAGGTGAAAAGGGAGCCAATTCTAACGATAAACACAACAATGACCTGGCTGCACCATACCAGCATGAGACAGGAGTTTCCATGGCAGTGGAATGGAGTTTCCATGGCAGTTTCCATGGTTTGGTTTTCACCAATTTTCCAGTATTTACCGGTCAACACTGCGAGTGTGTATTAGGGCTGACGTGAGTAATTAGGTGAACTGTGACTCCAAACTGGGACAGAGATTCCGTTGAATCTGCCCTGTGTCTCATGTTTTGTCTCTGCTTAAAGATGTTGGTGTACCTCTTGAGAGCCCCTGTGTTGGTTGTGGTTAAACTGACCGATGCTCACTAACTGAGGACTTTTGCGGTAATACTTCTGCTTTTGGCATCTTTACGATTTGCTAGGGATTGAGCCTTGGTTGTAGTTAAAAAGATTGATTCAGACACGCTGTGAGGTATGTGTGACCATATTTGTACTTTTAGCGTCTCTGTAATTGGCAAAGGGTGATATGGACATACTGCCTGGTGGTACATGTAGAACTGGTTGTGTTTTTGGTGAGTTTTTAACTGACGGAGGTGGGTCTGACTTACTGAGGTCTTTGCTGTTTCTGTCGTAGTCCTTGCGGGTGACGAGGCGCAGAGAGTGCTGGCTGATTGTCGCCGCCCTGCCGCCGATGGCCAGCTTCACCACCACACGCGCGTTGTCTGGATCCACCCCCTCGATCTGTGTTTGGAGACGTTACAGCTGTCTGATCAGCTCCATCACTCACACACCCAACACACCTCAGGCCAGTTCCAAAAGCTCTGAAATGCAAAGCTTTTTCATCTCTCTTCCAGACACTTCACATTCAACTCCCAAACATGATCCACTTTGCTCAGATAATAGGTTTAATATGAGATTTAATGTATTAATTAAGATAAGGAGAAGGGTACTTGGAGATTTCAAACAAGCAATGATAAACACATAGCATCAGTAGCACTCTAGGGAAGCTCCTCAAAGCCAGTGTTAATGAGATCACAATCAACCGCAGTTCAGTGAGATTTAGGAGGACGATGAGTATCTTTGAATCTTGTCACAATTAGGCTACTGAACTTAGAGGAAGACTGTGCTGCACTTCTAGTGAACTTTCCTAGATATTTATGTACACTGCCCACTATCAGAAAATGTCACAACATTACAAACAGCCTTTGGGTATATCTCATCCATGACCTGCCAATGAGTATATCTTAACCATGACCTGCCAATGAGCATATCTTAACCATGACTAGCCAATGGGTATATCTTAACCATGACCAGCCAATGGGTATGTCTTAACCATGACTAGCCAATGGGTATGTCTTAACCATGACTAGCCAATGAGTATATCTTAACCATGACTAGCCAATGGGTATATCTTAACCATGACCTGCTAATGGGTATATCAGCCACAACAGTGCGCAGCCACATCCTGTCTTGACAGCACTCATATCAGCCAGGGAGACTGTGCCAACAGCATTACCATATCCAAGCAGCATCCCTATTCGTCTGCTGGGGACGGCCCTGATGCCCTGCTCCCCAGAGAAGGTGTGTGTGTGTGTATTGGTGTTCACCTTGCCGTAGAGGTCCTTGTGTGCGCCGCTCTGCACCAGCACGAAGCCACCGGGCCCCAGCACCAACTGCTCCTCCTCCTTGCGCTCGTCGCCGGGCTTGGGGGGGCGCTTGGGCTTGCCGGGCTCCAGGTCCTGGATGGAAGAGCGGTCCGCTCCCAGACCCAGACCCCTGGGCCGCAGCTGGTGCTCAATGGGCTTTATGTCTCTGAGAGGGAGAAAGGGAGGGAGGAATAAGAGTGGAAGGAAAAGAGAGAGAGAGAGAAAGAGAGAGAGAGAAAGGGAGGGAGAGAGAGAAAGAAAAGCAGGGGGAGGCAGACAAATAGACAGAAATGTGTTGTGAATGTGTATTACACTACATGTCAGAGAGGTTGAGTAATGAGAAAAAAAGGGACAATAATGAAAGTTATACCCACATCTCCAACAGAAATGGTTTATTAATGAGGCTATCCCACCAACATTGCTAAACTGAGTTTCATACTTGGATTGAAAAAACAACAACAACAACAACAACAACAACACTAATAGTAATTCAAGGAAGTGTGATTCTGTGTGAGCATGACACTGATGCAGAGATACATCACCAAAGGCAGTCAGACACAGCCCATGTAAGCACTGCTTCAGGCAATTTCACAGCCAGTGACAGGTGTCACCTTCGCAGCAAACAAATGCACTTCACACCTCATAAATACTGATGCCTCTGGTACCAGAGCCCCAGTGGCATGAATGAGAATAGAACCAAATTATACCAGAGTCTTAAACTTAAGATATTCTGTTTCACTTGCTGCGGGGGAGCAATGTCAACAGCAGAGGAAGGCATCAGCAGCATCAGACTCTACCTCTACCTCTAGACTCTTACCCTTCATGCAATAAGCATCAGTAGCATCAGACTCTACCTCTAGACTCTCACCCTTCATGAAAAAAGCATCAGACTCTACCCCTAGACTCTCACCCTTCATGCAATAAGCATCAGACTCTACCTATAGACTCTACCCCTAGACTCTCACCCTTCATGCAATAAGCATCAGTAGCATCAGACTCTACCTCTAGACTCTCACCCTTCATGAAATAAGCATCAGACTCTACCCCTAGACTCTCACCCTTCATGCAATAAGCATCAGTAGCATCAGACTCTACCTCTAGACTCTCACCCTTCATGCAATAAGCATCAGTAGCATCAGACTCTACCTCTAGACTCTCACCCTTCATGCAATAAGCATCAGTAGCATCAGACTCTACCTCTAGACTCTCACCCTTCATGCAATAAGCATCAGTAGCATCAGACTCTACCTCTAGTCTCTCACCCTTCATTCAATAAGCATCATACTCTACCTCTAGACTCTCACCCTTCATGCAATGAATCTTTTCCTTAATGCCACGTTTCACCCATCACTCCAGTATGAGCGAGTGGCTGGTGGAGGCCCTGCTTACAGCTTTGACACTGTTGTTTCATAAGGTCATTGTTGCGATGACAAAGCAAAATGTCTGATCGTGTGACACCTCAGGGTACAATATTTCAAAGCATCAGTCAGCATGAATAAGCGTAATCATCCATTCACAGGGAGAATGTGCGGGTTCCACACAACACAAGCTAAAAAGCATGGTTAAAAACAAATCAACAAACAAACAAACTGACGAAAAAACAAATAACCGACAGGGTTAGACCGCAGATGAAGGATATTATCCACACCCTAAAAGATGGATAATCTTTCCACCAAGTCAGGAAGTCGTTAAAAAAAAGGCCCTTGGTTACTGAGAAAAAGTTTAGTCTAGCTGTTTACAGAGCGTCTTTTCAGCGAAAAAAATATGTTTCACGATAAAAGCTTCTTTGAAAAGCATCCCAAATACGACACTACACAAGCATTCATGTCTGAGGCACGACACTTCTAAATCCAAGAATAGTTCCACTACAAAACCAAGGAAAAGAAAACAGAAA
>NC_137921.1:14473941-14481441 GCF_963457725.1 Sprattus sprattus | reverse complement strand
GGTAAAGCAATATGTTTCACTGATGCCATACCCCAATATCATGCAACACAACCACATTCACACAATAGCTCAAAATTAGATATTTTGTGTTGAGAAATAAGTAATAATAAGTCAGGTAACAGCACACATGCTTAATAAAAGATTATTTGACATGCCATAAGGCTTATAGCAGGAGAGTATTCAAAGTCCGAAAGGCACTAAGATAGCTTCTATAAATCTTATGTTAATCCCATGTTATGGTCTTATTATGACAACTCCATAATAATAATAATTATTATTATCATCGGTGGTGGTGGTGGTAGTAGAGGTGGTGGTGGTGGTGGTAGTGGTGGTAAAGTTTTAAATGTTAAGTGTTAACTCACACAACTCAAGGTGGTTGTTAAGCAACATGCATATTGGCATGCGATGTAAATGGCTTGAAAAGGGGATTATCAATGACAGACGCGCAAGTGACCTCCTGGACCCTCATACTGACCTTGAGTGACCCACCAAAATGTCTCATAGTAAAAAGACTGCACACTCTCCAAGAGCAATCGATTCATCCCCTGGTCCCTTAGACAGACAATCTCCACAGGTTACTTATCGAGGTGTTTCCCCCATGTTCAAGCCACTCGGCATATTTTTGCGCAGCGTTTTAACGAAATTGGCAAAGTTGTCTCAAGTGCGTTTACACCAGGGGCGGTTCTTTCCCCTTATTAGATTCCCTCCCCTTCAAGCACCCCTCCCCCTGTTGCTCATTGTCTTATCATCGGTTTGTTTCCTCGTTCCACTGCACCTGAGAATATCCTGTGCCGTAGTGAAATTAAATTTCGTCCCGGATACTTCAGACCCACCACGGGGGCATGGCTTGCCTTGCGGTCCGCTACTGCACATCCCTGCCACCTTTCTCCAGTTAAAAATCAATATCGGTGCCGTGCCTTGGTTGTTGAACATTGCTAGAGGCGACCCTCAGTCTAGCGGCTAAAATCGGTCAATCGCCAATAGTCAAGTATATTGATATATCCTAAAGAGAAATTCAACAAGGAAACGTGAAGGAAGCGAAAGGGGAATTATGAAGGTAAGATCTTGCGAATACTATCCAATGTCTTGCTTGTAAGTACAACTGTCATACTGTTAAAGTGGGCTGTTTCTTTGGATTTGTACCTAAAACGAGGTAAAACCATGAGTTTATGTTAATGGTACGCCATGTCCCTGTACCGGAATGTACTTTGTTTCTGAAGGCATATCACCACATCTGTCCATGTGCGGCGCATTTTAGACGCGCTTATATGAAGTGCAAGCGCGCTGTCAGATTTGTCGTTTTTTTTTTTTGCCCTGGCTTTTTTTTCCCTTCAGACCATCACGCGTCCCGTGCTCAGCTGTGGAGCATCTCTCCGCTTGCAACACTGTCCAAATATACCGTCTGGTGTGCGCATCTCTTTCGCGCCGGGCTCGCTGGCGTGCGGAATTTAACATTGGTTATTAGTTTATACGTATCGTGTAGTGATCACTTCCACATATCTTGTATCTAGTTGTTGGTAGAAAAAAAATACAACATTTTTGTCGTGTTTCTCTCGGTGACCGTCCGGGTCAAGTACAGTTTCAGTCGCGTCAATGTATATAGACGTGTTTAAACGACTTTTCTTTGAGCGCCTGAATTGCTTGAAAAGAATGTGTGTATGTCAGCGGCAATGCAGGTCAGTATTTTCCGAAAATATCGGGGGTGTGAATGAGTGACAGTGTGTGTGACACAGGATGAGGGTATGAGATGGTAAAAGTTGATAGTAGCGACACTTGAGTCGAATGATTAAAGTCATGACTCTTTAAATTCACGTTTTGATCTTATCATTTGTTTTATATCTTGGGATAACTTTCAAAGCAATTTAATTATGAAATAGGCTATATACGTCTTTCAAATCAATACTTTTCTGAATTGGCATTTAGAAGCACTTAAACCTCCGCTGGTTTGTACAGGATGTATGTATTTGCATCTAGAAACAAAAGAGTACATAAGCAGTCTGTAAAACTTTTTACAGCAAAAACGTGTTTTAGCCAAAGTGATAGTGGATAAAAACTCGAAAAGGCACTTCAAACGGACGTTTGCTTACGGTATTTAGGATACTTTTCTGATGTTCTGGGCACAGCTGCTGATGCAAGGTTGTGTTTACAGCTATTTGACCAGTAATCTGCAGAATTGATAGCAGGCTTGTCTGGAAGAGGCTGCTAGTGGTTTATGCTTTGCAAACGTGTGTGGACGTGTATGTGACTATGGTATGGTGAATTATGAGTGTTTCATAATTATCCTAGTGACCACACTGGAGAAGAAATGTTTATCTGCATTTGTGAATGTTTGTTCATTTGTTCATTTATATTGCAGCACAGATGTGTGTGTGCTTGTTTGTGTTGACCTATACGCCTGGTGATGTGTGTGTGCTTCCAGGCTTTTGAGTGTGTGAGAGTGGGTGTTTATAGGGTGTGTCCCTCCCTGTTTAGAAGGAATGAATGCTGTGACCCTGGCTTCACACTGTGCATTGCTGTAGGCCCTGGGAGTAGTCAAGGTTACAGTGATGTTATGAATCATTAATTAAGTCTGAGAAAGAGAGAAAGAGAGACAGAGAGAAGGACAGAGAAGGAGAGAAGATGGTGCAATTTGAGGCGCCTGTATGCCAGTGACTGTCCTTGCTTGCACACACTAATGCCCCAGAGGATCCATCCACACATCCCTCCTGCGTGCTTCCCTGCCATAGATCTCAGTCGTGTCCTACTGACAGCCGGAGTGGCGACTCGTGGAGAACGTGGAGAACACAGGAGCCACGTTGTTCTGCCTCTGGACGCACCCCCCCAGACCTATTCCCCTCTTCTAATCCACAGCACACTTATCAATGTGGGCAGTTAATGAGGGACTGATTGCTGGCGAAGTTTTGCTTTGTAGTTAATTACCTGATTGTATGCGTGCCGCCTACCTCACCTTCATACATATTCAAGGAGACGTTGTGAGGTGTGGCGGGGTGTGGGAAGACACGCTGAGGCGAGAGGGATAGCACTTGGCTGTTTTACCCTTGACCAGGCACGGCTAAGCGGCCGTCCTTCCATCTGTGGACCAATTTACCTCTCATCCTGACATTAAGAGCTTTGGAATAGCAACTGCTGCAACTGACATGATCATACATCTTCTTATGAACTACGTGGTTTATTTTTCGATTGGATGTTTACAGAGCATCAGCCCGCAAAAGCAATTTAAAGCGATGCAGATCATTCAGCATTACTGGTTTTAAAATACAGATGATTTATCACTCAGCTAATGCAAGACTGAATCACTAGGAGTGGAACTATTTAAAAACATAAACTGTCATGCATAACAACAAAGTCTCATGTCTTATCTGTCTTCGGGTATTGGACATCTGCAGTAAAGAGAAGCTCTGTTTTTTCTGTTCTGGTCACTTTAATATTTATTGCAAATGGACCTTGACATGTCAGCTGTTCGAAACAACAATAAATATAAATCAGTGATGAGATAAATCATTCTCACTGTACGGATCCGTGATGGGCGCATGTAAAAGCACAAGGGTGATGGCACAGTAAAGCTGGTTACGAGCAGACGTGGAGAGAAGGCTCAGCCTTGACCGTAGGGCTGTGAGTGAGAAAAAGGGAGAGGCAAAGGAGGAGGTAGGAAGAGCAGGATCAATATCAGGTGGTGAGGAGGATGAGAAAAGAGAGCAAGAGAGAGAGGATGAGAGGAGAGAGGGAGAGAGAGGGAGAGAGAGAGAGAGATGTAGGGTCACCTTCAGCCGCCCCACTGAATCAGCACTCTCTCCCCACCTCTCTCCCACTCGGGTTACGGCTCTCTGACCAGCTTGACATGCCGAGATTCGCTGCCCAGTGCCCTGCAGGCCACACTCTCCCCCTGTTTGATCTCCACCCCCACAGCCCCACTGCCCCGCTCAGCCATGGTTTGTTCGGACAGATCCGCCACACCCCCACTCTCCACACTCAGCCATGGATCCAGGCTAGAGATCCAGAACAAGAATCATTCCAGAGTCTGCAGCTACACTGATTATTATTTTTCTTTAGGTGACCTTTAGGTTGCACAAAGTTGATTTATTCGCATGCAGACATATACGTTAAGCTTCATTTCCATATTATTCCCTAGCAATTGCAGCTAGATTGAATTGAATATATTTGACTTCCAGTTGGGTAATTCAACCCATGTTTACTTGTTCAATTCAACCAAATGTACCACAGGCCGTTATTACAGTAGGCCTGGTACCTTGTTTCGCTTCTTTCCCCGCCTCTCCTGTTCTGGTCCTCTATTCATATTCACACAAGCCTGCTCTCCTTTGATGTGTGTGTGTTCATGTGTTCATGCGTGTGTGTGTCTCTGTCAGCCCCCCCCCCCCATATCTGTTTTAATGCCTTTGTTGTTCCTCTCCATCTCTCGCTCTGTCCAGTGTGTCTTTCCATTCCTCAATTCTTGACATCTCTTTGTCTCCCTCTTTGTCGTGTCTCAACCCCCTCCAGCACGATCTGTCTGCCTCTCTGTCGTTTCTGTCTGTTTTTCACACGGAGCGCTATCCATCATCTCTGCCAGTCTACAAGTTAGCACACCACTGGCCCTTTTAATTAAACTCCTATCTTGCCTTGACAAGAGCACACGGCATCGATTTCATATTTCACCGCCTGCACTTGTCTTTCTCTTAAAGGACACCGCTCTCTCATCCGTTTCAAAAGAGAACAAGCACAGTAATGACATAATGGTCTCTATCGCATAATGCGCTCACTGTTGATTGCTGCTTATTATTATTATGAACGAAGCTTCACTGCTCGTTCGCATCCAGATGTGTTTTTGATTTACATTTGTATTCCCGACATTGCGGGATTTTGAAGGAAACGTCATGCACGCATGTGAACTCACAGATGGATAAGGCACAACCACTGCACTCGTGTGTGTGTGTGTTGTAATTTCAGAGGGTTTATGCAGAGGGATGTCTTTCAGTTGGTTTATCTGAAGTGCAGATTGTTTGAGTTCTTCCCATGAGTCTAATAACCTGTGGGTATTTGTTTTAGTTCTAGTGTGTCTGTGTGTGTGTGAGTGTGCGTGTTTGTGTGTGTGTGTGTTTGCGTGTGCAGAGGAGTGTGCTTGGCTGTATTTATGAGAGAGTTATTCTGTGTGTTGTTTTGATCCTGCGAGCATTTAATCTTTTATTTCTAAATCTGCCTCTGTTGTTCATCGTGTGTCCAGCACTCCAGTGCCCTAGATTCGGACAGAAATGAGCAACTGGGAATAACAGTCCACCCTCCTTGCTAAACAAAAGTCGAGTTCATACCTTCTACCCTGGCCAGGTCAGGTTTGAATGGAAACTGACCCGTTAAACAACCGGCATGTGCATGCCTTAACGTGATGGGTGAGATGTGACACACTTGCGGCCCCTGTCTGTGTTAGAGGCTGAGCTCGGCTCTTGTCCAGTTCTGGTTCTGCGCGGCACAGGAGGGACGGGGCACACACACACACACACACACACACACACACACACACACACAGACACACACACACACACACACACACACACACACACACACACACACACACACACACACACACACACACACACACATACACACACACACACACACACACACACACACACACACACACACACACACACACACACACACACACACACACACACACACACACACACAAACACACAAGTGGGTGGAGCATGTTCGAGTGGGTGGAGCATGTTCAGGGGAGGATGCTCATTAACCCCTTCACTTGTGACGAACAACCAGACAGGACCTGAGAATGGGGAAAGCTTTGGCACGGGGACGGTTGACCTGTGTGTGGGGGCTGGCAAGGACATTGTGTGCTGAACTCAAATATCACAACTTTCTAGAACAGATCTGTAGATTTGGCATAGATATGGCATAGAAATGGCACTGATATGGCATTGGTGTGGACGCTCTGGAAAAGCTCAGAGGTCTAGTGTTGGTCTGGTGTTGGTCTGGTGTTGGTCTGGTGTTGGTCTGGTGTTCAGCTGAAGCTCAGGGGTCTAGTGGTGGTCTGGTGTTGGTCTAGTGTTGGTCTGGTGTTGGTCTGGTGTTGGTCTGGTGTTCAGCTGAAGCTCAGGGGTCTAGTGGTGGTCTGGTATTGACCTGACGCCCTGAAAAGCTCATAAAATGGCAGAGAGTAATGAAGCTGGGAGGTGAAAAAGGTGTAAAAGTTGACAAGATTGAAATCATGGTGGAAATTAAGCAGTGGCATTTTCAGGAAATGTTCCACAGTTAATTCCCTCACCTGCCGTTTTTCTGAATTGGCTCCCCACCCCTTGTCCTTCCTCCCCTTCTGCCAACCCCTTCCTCTTTTTTTTTATTCCTACCTCTCTACCTCTATCTCTACCTCTCTACTGGATCGGATACGAGAAGATGGGCCCCTCCCTTCCCCTTCTGCCACTCAACTCTCTCCCTTCCCCCCTTCCTATCTCCACCCGGCAGACCTCAAGCAGTTGGGTCCCCCCTTATGTGCCGTGGTTCTGCTTAAGGTTTCTCCCTGACTAACAGGGAGTTTTTTCTTGCCCCTGTTGCCATTGTGCTGGCACTAAGGGGGTTCAGGCTCTGGGCTCTGTAAAGCGCCTAGAGACAATTGTATTGTTATGGCACTATGTAAATAAAATTGAATTGAATTTAATTTAATTATGACCAGATGTTCTGCTCAATGTTTCCTCCTGTTGACATTGGAGGATGCTTGCCTATGTTCACTGCGTAGCCTGTGAAGCATGCGTAGCCCTGCGTAGCCTGCGTAGACTATGTAGCCCTGCCATGTCTTTAACTTCACTGCGTAGCCTGTGTCTTTAACTCTACTTCGTAGCCAATGTCTTTAACTTCACAGGATGTGATCAGGTGTGAAACAAAAGGGGTTTGGAGTTGCACGTGGAACATTTGAAGTAAACCAACTCAAATCTTTCCTAAGTTCAGTGTTGTTTATTAATGAAGCGCAGTCTGGATGTGCTGGTGGGAGCTCAAGTCTAAGTCCCCCTTAGAGAAAACAGTGACAGATAAACAGAGAAGCTGTAGCAAAAAAATCACTTTTAGTCAGAAGAAGCCTAGACGAAGAAGAGGGGCCGTTCACATGAGTAACGTTCACATGAGTAACATCATGACCACCAAGTCCTGGCGCTTCAAAATAATTGAAATACATGCCGTATGTAAACAAACACATGTCAGGATGTGCGCATATAGTTCACCCTGGTTAGAATTAAATCTGATCTAGAAATTAAATTAGATGTGATCAGATCAGACCATCAGTAGTCTAGAGGTCACCTCTGACATGCTGGAGAGCAAGGCTCCAAAGAGTGTGTACAGAATGTGTGGTCATGTTCAGCTTAAACCCGTCAGAGATTATATATCACCAGGGAGGATGGCTGTAGGCCTCTAATGCTGTACAGTCAACCAAACATAACTCAGTTCTTTTGGGCTCTAGATTATATTATATTATATAATACAAGCTGTACAGTCAACCAAACA
>NC_137921.1:14456441-14468941 GCF_963457725.1 Sprattus sprattus | reverse complement strand
GTGCCAATTAGTTGATATCGACCCCTGATTCTGATCCACTTTCGCACCCCCCTCTCCTGTCCCCACCCCCCACCCCCACCCCCACCCCCTCGTGTCCTCCTGGTAATATGTGTTAGGTGGTGCTCGTTAGGCGCCTTCTAAATTGCCACTCATCGCTCCGTTCCCTCAAAATGAACTTCAGAGTCAGTGTAGCGCTAATTGTTAAAATAAGGATTTTATGATGTCTAATGAATCAGGAGCGTTAGCGGCGGCTGTGTTGGCTGCGCCCCTCTCTCCTCCCGCTGTCGGCCTCTGCTTGAGGCGGCGTGATGAGGGAAATGTCAGGCTCATTACCTGCCCTGGCTGGAGAGGCAGCGGGCTTCCCAGGCTCAGGCTCAGGCTCAGGCTCAGGCTCAGGCTCAGGCTCAGGCTCAGGCTCAGGTCCAGGCTCAGGCAGGGCTTTGAGCTGTTGCCTGGCGGTGGCAGCGGAGGAGGTGTCTCATGCCGTTTCACTTCCAGGTCGTGGCGATGCTTTAACCAGGGTGGCTTGGCTGGGTCTGATCTGTTGACTTCCAGGGAGTCAGCAGTGGCTCAGGAGCTATTGATACACTTTGGTGTGTGATGAAGAGCTTGTGATTATAACAGCACTGGGGTTGTGGTAATAAATATGATTATTTGTCATTGAAGCTATAAATATATATTTATATGAATAATATTTCATAACATTTTGTGCAGACAACCTTCTTAGTACACAAAGGACCTCTATTCCCAGCCTATATTTGTGTGTGTGTGTGTGTTGTGTTTCTGTGTGTGTGTTTCCGTGTGTGTGTGTATTTGTGTGTGTGTGTGTGTGTGTGTGTGTGTGTGTGTGTGTGTGTGTGTGTGTGTGTGTGTGTGTGTGTGTGTGTGTGTGTGTGTGTGTGTGTGTGTGTGTGTGTGTGTGTGTGTGTGTGTGTGTGTGTGTGTGAGTGTGTGTGTGTGTGTGTGTTTAATTTAACTTGCTTTGTGGGTTGCATGTCTCTCTGAGGCTGTGTGAGAGAGGTGCACTAATGACCTCTCATGACAGGCCTGCCTGCCGACTGAATCTCACAGGCTGACAGCAGGGCAGGGACCTGCTCCTTTGGCGACTCAAGAGTGTGTGTGGCTCTCTGTGTGAGCCTCCCTAATAGCTTCTGTTCCAGATCCATTTGTTTGAGGGGATCTGACTCTAATTTTATTCCATTTGTTTTGGGGGGATCTTACTCTGATTCTGTTCCATTCTTTTGAGGGGATCTGATTCTGATTCTATTCCATTTGTTTGAGGTGATCTGACTGATTATATTCCGTTCGTTTGAGGGGATCTGATTCTGATTCTATTCCATTTATTTGAGGGGATCTGATTCTGATTCTATTCCATTTATTTGAGGGGATCTGATTCTGATTCTATTCCATTTGTTTGAAGGGATCTGACTCTGATTCTATTCCATTTGTTTGAGGGGATCTGACTCTAATTCTATTGCATTCGTTTGAGGGGACCTGGCCCTGATATGGCATGCATCATGAGGGACCTGTACCAGATTCGATCAGATCTACTGCAATGTCAACTAATCATACTTATCCCGGATCAGCACTTTGTTGTTGATATCATTTCCTGCATCCAAACTCTGGCAGGTGACGCTTCTCTCTGGGTTGCTTCGTCAGATACTGATCCAGAATAGGAGTTGTGCTGTACAGAGGTGTCTTCCTGTATCCATTCTCTGGCAGCTAAAGTACCTCTTCAGGCTGCCGTGTAAAATATTGATCAAGAATCAGATATATAACCGCTCACTGCATTGCTATGCTGCTTGGTAAAATACTGATCCAGAATCAGAGATATAACCACTCACTGCATTGCTATGCTGCTTGGTAAAATACTGATCGAGAATCAGAGATATAACAACTCACTACATTGCTATGCTGCTGTGTAAAGTACTGATCCTGAATTTGTGGTGTGCCTTGCATAGATAACCTCATCACTGGGAGCTGAAGTAGCTCTCTTGGTTGCTATGGAAATACTGATCCCGGATGAGTACTTTGTCATAGAGGTCACTTCCTGCTGCCCATCTCTATGACCTGTAGCTGTTCTTTAGGATGTTATATTGCTATTTAAATACTGAAAATGGATCAAATGGATCGGTATTTTGAGGTACCTCTCTGGATTGCTGTGTAAACAGCGACCTTCGATCAGTTATGTGTTGCAGAGGTCACTTTGTGCACCCCCTGTGTGGGGCCTGTGGTTGCTGTCTATATTGCCATGTTGCTATGGAAATTACAGAATTTATATAGAAGATATATATATATACAGTATATACATGAAACACACACACACACATATTTACACACATATATATACATATAAATATACATATAAAAAACGAAAATATATGAATTCTAGACTTTTTCCATGTGGGTTGTCCTTTGGAGTTTAGAATTCAGACCAAGATGAAGCAACATAATGTGTTAGTTTTGCCTATTAGGACAGTAAGTTGTGTGTAATGTGGCAGTTAGTTGTGTCTAATGGGGCAGTTAGTTGTGTGTAATGTGGCAGTTAGTTGTGTCTAATGGGGCAGTTAGTTGTGTCTACTGTGGCAGTTAGTTGTGTCTAATGGGGCAGTTAGTTGTGTCTACTGTGGCAGTTAGTTGTGTTTACTGGGGCAGTTAGTTGTGTCTACTGAGGGAGTTAGTTGTGTCTAATGGGGCAGTTAGTTGTGTGTACTGGGGCAGTTAGTTGTGTCTAATGGGGCAGTTAGTTGTGTCTAATGTGGCAGCTAGTTGTGTCTACTGGGGAAGTTAGTTGTGTCTACTGGGACAGTTTGTTATGTCTCGTTGGGCAGTTAGTTATGTCTCGTTGGGCAGTTAGTTGTGTCTTATGTGGCAGTTAGTTTTGCCTCAGAGGCAGTTAGTTGTGTCTCGTTGGGCAGTTAGTTGTGTCTAAAGTGGCAGTTAGTTGTGTCTACTGGGACAGTACGTTGTGTCTAATGGGGCAGCTAGTTTTGCCTACTGAGGGAGTTAGTTGTGTCTATTGGGGCAGTTAGTTGTGTCTACCGGGACAGTACGTTGTGTCTAATGGGGCAGTTAGTTGTGTCTACTGAGGCAGTTACTTGTGTCTACTGGGGCAAAAATGGGACAGTTACTTCCTGGTGGAAGTTCTGGTCTCATAAGTGGCGTGTCAATCTTCAGTCCTCTCTGGTTGGCCGAAGCGCCTCTCTCTGAGGGCTGCTATGTAAATACTGAGCCACTGCAGCAGTCACTCCCTGCATCCCCTGTGTGGGATATGCAGCGACTCTCTAAGTTGCTGTGTTGCTATGGCAAGCACTGATGCTGTGTGCCGCAGAGGTAAGATCCTGTATCCAATCTCCTGCAGTGTACCCTGCTCTCTGGGACGCTATGTGAAGACTGTTCCTGGATCAGTACTGTGCCGCAGAGGTCACTTCCTGGTTGCCCATCTCTGGCAGTTTACGCTTCTCTCTTGGCTGCTTCTTAAATACTGATCCTATATTTAGGTCACTTACTGCACCCCCTATAGCTGCTCTCTGCCTTTCTATGCTACTGTGTAAAACGCTGTTCCATAAATTGATGTTGTGCTACACCTCATCTCCAGCGGCAATATCTCTGGGCCGCAATGTAAATACTGTTCCCAGGTCAGTGCTGTGCTGCAGAGGTCACTTCCTGTATCCAATCCCTAGCAGCGCACTCTGCTCTCGCTGATGCTATGTAAATACTGTTCCTGGATCAGTACTGTGCTCCACAGGTCACTTCCTGTTGGCCCATCTCTGGAAGCTGAGGCTGACGCAGGGCCACCTGTTCGCTCCCTATCGCGCCGCTGAGTTTGTACCTCAGCAGATGTTTCAGTCACTAGTGCACAGTGGGTTTCCAACACACAACCCTAGCTGGCTACAAGCCAAAGAGATGCTTAAGGGTTCAGTTCACAGGGCTTTAATGTGAAAAATGCTATTGCAATAGCTGCTATGATTAATGTTCGTGAATTGAATGTGCCTGGACTGGCCCTTACACAGTTATCATAGCATGTGATTTCTTGAAAATTAAAAACAAATGCATTAGAATCACATGAAGTAGTCACCAATCACTGATAAACCGAATACACAATAATACTGGTGAACATGTCTTCCTTACGAATGTCATCTTTATGGATGGACCAAAATTATTTTTCATTTTAGACATCACAAAACACACATTTCACATTGCACCTTTGAATGTATGGTGAAGATTTTCTATTTCACACCATATTGTACCAGTCACAGTCATGTTAAAATCACCTCTGAACATTTTACAGCTTACTTCTGCACAGAGCCTTCAAAATAGCAAGAGCCTATGTTGGCCTGTTAAACTGCTAAAAGCAGAAATCCTCCTGTGTACACTGTGAACTTTCTCACAAAAACCCACAATCACTTCAACCTCAGGCCATCCACCACCTCTGTAAGCATTCCCATTCTAGGCCTTTAGCCTAAAAGGACCTTCAACATGTACACCAACCCCCCCAAAGACTTAGGCCACATCTGGGCCACGTCAGGGCCGGATACGGGCCAAAACCAGACGAATGTTGGTGAACTTCCAGACTGCTGTGTGTTCTTTGATGCTCCATCTTCCTGCAACCAGCTCAGCCTCCGGAGGAAATGGGATTATTACTTTTGTGATCGAGGTCACGCAGTTTGCGATGTCAAAACAGTGTTATTCACTGTTCCGGCTCTTTCTACTATCTTGTAGAGCAACAAGCCCAAATGTCACAGCGTTTTTTCAGTCGTTTAATTTAGCTCACTGAAGTTTATTTTTGTCGTGTGACTGATGTGCTTCTCATTTCTCTGTCTGAATGAATATGGGGAGGAGGCATACACACACACACACAACTACACACTTGAACACTGACACACACACATACACACAACTACACACTCAAACACTGACACACACACATACACACAAATACAGACACAAATACAGACACACACACGCATACAAATAGAAACACACATACACATACACACACAAGCACACACACACACACACACACACACACACACACACACACACACACACACTCACACACACAGACACGCAGTGATTCTCTGTGTGTCTCTTGCTCTTGATCTCTCCGACTCTCTCTTTTTCATTCAACCCTCTTCTCTCTCTCTTTCTCTTAATCTCTATGTCCTTGTCTCCCTCTCTTTATCCCTCTCTTCCGTCTGCTTGCTCTCTGATAGCCATGTGATCATCACTGTTTGGTTACCTCTCTGTTATCTATTTATATCATCAATCTCTCTCCTCCACCATTCTCCTCTGTCCTCTCTTTCTCTCTGTGTGTATCCTTCTCTTCTTCTCTTTCTCTCTCCCTCTCTCCCACATGCTCTCTGACCCTCTTTCCCTCCCTCTGTCTTCCCCCTCTCTATTTCTCTCACTCTCCCTCTTTCCCCTCTTTTCCCCTCTGCCCTCCCATCTCTATCTCTTTTTATCTCCCTCCATCTCTCTATCTCCCTCTATCTCTCTCTATCTCTCCTTATCTCTCGTGCTGTTCCCCTTTCTGTCTGTGTTATTGTGTTTTGCCCTTCTCTGTGCTGACACTCCTTCTCTTCTCTCTCCCTTCCTCCCTCCCTCCATCCCCTTTCTCTCTCTCTCTCCTTCCTCTATCTCTCCGTCTCTCTTTCTTCCCCCATCCTGTCATCCTGCTGTTGCCCTCTCCTCGCCATCTGTCTCTCTTCTTTATCTCTCTCTTTGTTGTGTTCTCTCTATCTTCCTCCACTCACTCTCTGAATCTCCTCCTCACGCTCTCTAAGTCTCTGCCTCTCGCAAATTCAGACTTAAACATGCTAGGGGTTAGATTGGGAGCTTGTGTGTGTATGTGTGTGTGTGTGTGTGTGTGTGTGTGTGTGTGTGTGTGTTTCTGTGTGTCTGTATTTGTGTGTGTGTGTGTGTGTGTGTGTGTGTGTGTGTGTGTGTGTTTGTGTGTGTGTGTGTGTGTTCTGATGCTCCTGAAAGCTCTGTCCCAGTCCTGTCAGTGCGCTCCACACAACCCAAGCCCCCCCCACCCCACCCCATGGGGCCCATGGCAACTTACCTATCTGCCCTTAACGCTGTCACCAACCAACTGTCACTTTTCCACACCTACTAACCTTTACACTCCCTCCCACCCCCCCCCCCCCCAATCTGTCTCAACTCTCTCTCTTATTCTGTCTATCTCTTCCAACATCCATGTTCTCCATCTATCAATTCCTGTCTTTCTCTCTTTCAGTCTTTCTCCTCATTTTAAAAGCCGTACCATTCTCTGTTCTTCTCCTCCTTTGGCTCCCTGATAAATGTCTCACTCCCTCATCCTCCATCCATCCCTCTCCCTGTCACTCAGTTTTCCATTGTCTTCCTCTCCCAGTCTCCCTGCGGGTTTTTTTTTCCAACATCTTTTTCTTCTCTGTCTCCCACTCTCTCCTGAATGTCACTTGTTTCTATGTCTGTACATCTTCCCAAATTCTCTCTTTTTCCACTCTCTCACTCACTCTCTCTCTTTTGATTGTCACTTATTTCTCTGTCCATACATCTCTCATTTCTCTCTTTTCCCTCTTTTTCTCTCTCAGTCCACTTGTCTTTTTTCTCTTTCTACCCTCTTCCCTCCATCCATCTTCTGTCTGTGGTCTTACCTCTGCTGTCTCTCCCCCTAATCTTTCCAAGCAGCATAACTGTCTGTGCTGTCAGAGAGGGTCTCTCAGCTCTACCCTCTCTGATGCAGTGCAAACACACACACACACACACACACACACACACACACACACACACACACACACACACACACACACACACACACACACACACACACACACACACACACAGACACACACACACACACACACACACACACACACACACACACACACACACACTGTGCTGTCAGGGAGGGTCTCTCAGCCCTACCCTCTCTGAGGCAGTGCTGCTGACGGACACAAGTGGACACATGGAGGAGAGGGTGACATGTTAAGCTGAGTCACGATTACCTGTGCCTGTGTGTGTGTGTGTGTGTGTGTGTGTGTGTGTGTGTGTGTGTGTGTGTGTGTGTGTGTGTGTGTGTGTGTGTGTTTGTGCGTGTGTTTGTGATGTGTGTGTCTGTGTGTGTGTGCAAGCCTGTGTCTCTATGTGTCTGTGCGTGTTTGACTGATTGTATTGTCGATGCACAATGGTTTGCTGTATGTGATGCGTTTCACTAACACGTGTGTGTGTGTGTGTGTGTGTGTGTGTGTGTGTGTGTGTGTTAGTCAGCTTGTGTGTAAAGAGCCTTGTGTCTGCTGTGAAAGAAAGTATTCATATATTGTATCATGAATGTTTAGACTAAAATGGAATGCTCAAAAATGCTGTGTCTGAGTGTTCTGCTCTTGGTTGGAAAGATTTTAGTTTCCCACAGATACAAAATCAATAAAGCAAGAATGTGAAAACACTTAACTCAAGGAATGTTTTTATGACATTATAAGAAATTAGGCCGGGCTATTACCTGAAACTGACTTGTTGCTCTAGTAGAAGTTAGTAAGCAATTTGCAGCTGCATCTTCTTGCTGCCATGTTGTGAAACCACTGCTAATGATTAATGTATTGTGCAGTGGTGGTCCGTCAGGGCCTTCAAGGCCTTCTCTGCTGGCCTAAACATCATCAGAAAATAAATGTAATAAAATCAATTTAATTTTAATATTTTCTTTTCATAAATATGAATTAAATTATTCCCCATAGTCCATTGTCTTCATTTCATAGCTTCCAGCGTTGTTAATTTATGTTAGAGCTTTCATCCAATCATATTTCAGCTATCATGTGTTGCCATGCTCCAAGAGATCTTCCCCGAGAACAGAAATCTTCCCTGAGGCCTTCGGAATTCACATTGAAGGCCCGTGTACATCTGATTGGTTATCACAACTGGCTGTTTCAGTTCATTTAAGTTGAATGAACTGAAACAGACAGTTGTGACATGCTGTAGCCTACACCACCAGCATTACCTGGCTCGTTGTACTACAATAGTGTCGCAAAGTTTGCGCATGCGGCCTCACATCAGGCAGGTCCTCACATTTGGCAGCTACAGGGCCTTCTAGAAGGCCCGGAAGATTTCTTTACCTCGCGTTGAACGTGACACGTAAACGTCCTTTGATTGGATACTGAGGCAGACCGGTGCAGTGCTTCAGTGCTCAGTTTAGCTGGCTAATGCGAAAACGACGTACATCGGTTTCAATGCTTATTATGCTAGTTGTTTCAATTGGTAAGACTAAATATAATTACATTAACCAGCTCAAATAAACTAGTTTACACCAACTTGATAATTCCAGTTTTTGATACAATTACAACGCCATTTTCAAGACGGAACTTTCAAGAAAAACTGGATATCGTGAGGATGGGAAGTTTAATGAAACTGCTTTGCAGGTGGGACAATGCGATGTTTAGTGGACAAACTTGTTAAAGCTCACATAGGCTACTTTCGGTGGACTTAATAAAACTTTGTAGACTAATCCCTGAAAATCGCCTTTTATTTTTAAGTTGTGACAGTAATGTCCAAGCGATCATATATCTGAGAGTTTACTACTCTTAATGTATTGTTAATACGGGTGTATTGATTTTAAATGCTCCGGAAATATTAATAAAGTCTGTTGTACTCGACTATGTTAAGGTGATGCAATGCTCACTTATACTGCCTTTCTGTATAAATATAATGGTTCGAGAGCCATGGCGTCGTAATGATGGTATTAGGAGGTGGATTCACTCAGTTTAACATCGTGTAGGACATCGCTGAAGGCCTAGTCGTGAAATGCACGGACCGCCACTGGTATTGTGTAACCACTAATCTTTCTAATAAAAGCGACTGTTTGAGAAGGGGGACGGCAGCAACAATTTGAAACAATTGTCTTTCTCCGCCGTCTGTTAATACTTTGCTCTAGTTTGTGGTGTCTTTATTCTGACATCTGCACAAAGTGTATGCTTGTAATGGACAACCTGATTCCACGTAGAGTATATACAGCCGCGGAAAAAATTAAGAGACCACTTCAAAATTATCAGTTTCTCTGGTTTTACTATTTATTGGTATGCGTTAAAGTAAAATGTACATTTTTGTTTTATTCTATAACCTACTGGCAACATTCCTACCAAATTTCAAATAAAAATATTGTCATTTAGATCATTTATTTGCAGAAAAATGACAATTGGTCAAAATAGCAAAAAAGATGCAGTGTCTTCAGATCTCGAATAATGCAAAGAAAACAAGCTCATATTCATTTTTAAACTACACAATACTAATGCTTTAACTTAGGAAGAGTTCAGAAATCAATATTTGGTGGAATAACCTTGATTTAAAATCACAACTTTCATGTGTCTTGGCATGCTCTCCACCAGTCTTTCACATTGCCGTTGGGTGACTTTATGCTACTCCTGGCGCAAGAATTCAAGCAGCTCGGCTTCTTTTCATGGCTTGTGACCATCCATCTTCCTCTTGATCACATTTCAGAGGTTTTTTTATGGGATTCAGGTCTCGAAATTGGGCTGGCCGTGACAGGGCCCTGATCTGGTGATACTCCATCCACACCTTTACTGGCCTGGCTGTGTGGCATGGAGCATTGCCCTGCTGGAAAAAACACTTCTCAGAGTTGGGGAACATTGTCAGAGCTAAAGGAAGCAAGTTTTTCTTCCGGGACAACGTTGTACTTTGCCTGGCTGAGGTTTGTAAAAGACCATAAGGATTGAACCAAAGCGGACTGGAGGGTCTCCTAGTTCGTCTCCTCTGATGAGTCCAATTTCACAGTAGGTGCAAGACTCTGTGGCTTGTAGGCCTCTCCAGGTCTCCGTCTAACCATCAGACGACCATGTGTTGGGCAAAGCTGAAAATTGGACTCATCAGAGAAGACGAACTAGGAGACCCTCCAGTCCGCTTTGGTTCAATCCTTATGGTCTTTTACAAACCTCAGCCAGGCAAAGTACAACGTTGTCCCGGAAGAAAAACTTGCTTCCTTTTGCTCTGACAATGTTCCCCAACTCTGAGAAGTGTTTTTTCCAGCAGGGCAATGCTCCATGCCACACAGCCAGGCCAGTAAAGGTGTGGATGGAGTACCACCAGATCAGGGCCCTGTCATGGCCAGCCCAATTTCGAGACCTGAATCCCATAAAAAACCTCTGAAATGTGATCAAGAGGAAGATGGATGGTCACAAGCCATGAAAAGAAGCCGAGCTGCTTGAATTCTTGCACCAGGAGTAGCATAAAGTCACCCAACGGCAATGTGAAAGACTGGTGGAGAGCATGCCAAGACACATGAAAGTTGTGAGTTTAAATCAAGGTTATTCCACCAAATATTGATTTCTGAACTCTTCCTAAGTTAAAGCATTAGTATTGTGTTGTTTAAAAATGAATATGAGCTTGTTTTCTTTGCATTATTCGAGATCTGAAGACACTGCATCTTTTTTGCTATTTTGACCAATTGTCATTTTTCTGCAAATAAATGATCTAAATGACAATATTTTTATTTGAAATTTGGTAGGAATGTTGCCAGTAGGTTATAGAATAAAACAAAAATGTACATTTTACTTTAACACATACCAATAAATAGTAAAACCAGAGAAACTGATAATTTTGAAGTGGTCTCTTAATTTTTTCCGCGGCTGTATTCCCACTCTCTGTGGCTTCTGATGAGACTAATCAGAGCTGTGTGCTTGACTGACAGCCACTGAGGCATGGATCATAGCTGTGTGCTTGACTGATAAAGTTCAGTATAAGTGGAAAGAAGCTGGACGCGAAATGGAAAACGGGCTAAGGGCTGGGTTGTGTATGCACAAACAAACGAACGGAAAAACAAACCTCTCTGTGTTTGCCCGGGTGGTGTTGTCCCACGTGCCCCAGCGTCGGAGAGCCATCGTCGGGGTGACTCTCTCGCCTGCGGCCCCTTGACTCATGCCGGTAACAGACACTAAATAAGGGAGGCCATGCCGCTGATGATCCGCGCTGGACTCAAGCAGGAGCCGGCTGCATGGCTTTAGGGGAAGAAATGGAAGAAAATAAGATGAAGCTTTCATAATGTTTTTACGTAATGCGTTGCTCGTGGCTTCTCCTCGGCTCGTTTTAAGGCTCTGTCCATAAAGGAGCGGTCTATTTGCGTGTTTATTCCAGGAGGCAATTTAGTGCTCTTAATTATTACAAATATTTTGAGAGATCAAGTTCGTGGAGTGTTCAGGCAACTCCCTGCTGGCTAAACATCTGTTGATATTCCTCAGCTGTGTCCCCCCAAACGTGACCATCCCAATCACAGAATACATCACAGTAGGCCGGCAGTATCCCATGTGTACGCCACATCTGCCTATCCAGCTAGCACTGTGGCTACATATCCATTTATTTGGGGGGGGGGCAAGGTGGATTATGCATTTTATAGCTAGCGGTGAATTCATGAGGGATAGATTTGATATTTAAGGCACGGCCATTCTCTTCTTACAATGTAATGTCAACATGGTGTGCGAAAATGAGCTGTGTGAGTAACTCAATTTTCCCTCTCCCTCCCTCTCTCTCTCTATCTCTCTCTCTTTTTCTCTCTCTCTCTCTCTCTCTCTCTGTCTTTTGCTCTGTATTCTCCTTCATCTCTTCATCTCGAATGCCTTCCCTTCCCCCACTCAATGTGCCTTGTCCATGCTCGTGTTATTATCTTACATCTTCTCTGAGTTGTTGTTTTTTCATCTATTTCTGTCACCACACAACTTGCCTATTGCATTCTCATCTGTCTTTCTCTCCTCCCCCTCCTGCTTCTCTTTTGTCCGTGTGTTTCTTCACTTTCATCATCTCTCTCTCTCTCTCTCTTTTTATATCTATAATCTGTCCATTACTGATTAGAGATAGGCTCAGGGCTGGTGATATCAGTCACTGCGTTGTATAGATGAACATGGAAATTGTTTGTAGATGTAAGACAATATTTACTTACTTGGCCGTTACTTGTGGTGTGTGATAATAAAGGTGTTAATTCCCTCTCTTTTTCTCTCCCTCTCTCTTTCTCTGCCTCTCTCTCTCTCTCTCTCTCTCTCTCTTTCTCTGCCTCTCTCTCTCTCTCTCTCTCTCTCTCTCTGCCTCTCTTTTCCTCCCTCTCCCTTCAGCTCGTTTGCGATGCCTAAAGCAGCAGTGAAAAAGCTGCACTGGCGCTCGAAAGTGCAGGAAACCTTCATACCGCTCGACGGGGCCTCAGGCGACCTGGGCGTGGCAGTTGGAGGCGGGGCCGACTATGGAGAGTTCCCATTTATCACTGCAGCCCACGGGGGCGGAGTCACAGTGGCCGACGTCATCTTAGAGATCGGCGGAACCCCTGTGCTGGGTATGACACTCGGGGACGTGCGGGGCGTCCTCAACTCCTGCCCACACCCCGTCCGCATCAAGACTGTGTCACCAGGTGAGCCCTGTGAGTGACTGAGGGAGTGAGCGACTGAGTGAATGAAGGAGTAGGGGCTTGCATTGTGAAATAAAGAGCCTGATTTTTTTGTGGATATATTTATTTATTGATCAGGGTTTTGTTT
>NC_137921.1:14443941-14448941 GCF_963457725.1 Sprattus sprattus | reverse complement strand
TCTGTTCTGTTTCTCTTTCCCTCGCTTCCACCTCTCTCTTCTGTTTCTCTTTCCCTCGCTTCCACCTCTCTCTTCTGTTTCTCTTTCCCTCGCTTCCACCTCTCTGTTCTGTTTCTCTTTCCCTCGCTTCCACCTCTCTGTTCTGTTTCTCTTTCCCTCGCTTCCACCTCTCTCTTCTGTTTCTCTTTCCCTCGCTTCCACCTCTCTCTTCTGTTTCTCTTTCCCTCGCTTCCACCTCTCTGTTCTGTTTCTCTTTCCCTCGCTTACACCTCTCTCTTCTGTTTCTCTTTCCCTCGCTTCCACCTCTCTGTTCTGTTTCTCTGTCACTGTGTTCCTTTGGTCTCTTCCTGTTTCTACATGTCCTTTCATCTTCACATCTTCCTGACACTTGTCTCCACCCCACCCAAACACAGCCACACACACACACACACACACACACAGACACACACACACACACACACACACACACACACACATATACACACACACACACACACACACACACACACACACATACACACACATACACACACACACACACACACACACACACACACACACACACACACACACACACACACACACACACACACACACACACACACACACACACACACACATACACACACACACACACACACAGCGTCTCGATCCAGTCCACTGGTTCCCTCGTCTGACTAATGTTAGTCAACGGACCTCCCTCCTCCTTTAGAGCACTGAAATGTCCCATCTCCCCTCCCGTCCTGTCATCCACCTGTCATGCCTCTCCACTAGTGACCTTGTCAAACAAGGGGGTCCATTACACTATATACTATATACACTATATATTCATATACACTATATGATTAGTAAGGGGAATAACTGTTAGCACCAACAGCATCAGCATTCATTAGGTCTGAGAGAGGAGTGAATGGGTGTGATCACTAAAATTGACTTGGTGTAATGCAGAATCGATCAATACAATTTCACAATCTTCAGTATCAGCATCAGTGTCAATATCAGCGTCAATATCAACATCAATACCAGGATAAATATCGGTATCTCCAGTGTCAATTATCATATGCAACAAGCCACATGTGAATGGAGCGTCTTGCTAATCGCCTGGTTATTTGAATGCTATAGATCTGTTCCTGTCCATCCCTTAGTGCCCATCACTCATGTCCAGCCTGGGGCTCTCATGCCTCTCTTACCCCTCAGGGTGCCTCTCTTACCCCTCAGCATACCTCTATTACCTCTCAGCATACCTCTCTTACCCCTCAGGGTGACTCTATTACTCCTCAGGGTGACTCTATTACCCCTCAGCATACCTCTCTTACCCCTCAGGGTGACTCTATTACTCCTCAGGGTGACTCTATTACCCCTCAGCATACCTCTCTTACCCCTCAGGGTGACTCTATTACTCCTCAGGGTGACTCTATTACCCATCAGCATACCTCTCTTACCCCTCAGGGTGACTCTATTACTCCTCAGGGTGACTCTATTACCCCTCAGCATACCTCTATTACCCCTCAGGGTCCCTCTATTACCCCTCAGGGTGACTCTATTTCCCCTCAGGGTGACTCTATTACTCCTCAGGGTGACTCTATTACCCCTCAGCATACCTCTCTTACCCCTCAGGGTGCCTCCATTACCCCTCAGGGTGACTCTATTACTCCTCAGGGTGCCTCTATTACCCCTCAGGGTGCCTCTATTACCCCTCAGGGTGACTCTATTACTCCTCAGGGTGACTCTATTACCCCTCAGCATACCTCTATTACCCCTCAGGGTACCTCTCTCTCTTACCCATCAGGGTGCCTCTATTACCCATCAGCGTGCCTCTATTACCCCTCAGCATACCTCTATTACCCCTCAGGGTGCCTCTATTACCCCTCAGGGTGACTCTATTACTCCTCAGGGTGCCTCTATTACCCCTCAGGGTGACTCTATTACTCCTCAGGGTGACTCTATTACCCCTCAGCATACCTCTATTAACCCTCAGGGTACCTCTCTCTCTTACCCATCAGGGTGCCTCTATTACCCATCAGCGTGCCTCTATTACCCCTCAGCATACCTCTATTACCCCTCAGCATACCTCTCTTACCCCTCAGGGTCCCTCTATTACCCCTCAGGGTGACTATTACTCCTCAGGGTGACTCTATTACCCCTCAGGGTGACTCTATTACCCCTCAGCATACCTCTATTACCCCTCAGGGTACCTCTCTCTCTTACCCATCAGGGTGACTCTATTACTCCTCAGGGTGCCTCTATTACCCCTCAGCATACCTCTATTACCCCTCAGGGTGACTCTATTACCCCTCAGGGTGACTCTATTACTCCTCAGGGTGACTCTATTACCCCTCAGCATACCTTTCTTACCCCTCAGGGTGACTCTATTACCCATCAGGGTGACTCTCTCCCTTCCTCTCAGGTGTGCAAGGAGAGCCCTTGTCGTTCCCCCTGTCAAAGCGCTAATTGTTGTGATTGTATGCGATGCCAGTGTGCCTCACTAATGCATATTAATCAGGGATGTTATCTGGATTCGGGAGAATCGGAGGATACACGACTGTCACCATGGCGATGGTGCTAATTGGTGTGTGAGTGGTTGCTAGGGAAAGCTGGTGTTGACACCTTGGGTCTGCTATTTAAGTTGCAAGTTCCGCTGGAAGTGTTGAGTGGGTTTGAGACACACAGACACAGACACATACACACACATAGAGAGAGCTACACACACATACACAGACTCCTGTTGCTGAATCAAACTTTGGGGTTGGAGAAAGTGCTGGAGGAAACACTCTTGAGACATTTCCATGGCAACTGTCACTAGTGTCACAACATCATGTTTATCTGGAGTGGCAGTCAGTCAGTCTCACTTTCTCTGTCTCTCAGTATATCACTCTGGCTTCCTTTCTCTCTTTATTCTATCTCTCTCTCTCTAACACAATCTCTCTGGGCCCTATCTTGCACCCAGCGCAATTGACATTGTCACCGACGCATGTATAATTCCTATCTTGCACCCGGCGCACAGCGCGATTTTCCCTCCAGAGGCGCGCTTCGAAATGAACTTGCGTCGACATGGGCGGGGGCGGAACAGAGAAGGCGTTTCTCTGGCGCAAGTGGTATTTTGCAGTTTCAAAACAACGCCGTGCGCCGTGCGCCATTGACCAAAAAAAAGCTGGTCTAATGTGAGGCGCAATGTCTAAAGTCTGTAACGCGTATTCAGAACGCTATTTTAAGGGCGCATGTGCTTGCCCGCACAGTATAGGACCTATAGGCTACACTTTACTTCCGTCGTCTTCACGAGAGATTTACACCAATTGTTTGGCAAGCCATATATAATTACAAGGACAATAAAGTATTTACCACATGAGGAAATCATTGTGATATCCGTATCCAAGACATTTTAAAACTAGGCATACATCTAGCGTACACAATTGACCCAAATGATTCAGGTTAATTGAAGCTGCGTGACATTTGATTTATTGTATGGCTTTGTTGCATTTATTTAATGCCAGTACTATTATAAATCTTGTAAACTCATCTTTGTGTATGTGGACTTTATTTATGTACCTTGGGTTTGGTCAGCTGGTGCACTGGCTTGGGTGCCGATTTCCATGCCCCCAAATCCCTGCAGGCTCTCAGGCGTGAGGGTAGACGTGGCGATGTCCTCTGCTGCCGTCAGATCCTGGGTCGAGGCAGATCCACCTCCCGTGAAGGCACGAGAACGTGTGTTACCTTCCAGCTTGGATGTCCCACGTCTCCGGACGTCATTATAGCGTTTTCGGCAACGTTTTCGGGTGCCCCGTTGCAGAAACAATCACGGCAATATCTTGACATGCTTGCTTGACTTTGCTTACTTTTGGAGGGTTTCTCGCATCCCCATATATATCTATCTCCCGGCTTTTTACAAAGCCATACAATAAATCAAATGTCACGCAGCTTAAATTAACCTGAATCATTTGGGTCAATGTGTAGGCTACGCTAGATGTATGCCTATTTTTAAAATATCTTGGATATGGATATCACAATGATTTCCTCAAGTGGTAAATACTTTATTTTCCTTGTAATTATATATGGCTTGCCAAAAAATTGGTGTAAATCTCACGTCGGTCTCCTCGGCTGTGAACTTTTCCGGTCTTCCACCAGGTAATTCCGCCATCAAAATAACAAGCCGCTATGGACTATGCGCTCCTCGCTCTCAGTGGCGGCGCCAGAGATTTTTTTCTGGTGGTGCTATGGGGGTGCTCGGCGTTTTACTGAGGGTGCAATGAAATTAGGGTGATAGCATATGAGTCTCATTTTTCTCTACTACAACACCTCCCCACCATATCGTCACATATGTTTACACGTTTGATCTCTAACGCGTCTTTGGGGTACATAAAAAGCGTCATTCAAATCGATCGTATTATTATTATCATTAGGCTACTTCTGACGGACGCGCACAAAGCCGCGTTCATCTCCGACGGTCAAAATGGATGCAGCATGTTATAGATAACGTAATCCCAAATACTTCACTTACTTCAGTGTGTAGATTAAAGTTTGCGCCAGATGACTAACAGGTCACCACTACCATGTGCGACCAATTAAACTAAACATACCAAGTTCAATACACTTCTAACTAAAGACGGCAGATTAGAATATCAGATAGAATTAACTTAAACAGGCAAAGAGTCAGAAATGCTTTCAAAAAGGGTATATTATTTTAAGTCACAATCAAAAAAAACATGAATGAGACCAAACAGTAGGCACTCAAAACCACAATAATAAGAGATCAAAAAGTGCACACAAAACTATGCTTAAAACATCCCTTAATTGTTTCCTAATCATTTCTGCCATTACATTGATGATCTCATTCTGCACGTCATGGTGCACATACTTTGCATTTGACGGGTTGTTATCTAACTTTTTCTGAACGGTTTTATCAAATTTTCCAATTACAGATAGCAACTCGCGGACATTACCCCTGTTTGCTGAATCCTCATCTTCAATGTGGCCTCGCTGTGAGATCCCCTGACAAGCTGTGT
>NC_137921.1:14426441-14438941 GCF_963457725.1 Sprattus sprattus | reverse complement strand
CCGACCTGCTGGCAATTACTGCAACCGAGAGACACAGAAATACAAACCCACAGGCAGACATGCACCCCCTACTCTCTCTCTCTCTCTCTCACACACACACACACACACACACACACACACACAAATTGACATGCATTCATTCAGCTAATGCTTTTATCTAGAGTGGCTTATGAGCAAACATGTTATACACTTGTGCTCCCTGGGAACCCCATTTGAGCTTCATGCTTCACTGGGTGAGCTACAGGAGGACACACACACACACACACACACACAGACACACACACACACACACACACACACACACACACGCACGCGCGCACACACACACACACACACACACACACACATGCACTAAAACTTCAAATACTCTTCACACATAAATGCACAGACACATACAGTACATGACCCCCCCCCACACACACACACTACACCCTCTCTACCCCCTCTCCACCCCCTCCTCAATTGCAAATAGACAGACATACACATGCACCCCATATACTCTCCTCCAACACAGATCACCCCTCCCCCCATCACTCACACACATAGATGAATCACACACTCTTAATGCCCATACAACAGTCCCTGGTAACACTTTATAATAACCCTCCGTAATAAACCATTTATGAAGCATTTGTTCATAGTTTGTTTATCATTTACAAATCGTTACCCCAACATTTACAAACCTTAGTAATGTATTTGTAAATGAGTAGTAATGTATTTATGAACCTGTTTTCTAATGATCTATAAGAGTTTTTTATAAGGACATTAGTTAGCAGTTTATAAATGAGTATTAATGTATTTACAAACATTTTTCAAATGCTTTTCTAATGATCTATAATATCATATATAAGGACATGAGTAAGCTGTTTTGAAATGAGTACAGATGTGTTTATGAACATGTTTCAAATGATTTTCTAACAATCTAAAAGATCATTTATAAGGACATTAGTAAGCTATTTGTAAACGAGTAGTCATGTGTGTATGAACATTTTTCAAACCATTTTCTAATTATTTATAAGATCATCAATAAGGTATATAATAATGGTCTGCTCACATTTTGTAAATAATTTACAAATGATTAAGCAAGCAAGTTTCAATGAGTTAGTAATGCTTCATAATATCCTTTATAAGGTATGTGCTGATGGTCTGCTCACCATTTATGAGTCATCATGAATAATCTTTGTCATGCATAAGCTATCGTCCAATTCATACGTGAAATAATATATGTGAGCACATGTAACACCTTAGTTTATGCTTAATATAGGTTTTTAGAAACCATTTACTTACCATTAGTAACGTGTTTCGCATGGGTTGATATGAAGTGGGCACTGTCTATACTTTATACGCATTTACAAATGGCCAGTAACTGAGGAACATACTATAGAAACCATTTACTAACCATTAGTAAAGTGTTTTGCATGGGTTAATATAAAGTTGCCACTGTCTATACTTTATAAGCATTTACAAAAGGCCCGTTACTGAGGAACATACACTATAGAAACCATTTACTTATCATTAGTAAAGTGTTATGCATGGGTTGATATAAAGTTGAGACTGTCTATACTTTATAAGCATTTACAAATGGCCTGTTACTGAGGGACATACCATTAGTCAACACTTCTGCAGCAACAACTCCAAAAATTACCTCAAACGTTAGGTTGTTAAACATATCAATGGCAAAAACACACAACACAGCATCAAGGGAATGGAAATTGAAAAACATTTATTTAAAAAACTACACTAACAATAAATTCACATTTAAACATGCATTCTAATATGCTAAACACAACAGCAACAATGGAACTTTAAATAAGGGGATCAGCTAGTTTTTTTTTAATTTATTGCCAAAAGTTTGCCAGACTCTTTATATGCTTTTAATTTGGTTACAATGCTTTCGTCCCCCTCTATGGCATCCTTACACCTCTGTGTAAAACTAGAGAGCTCCTCCGTGGAGGAAGAGTCAGATGACGCGTCGGAGGAATCAGGCCCTGACTTGGATGAAGCGCTTGAGTCGGTTTTCTGCGACTGACTTTTCTTCGCCTCTGGTGGACTGCCCTTGTCCTTTTTTCTTGCTGCTACAAACAGACAATGACAGAGGATGATTAGTGGAAAATATAGGCATGTGGGTGGCACACTAGTAAGTGTGATGGTCTTTGGAAGATAGTTTTCTGAGTTCAAACTAGAACAGGTCGATGCAAACGTACGTGAGGAAATTACTAGTATGAAACCACTAGTGTCAATCAACAAAAACACGAAGAGAGTAATGCTAGCAGGAAAATACAATTATGCACTTACATCATCAGTAACGCATACAGCAACACAATGTTAACTTTATGTACTTAGCATTAGAGATTATAAGCACACGGTATTAGACCATGAGGGCACGTATGGGCTGGCACGAAAAGGTTTCAAGTTCCCAAGTGTATTGTCAAATATGGCAAATTGACTTACTCATAGCCAGTTGTTCCCTCAGGAAGTCGCTCTCAAATAGTCATGTCTTTCAGCATCTCCTGCTGCCAGTCCAATTTCTGCCTGGCCATCTCCAGCTCATGGCGCAGTCTAGTTGACGTCAATTGGGCATTAGGAGCGAGTGTGGTCCTAGCTAAATGTTTGGGGGAAAGAATACAACTTTTCAATAAAAATGTTCACACCGCTAATTTCCAATAATCAGGTTAATCATATGCAAATTCAGCGAGAAGGGAAATAGTTTTGTTAGTCTCAGGTTACTAGCTACGAAGTGTAACAGGTGGAACCAACCATAGGAAAAAGTTATATTAAATGAAATGTATTATTTAATTAAAGCTTCAAACAATTATTTCACACTGAAACACTTTCCACCCTGTTCATGACAATATTCTTAACACAGATACCTGTCCTACTCACCGGTGAGTTCTTCTAACTGAAACAAGGCACAATAACCAGAACACAAAATATCATTGCCCCGTACCAACATGCACTAAATCCACTGTGTGTTAATAACACTAGCAACATACATTCATAAATGCAATAAACTTATATACATAAATGCAACAAAAGAACGTTTTGTCCATTAAACACATTACACAATCAAAATTCAATGTTTTTCACATTCACTATGCTGTTCGTTGCACTGTTCTGTTCAACGTTTAGTTCAAAATGGTTGAGCCACGGTCATCAAAGTGTATGGAAATGTTCCCAAGATGCATATTACCGTCCCGGACACTTTGCAGCTCATTGACGATGTGGAGTCACAACGGGGAGGGTATTACTTACCACAACATCAATCAGTAGCGTGGGAGAGGGAGGGAGAGAGAGAGAGAGAGAGCGAGCAAGCGTGCTCCACGCACATCAGGGGCTGTAGTGGTGGAAACGGCTAGCTGTCCTCGTTCGTTGGCGTGGTGTAGTCTCCGATGTTGGCGACGAGCTAGTTTCTAAATATTAATACACTTTGCTAGCTAGCGAGGACATTCCGCCTCACACTACAACGTGCTATACTTCTTAGCAGTAACACCGGGCGATCTTCAGAGCTGGTGATGTAAATTCTTGCTTCCTCCACACGACCACTCTACCGTAGTTCATCTGTAACATCCGTAACACGGACACTAACAGACCTAACAAACTTCGTGCTAAACTTGCAATTAACTGACTTATCCTACCGTCACTCTTTCTCAATCACATGTGAGCTATCCGGGCGCCGCCATCTTCTCGCTTACATTCTCCGTTTGCCCCTTGTCCCGCCCTCTCCGCTCTCTCCATTGGCCCCTGCGATAACTTTGGGATATCAATCTCTGTTCCACACCCAATAGCACCACAGAACTTGACCATAGGTCCAGCCAATCAGTGACTGGAAAGTTGGTGCACTGGCCAATGGAGTGAGCGGAGAGGGCGGGACAAGGGGCAGACGGAGAATGTTAAGAGAGAAGATGGCGGCGCCCGAATAGCTCACATGTGATTGAGAAAGAGTGACGGTAGGATAAGTCAGTTAATTGCAAGTTTAACTCCAAGTTTGTTAGGTCTGTTAGTGTCCGTGTTACGGATGAACTACGGTAGAGTGGCCGTGTGGAGGAAGCAAGAATTCACATCACCAGCTCTGAAGATCGCCCGGTGTTACTGCTAAGAAGTATAGCACGTTGTAGTGTGAGGTGGAATGTCCTCGCTAGCTAGCAAAGTGTATTAATATTTAGAAACTAGCTCGTCGCCAACATCGGAGACTACACCACGCCAACGAACGAGGACAGCTAGCCGTTTCCACCACTACAGCCCCTGATGTGCGTGGAGCACACTTGCTATCTCTCTCTCTCTCTCCCTCCCTCCCTCTCCCACGCTACTGATTGATGTTGTTGAGCTGCAAAGTGTCCGGGACGGTAATATGCATCTTGGGAACATTTCCATACACTTTGATGACCGTGGCTGCACCATTTTGAACTAAACGTTGAACAGAACAGTGCAACGAACAGCATAGTGAATGTGAAAAACATTGAATTTTGATTGTGTAATGTGTTTAATGGACAAAACGTTCTTTTGTTGCATTTATGTATATAAGTTTATTGCATTTATGAATGTATGTTGCTAGTGTTATTAACACACAGTGGATTTAGTGCATGTTGGTACGGGGCAATGATATTTTGTGTTCTGGTTATTGTGCCTTTTGTTTCAGTTAGAAGAACTCACTGGTGAGTAGGACAGGTATCTGTGTTAAGAATATTGTCATGAACAGGGTGGAAAGTGTTTCAGTGTGAAATAATTGTTTGAAGCTTTAATTAAATAATACATTTCATTTAATATAACTCTTTCCTATGGTTGGTTCCACCTGTTACACTTCGTAGCTAGTAACCTTAGACTAACAAAACTATTTCCCTTCTCGCTGAATTTGCATATGATTAACCTGATTATTGGAAATTAGCGGTGTGAACATTTTTATTGAAAAGTTGTATTCTTTCCCCCAAACATTTAGCTAGGACCACACTCGCTCCTAATGCCCAATTGACGTCAACTAGACTGCGCCATGAGCTGGAGATGGCCAGGCAGAAATTGGACTGGCAGCAGGAGATGCTGAAAGACATGACTATTTGAGAGCGACTTCCTGAGGGAACAACTGGCTATGAGTAAGTCAATTTGCCATATTTGACAATACACTTGGGAACTTGAAACCTTTTCGTGCCAGCCCATACGTGCCCTCATGGTCTAATACCGTGTGCTTATAATCTCTAATGCTAAGTACATAAAGTTAACATTGTGTTGCCGTATGCGTTACTGATGATGTAAGTGCATAATTGTATTTTCCTGCTAGCATTACTCTCTTCGTGTTTTTGTTGATTGACACTAGTGGTTTCATACTAGTCATTTCCTCACGTACGTTTGCATCGACCTGTTCTAGTTTGAACTCAGAAAACTATCTTCAAAAGACCATCACACTTACTAGTGTGCCACCCACATGCCTATATTTTCCACTAATCATCCTCTGTCATTGTCTGTTTGTAGCAGCAAGAAAAAAGGACAAGGGCAGTCCACCAGAGGCGAAGAAAAGTCAGTCGCAGAAAACCAGCTCAAGCGCTTCATCCAAGTCAGGGCCTGATTCCTCCGACGCGTCATCCGACTCTTCTTCCGACTCTTCCTCCACGGAGGAGCTCTCTAGTTTTACACAGAGGTGTAAGGATGCCATAGAGGGGGACGAAAGCATTGTAACCAAATTAAAAGCATATAAAGAGTCTGGCAAACTTTTGGCAATAAATAAAAAAAAAAACTAGCTGATCCCCTTATTTAAAGTTCCATTGTTGCTGTTGTGTTTAGCATATTAGAATGCATGTTTAAATGTGAATTTATTGTTAGTGTAGTTTTTTAAATAAATGTTTTCCAATTTTCCATTCCCTCGATGCTGTGTTGTGTGTTTTTGCCATTGATATGTTTAACCATCTAACGTTTGAGGTCATTTTTGGAGTTGTTGCTGCAGAAGTGTTGACTAATGGTATGTCCCTCAGTAACAGGCCATTTGTAAATGCTTATAAAGTATAGACAGTCTCAACTTTATATCAACCCATGCATAACACTTTACTAATGATAAGTAAATGGTTTCTATAGTGTATGTTCCTCAGTAACGGGCCTTTTGTAAATGCTTATAAAGTATAGACAGTGGCAACTTTATATTAACCCATGCAAAACACTTTACTAATGGTTAGTAAATGGTTTCTATAGTATGTTCCTCAGTTACTGGCCATTTGTAAATGCGTATAAAGTATAGACAGTGCCCACTTCATATCAACCCATGCAAAACACGTTACTAATGGTAAGTAAATGGTTTCTAAAAACCTATATTAAGCATAAACTAAGGTGTTACATGTGCTCACATATATTATTTCACGTATGAATTGGACGATAGCTTATGCATGACAAAGATTATTCATGATGACTCATAAATGGTGAGCAGACCATCAGCACATACCTTATAAAGGATATTATGAAGCATTACTAACTCATTGAAACTTGCTTGCTTAATCATTTGTAAATTATTTACAAAATGTGAGCAGACCATTATTATATACCTTATTGATGATCTTATAAATAATTAGAAAATGGTTTGAAAAATGTTCATACACACATGACTACTCGTTTACAAATAGCTTACTAATGTCCTTATAAATGATCTTTTAGATCGTTAGAAAATCATTTGAAACATGTTCATAAACACATCTGTACTCATTTCAAAACAGCTTACTCATGTCCTTATATATGATATTATAGATCATTAGAAAAGCATTTGAAAAATGTTTGTAAATACATTAATACTCATTTATAAATTGCTAACTAATGTCCTTATAAAAAACTCTTATAAATCATTAGAAAACAGGTTCATAAATACATTACTACTCATTTACAAATACATTACTAAGGTTTGTAAATGTTGGGGTAACGATTTGTAAATGATAAACAAACTATGAACAAATGCTTCATAAATGGTTTATTACGGAGGGTTATTATAAAGTGTTACCCAGTCCCTTTTCACAGAAAATGCACACACACACACACAACCTTGTCCTTACACTCCCTCACTCACCTACACACACACACTCACACACACTTACACACATACAGACCATTCAGAGGGGCCACCATCACTCTGTAACCCCCCCCCCCCCCACCCACACACACACACACACACACACACACACACACACACACACACACACCCAAACACACACCATTACTGTAATGCATATGCATACACTCTTATCCCTAAAAAACGAAATACACACAGACACCACACTCAACCTTTACCACACATAAACTCACTCACACTCACACACACAACTGATAGACCATAAAAAGGAACCGCCGACACTGTGTAACAGCCATTCAGCGTTCCGGTCTGTCCGTCAGCTTAATGGTGCCTACATTAGTAAGCTAGACTTTACTTAAAGGGTTACGGCCGAGTCGTATGGCCAGTGCATTTAATCCCTGCAAAGACTTCACGTCTAATTAACTTTTCATAGCCTCTACAATGCATTAGCATGGGCTGTTTCTACCACTGGCCATGCCAGGAATCGACCGCATACACATTGACCCGACAAGTCATAGACAGTCACAAAGAGCTGCTAATGTTTATGTAATGTGTTTCATAATTCAGCTTAGGTTGCGGAGAGCAACCAATGTGATGATACACAGAACGCTGGGTTTTTACGCTGGCGACTCACGTACGAGACGCCGCCATGATGGACGCAGGAGAAAGGTTGTCTCCATGGCGATGTGGTCACATGGGACTCTCTGAGTGGACACCCTGGAGGAGCAGGATGCCCTGATCTCTTGGGTGTGTGTGTGTGTGTGTGTGTGTGTGTGTGTGTGTGTGTGTGTGTGTGTGTGTGTGTGTGTCCTAATAGGGCTTTAATGTAACTCAGGTATGTGGACGGATTTTCTCTCTCTCTCTCTGCATCCATTAGTTAATGTTGGCAGAAGCTGGGTTGAATGGAGCTGTTAAATTAATGCTGATATATATGATCAGTAGGCTTAAATGACTCCCTGACGTATAATGTTATTAAGGACATGCTAGCGTCATGCTGATGCTACTCTATGTAGTCTGTAGAAAGAATAACTGATATCACCTGCATGACAGGCTACATATTAGCATTCAATGTAAAGGTAATATCACAGATGTGGCAAAAATCACACAGTTTTATCCTTTGAGAACTAACTCAATATATAATTACTCTAAAAGCTGTCTCTTTACCACTTAATGAGACAGTATGCAAAAATGTGCCATTGTTTGGAGCATGTTTTGTTTAAGCAATCAGTAATGGTATCATCTTCCAATGCATGTCCATGGTATATATTCATGTGAAGAACAGATAACCACACCTGTCAACCAGATAGCCACCTATGCTATGCACTATGCAGTTCTGTGGTACGGGTTGAAAAAAAAAAAACTTTCACAGCTCAACTTTGGCAACTAAATCACCAAAAGACATGCCGTTAGCATGCAGGCTTGCTAGCAAGCCTTTTATCACTGCCAAACTGATGTTGCTGGTGATTGTAAGGTTTTTGCCTGTTCAGTAGTTAGTTTGCTAGTTTTCAACCAAAGCTCCTAACTGCCACTTTAAAGCCTCTTCATGTCGTTGTATGTATCATGCCTCAGACGTACCTGGTACACATACGAACCTGTAGCACTTCAGTGTTGTTACAGTTTTATAATCAATGAAGCAGCTGGCAAATGTGTGCATACTGTCTCTTTAAGTATTAAAGAGGCAGCTTTTAGAGCAGGTTTAGGGTTAGTATGCAGAATCTTTTAGAGTAGGTTTAGGGTTAGTACGCAGTGTTAGCTTTTAGAGTAGGTTTAGTACTCCATGTTAGCTTTTGGATCAGGTTATGGGTTAGTACTCCATGTTAGCTTTTAGAGTAGGTTAAGGGTTAGTACTCAGTGTGAGCAGACTATGGGCTGCCACCCTCATGTGCCCATCAGTGCCATCATGTGGTACAAGGGAAGCTCAGCCCCTCTCTTCTACTGCTCTTGTTGTTGTTGTTGCTACTCTTGTTGTTTTTCTTGTTGCTATTCTTGTTTAATTTGATTTAATTCTCACCCATCCTCCCTCACCTCCTCTTACAGCCCCTTTCTGCTGCTGGTCTTGTTGTTGTTGCTATTGTTATTTTATTTTATTTTCACCCATCCTCCTTCGCCTCCTCTTACAGCATGTACTACTGATCCTTCTCCCACTCAGCTTTTCTCTCTGTGTCAGATAAGGGCCAAACTCAAATGCCATCTCCATCTCCCTCCATATGTTTCTATGATCATCTACTCTATACTGTGATTTCTTTCACACTGTGGCTCTCCTGTGTTTACTCTGCTGATTGACAGGCAATGAGCGATCCCCTGGTCTCCCCTGCCCATGCCATTTCATTTTAGAGGGACCCCACTAATGCACACATTACTGTGAAATAGATGTCAACGTGTGCATGAACCCAGGCTAAAAGTGCACGGCATCAAAAATTCACACCGGCAGGCAGATGAAGTGAGAGTGGCCCCTCGGATTAATTATTTATGGCGTTGAATTAAATTAATGGAGCTGGTTTCAAGGGAATGGGAGGTACTGTGTGAGTGTGGAATTGGTTTAGATGTTTTTGCTGCAGGGGATACACAGCTGTATTTCTTCACTGTGTGATTGTGTGTGTGTGTGTCTGAGTGTGTGAGTGTGTGTGTGTGTGTGTGTGTTTGTGAAGAGGATGTGATCCGTGAAGATGCTAAACTGCCTGACTAGATGAGAGCGTTTTGTCTATGAGACGCCGGGAAGCCAGTTTGTTCTCATGTACTGCGTAGAAGCCATTAGTTTTCTCCTGTGTTGCAGTGGACACTTTAATCCAAAGTGACTTACTCCGGTGTACTTCACAGCACAGTGAAGGCAAACATTTATCTGCGCTTGTGTTGGCTGTTCACTTCAGGCATGGTCAGTAGACCATCACCGCTCCAGACACAGCCCATTACAGGCTGAAATACAGCCCTGCTGGCAGCCAACTGTGAACTAGATCTGCCCTGTATGGGTCCAACGACAGAACTTGGCCCGACCTGTGCCAGACCTGGACCAGAACTGGGCCATATCCACTCCAGAATCGTCCACTATCAGGAACAGAGGCACCTTTTAGGGAAGGAAGACTTGAGATGTATTTAAACAGTAAATGACTGCGCTGTTCTTCAGTGCATACAACATATGTTACGTTATCTAGCATCTCTACAAAGGGACTATCAGTTGTACAAACAGACAATTTAAAGTATTTCATGCACAATTAAGTGAAGCCATTCGCCATTTATACAATTGTCTGTCTCTGCAAAGTCATAATGAAAAGGCTTTGCTAATGAGCAGAAGATTGAGCGGAGGCAGACCGTGTCCTGTCATGTGCAGACACCCAAGGGCAACAGCAGCTAATCCATTAGTCTCACTGTGTTGGTTTGCAATTAATACGGCCTCTCCTCTTGTTTTTGGCTGCGGCTGGTTGTTTACAGAGTAATATTTACAATGGGGTTTTTCAGAGCGGTTACTGAAGAGAGCAGTGACAGGCTCCTCTGTTTAATGCAGTATTCTGCCAAGATTCTGTCAGCTTTTCAGGTCAGTCGTCAGATGCGTTGTTAGTGTCTGTGTTGATTGTGTCTTTTATTCTTATATTTATGTTTTTATGATATAACCAACAAGTAATGGGAGTTAAAGCATTCTTCTAACTGCACGTGTAAATCATCTCACACGATTCAAACCCCATAGTGAAATATTTCCCTGTTCGGCTTCTTCGGCCATGTTGTGTCTGTGAACAAGAGCAAAATAATATTTCATCGCTGAAAACTGTGGCACATTCGGGTAACAGCCACACAATGTCCAACATGATATACATACATACATCAATCACTTCATACCTGTATCGACGTATAAATTAAATTCGAATAGGATATCCGAGTTTATTTGGTGTACATGATACTACTGGCCAGGTTTGATTTTTGTATCTTCAATTCAAGCTGATAGTTCTGTGTTAAGCACTGCTCTCCACAATGAGTATTTCTCAGTGAATGACATTATTTTAAGGCCCATTTGAATGATCGTGTGGGACTTTTGTAACTATTGTTATAGTTATCTTTGCCAGTGTGGACAGGCCTTTAAGGTGTGTGCATGACGAGAGTGAGTAAGTACATCAAACCACCGAAACGATCTCTCTGGGATTATTTTATTTCAAGTGCCCTTTCAATCAGCCTGACCTTCATCATTGACCTGCTTCATAGAAAGTTCTTGTTCTGAGATTTCATTTCAGACTGTGGATGTTCTTACCCTCCTCTGGAAAGGTCAACACGTCTCTCTGTCTCCGTGTCTGTCAGTCTGTCTGTTTGTCATGGCTTTAAGAAAATAATCACCAGAAGGCCATGGACCCTGTTTGAAAAGAGTTACTTTCTACAGGCAGTACTGATATGATCTTACTCAGATATGACCTGCACCAATCTGCACCAGGTCCATCTGATGCATTATTATTATTATTATTGTTACTATTACTAGTAGTAGTATTGTTACTATTATTGTTGTTGTTGTTTTTGTTATTATTATTCATTGTTAATTGGTTGGTAATTAGTTATCATAATGCACTTCACACACTTAGCTTCATTACCAACAGCAGTGGTGATCGCCTGTGAAAAAAAAAAAAGCAGCAAATGCAGTAATAACAGATGGAAGTGTCCGCCTCCTCATCTGTTTGTGAGAGATCAGGAACTGTGTCGGGTTCAGAGGTCAACCTCAGGTCACCAAAGGACCAATTACTTCCAGGGTGACACGCAGCGAGGGCTCGAAATGAATTGATGGCGTTCTGTTGTTATCATTCTTTATTAATGAGCCTCCAATTTTGCCCGATCAAACGCCTCATTTAGGCAGCCGACTGAGACAGAGCCGGGAGGGGCTTATCTGCGGATGATTGACAGCTCGTGATGGGCATGCTCAGTTGAAACCATCAGTCCCTCACTTTTCAGTGTCATTAATTTGAAGTCGTCAATTTTTAGTGCTTCACAGCAGGGCAGTAATGTCCCAGTGCACTATACGTGGGGATAGTTCGAAATTTAAATGTGTATTATATAGTGAACATGGAACAATCAATATTTAATCAAGTGCCTGTTCCTGCCGTGTGTGTGTGTGTGTGAGTGTGTGTGTGTATAGGCGTTTGGGGTGTGTTGGTTGGGGTGAAGGGCGTGGAGGGTGGAGGGTGGGGGGGCTGAGTGCTGACTCTTAGCTTGCCTGGGGCAACATTTCAAAATTGGGCAGAATGTTAGTCAATTCCAACACGTATAAACACACACACACACACACACACACACACACTCACACACACACACACACACACACACACACACTCACACGCACAAACCAACATGTGCCTCTGTCTTTAATGAACACCCCTGCTTAAATGTAACCTCCCACCACATCACACACACACACACACACACACACACACACACACATGACACACACCCACACACAAACATGACACACACAAACACACAAACACACAACACACACACA
>NC_137921.1:14403941-14406441 GCF_963457725.1 Sprattus sprattus | reverse complement strand
ATTGCTTAACCTTGGTGCAAACCCACTTCCATCTTTATCAGCCTGAATGCTAACATTGTTAACCTCCTGACACTCAGTCATAGTTATATGACTCTCTTGCAATGCTGTAGATCTCTGTGACAGGATGTGTTAGTAGAATTTGCGGTGAATAAGGTCATACATTATTCATAGAGATCACCTTAGCTGTGTTGCCCTAAGGTACAGCCCTCTGACGTTGTTGGCTGAAACTACAATGCTTGCACAAATGGCGATCCCTTAGCAGAAGTCACGTTTTCTTCCGCTATGTTAAAAACCAAGTCATTGACGTTCCCTTAGCATTATTTACTCTATAAAACAGTTGTTTGTTTCAGAGAGAGCCTGCAGTGGCGTTTGTCATGTTACTATCTACATTGATTCAGCAGGGCTGGGCATTATTATAACTGATGGCCTAAACGTGTGTGTCTAAATGGGTGTTTATAACTGATGGCCTAAACGTGTGTGTCTAAATGGCCGTTTATAAATGATGGCCTAAACTTGTGTGTCTAAATGGGTGTTTATAAATGATGGCCTAAACGTGTGTGTCTAAATGGGTGTTTATAACTGATGGCCTCAATGTGTGTGTCTAAAATGCTCTTTATAACTGATGGCCTAAACGTGTGTCTAAATGGGTGTTTATAACTGATGGCCTTTAGGACCTGGTGTACCTGGCTATTAGATGGTTCATTCGAGATCTCAGCTGGGCCATTGCTGTCCAGCTGTCTCCACCCACAGAGCTGACGCTGTAGTGCATATGGGCCAAGGCCTGCCGTCATCCGGGCCAGAACCGGGCCAGAATGGGCTGTTATCTCTGCATCATCATGTTGAGTCAGCTGCTTTTTTGCTGCACTACCTCTGGGGTGGGGCAACAGTGTATGTTTGTGTGTGTATGTGTGTGTGTGTGTGTGTGTGTGTGTGTGTGTGTGTGCGTGTGTGTGTGTGTGTGTGCTGAGTGCTCCCCTCCCCTCCTGTACCTAAGCCCTAGATGACCTGATTTAGCGCAGCGTTCCTTTTGGTTTTTTAATGAGGCCAGCGTGTCACCATACGCTCGGCAACCGTGGTGTCCGCGGCGACCGCTCCGTCCCCGCGGTGACAGGGCTGCTCGATCTGCTGAGTGTGCAGTGCTCTTCTTCTGGCCTCGCTGTCATTGTGTGCTTGTTTGAATGAAGTGTGTGCAAACATGTGTAAATTATATGATGGATTTGTGTGTGTTATTTGTGTGTGTGTCACATGACTAGATGGCACATGGTCACAGAGGCTGAAATAGATTCTGAGTCAAACGCTGTAAGCAGTGTGCATATTCTATTCACTGTTCTATTCATTCACACACTCGAAGATAAAAGGAATCAGAGTCTGAAACACACACGCATGCACGCACACGCACCCACCCACATACACACACCAAGAACAAAAGTTCTTTAATTAAATGAATCGCAAGCGAAACAGGTCTGAGGGGTGCAGGTCAGTAGATAGTCCTGTCAGGGTGTTGTAGTGAAATGTGCTGTGTGCCAGTCTGTCTCTTGAAAGAAGTGGAAGCAGCACTTCTGACTCCAGAGAACACCTGCTCACCGGGATATCTCATCAGCCATTACATCTCCAAACGTGCGTGCGTGTGTGCGTGCACAACGGCACCACTTCATCCTTAGTGCCAAAGCAGTATGCGTACACCTGTTGTTTGAGTCGGCCCTTGTGTGTGTGTGTGTGCGCGTTTGACACGGAGAGAGAGAGAGTGGGTAAGTGAGACTGAGAGAGAGGATAGTGCCACCGGTCACCAGTGCAAATCGATGCGATCAATAGGCAGATTATGAGCGCTAAAAGTAGGGTGAGTGGGGGCTTAAGGCCCTTCGGGGGGGTGGGGGGGGGGGGGGGGGGTTAGGGGATTCCACTGTGTCAGTGCCTCTGCTAAACGCTCCTATCGACTCCGCTTGACACTCTCTGAATGCTCGCTTGGCGTCAATGCAGCGCTGCGCCGCGCCATTGTCTCAGAGATAAAGCGTCCGCGAGCGCTAACAATGACACAGCCGACCACCACGCGCGCTGGGACTGGGGCCAGCTGGGCTGAATATGCTGATGCCAGTTAGACCGTCCCGGTAAAGGTTTTACCAGCTGTCAAAGCAGAACCTTCCTCGGTTATTTGGCCAGGTTTTATATTACTTCACCTAAGATACCACATTCTTCACGCTCGATTAATTGCTAAGCACTATGTACGCTTTATAATAATGCACATTGTTGTACTTGTTGCTTAGAGTTAGGCGTAGGCTTGGAATAAGAAATATCTATGAATATAAACGTGTTTCTATTTATGTACTTTATGATCCACTATTTAATGTGATATATTTAACTACTGAGTGTTATGCACCACTTAATATTATGTATCAATTGTAAGTGCGCTGTACTAAGGACACTTCAGGTATTGAATGGATGAATCTGTATTATGCTTTGAGAGGGCGAGAGGTCTCCTCTGAGTCTGACACACACACACACA
>NC_137921.1:14268035-14385535 GCF_963457725.1 Sprattus sprattus | reverse complement strand
GAAAGGGATGGAGGACTGTAGTGAGAGAATAGGGGTTGAGAGGGTTAAATCTCTGTCTTAGCGTAGTAATGAAGGAAGACTAATAATATTCAGAAAAGGATAGGCTGGAGGGTTTATTGATAACCTTAGCTGACCATGGCCGATAAGGGAAAGCCCCTCGGCTACTCCTGCTCAACCTGGCCCTTGAATTCGCATTAGCACGTTAGCTCTTCAACCTTACCCACTCTGGCCCTTTTATTAGCATTAGCATGTTAGCTCTTCCACCTAACCCACTCTTGCCCTTGTATTAGCATTAGCACGTTAGCTCTTCCACCTAACCCACTCTGGCCCTTGTATTAGCATTAGCACGTTAGCTCTTCCACCTAACACACTCTCGCCCTTGTATTAGCATTAGTACTTTAGCTCTTCCACCTAACCCACTCTGGCTCTTGTATTGGCATTAGCACGTTAGCTCTTCCACCTAACACACTCTGGCCCGTGTATTAGCATTAGCACTTTAGCTCTTCCACCAAACCCACTCTGGGCCTTGTATTAGCATTAGCACATTAGCTCTTCCACCTAACCCAATGTGGCCCTTGTATTAGCATTAGCACGTTAGCTCTTCCACCTAACCCACTCGGGGCTCTGTTCATGCTGCTCTCTGCTGACCTTTTCTGCTGATTGATTTTGTACTTATTGGGTGAATAAATCAGTTCCTGCTTTATGTATTTACCACTGGAATATCAGTCTATTGGTTTCTCTTTGGGTGTTCTTATACTTCTCCTTTCTTTTCCTCCCCTGCTCCTCCTCTACTGTATGTCGGGTCTTTTTTCTCTCCTCCTTTCTCTTTTGGCCTCCCTCTGGTTTCCCTATCCCTCTCTTTCCTTCTTGTTTTTCTCTTCTCTTTCTTCCCCTCTCTCTCAGTGGAGCTGTCCAGCTTGTCTCTCTGTATGACCAACTCTAAGCTTGGCGAGCCTTGCTTCTATGTCATCGGTCGGACCGAGAATACGCGGTTGGTAGTCGTTCCTGTTAGTTCTCCATTTTTTTGTCTCTCTACATCTATCTCTCTCTCTCTCCTTCTTGCTCTCTCTATCTCTGCCTCTCTCTGTCTCTATCTCACTCTTTGTCTCTTTTCCTCTATACCTCTCTCTCTCTCCCTCTATCTCCGCCTGTTCCTAGTCTCTGTCTTAATTGTCTTAACTGTGGTGATTGTTGTAGAAAGTGCCCCCCCCCCCCCCACCACCACCACCACACCTCCCCAGTCTGTCTGTGTCAGTCTGTCTGTGTCAGTCATTCAGAATCACTGTCCTGTGTCACTGTGATTGTGTGGTGTTGTACAGTTGGGGGTCTTGGGGATTAAGACATACAGTGGATGCTCTATAATTAAATCAAATATGACTTATGTACAGAGTGCTCACACAAGATACACACGCCCTTTTACTAGACGTCAGGAGGCAAACTATTTCAATCAGTGTCTATTGGAACTATTAAAATCACTGTGTCTTCAAACTATTTAAATCAGTGTGTCTTCAAACTATTTAAATCACTGTGTCTTCAAACTATTTAAATAACTGTGTCTTTAAGTTATTAAAATCACTGTGTGCCTGCAGTTGCTAAAATTATTATAGCAAATTTGCCGAGACTCACTCCTGAGGGAGGAAACTGCTTAAATAAAGGTTACAGTGAAAAATAGGCTGAAGACATGACGCACAAAAAATGAATGAGCTGAAGGTTTTGAATAACAGTTGAGTCACCTATGCCATTTTGAGAAAAGTAAACTTTTAACAGCGCCTTTCATAGCCGTGTTGAAAAGATTCAGACATGTAGCGCATCACAACTATTCAGAACCTCCACTGCGTTATATTCAAAATGAATGACAGGAAATTACCTCATGTAAGGTGGGTATGAATAGAATTTGATGTGAATGAATGTCAGACATTATGGTTATGACTTATATGACACGTACGTATATGACGTAATAATGTATTTAATGGAGCACACCATAAAGTGTGCATTTTATTTCTGAAAGGATCAGACAGCTGGTACAGACATCATGATAATATATTTTTTATTTATATATTTGATAGTCAAATCTCACTATCCTAAACTATTAATATGCTTATTGAGCTGCTTTGCTTGTTTGCTGAAATTTCTAAAACAAGGAAGTTATGTCTTCCTCTCTATTTCTCTTTCCCTTCTCTCTTCCTTTCTTTCTTATTTCATCTCTCTTTCCTTGCACTATATATCTCTTTCTATCTACCTCTCCATCTGTGTTTCTCCCTCTCTTACTGTCTCTCTACCTCTCATTCTGTCTCCCTTTCTTACTGTCTCTCTACCTCCCATTCTGTGTTTCTCCCTCTCTTTCTATCTCTCTACCTCTCATTCTGTGTGTCTCCCTCTCTTTCTATCTCTCTACCTCTCATTCTGTGTCTCCCTCTCTTTCTGTTTCTCTACCTCTCATTCTGTTTCTCCCTCTCTTTCTATCACTCTCTTTCCCTCTTTCTGTCTCCCTCGTTCTCTGTTTGTGTCTCTACAGGCCGTAATCGCTCAGCAGCCTTCCCCTCTTCCTCTCTCCACCCCCCTAAGTCGCATCTGGTTGCAGTAGACAGGAGGGGTCGAAGGTCAAGGACAGGGGAGAGGGGGAGGTCACAAGGTCAACAGGTCAGGAGTCCAAGTTCTTCAGGGAGACGGAGTAGGTCGGAGAAAAGACAAAAAGGAGGTGGAGGAGGAGGAGGAAGAGGAGAAGAGAAGAGGAGGAGTAGAAGGAGGAGGAGAACGAGCAGCCCTGACTCTGCCGAAGTGAACCGGGGGGAAGAAGAGGAGGAGGCGGGTCGGCCAAGCAGTCACCAGCAAGGTCAAAGGTCAAGATCACTGTCAGCTGGGGCGGAGCGGAAGAGGGGGAGGAGCTTACCCAGAAACACCCGGGAGAACCACAGCGATGATGAGGTCACCGTGAGGTCACACAGAGAGCGAGGGAGGGAGGGAGGGAGGGAGAGGGAGAAGGAGAGGACGAGTGTTGGACTGAGGAAGAGTGGAAGCAGAGAAAGGGTGAGATGGCTGGAGAGTCAGAGTGAAGAGGAAGAGGAGGATCACAGAGAGGAAGGTGAGGAGAAGGAAGATGAGGAAGATGATGATGAAGTTTTTATGCCGATCCCCAAACACAGACTGCCCAGGCCTCGGCAGCAGCAGGTAGAGGAGTGGAACAGCGAGGAAGAGGAAGAGGTGAGGGAGGAAGAGTGGGAGAGGGAGCAGGGCAGCAGGAGAGAGGGAGCGGAGGACGAGGATGAACCTGAGTGGGAGAGAGAGGGAGAGGGAGGACAGGAGAACCTGGAGCAACAGGAAGAGAGGGTGCGAGCGTGGGCCTCCGAGGTGCAGAGGGAGAGGATGCGTGACCTCCAGATGGAGGGAGACGGAGAGAGGGAACAGAGTCCTGGCGTAGAGGAGAGAGAGGAAGAAGAGAGGCACGAGAGCAGGCCCCAGAGCAGGACCCTGCCTCCTCTCTCAGGTCTCCCCGTCCTCCCGGTGGGGTCCAAACCGCAGCTCTACGTGCCCGTGCTCCCCCCCCTCTCCGTCGAGGGCCTCACCCCACCCCCACCCCATCCCACAGCACACCCCTTCTCCTTCCTGCGCTCGCCAGGGTCAGAGTACACCAAGTCGGAGTCCGGGTCCAGCGTGTCGGCCACCAGCACGTCTGCGGCGAGTGTGTCGGGACTCTCCCTGGCCCTGTCCAACAACCACGGCCACTGGAGAAGCAAAGCCCCCCTACCAGGACCCTGGCTCAGGCCCAGCCAGCACACACTCAGCCAGGTCACCCAGGGGAACCGCCTGGCCCAAACACAAGGAAGAAGAGGAGGAGGAAGAGGAGGAATGCCCAGGTTCATCCACTGAGTAAAGGATTTTGAGGCATGAAAGCTTGTTTAGTCAGCCTCATTGACTTGGCATGACTTCTGTGGGCTTTATAATTTGAAAAATGTGGGATCTTTAAATTTATTTGGCAGTAGCTGTGCATCATTCACATTTTTGCTATTTCATTTTTTTGGCTTCCTTTCCGACTTTCCATGTGCCTATCTCTATCAGTCTGTAAACTTCTTACTCTTGTGTTATGTAGCGAGTGATATTCTGAACGTTTCTCCCGCTCATTCTGCTAGCGAGGAACCAGCTCAGACGTCATGTTGTGTCACGTCATGTCACGTCACTTCTGGTTCTGGTCTCTGTCGTGTGTCCGACCTGTGGTTCTTGTGTGGTGTTTAAAGCCCCCCCTCCCCCCCCCCCAATTCTCCAGGTGTATAATCAGCGATACCTCGCCGTAGAGAGCAATAAAAGGATCCTGCCGCCTGCCTGGGGCTGCTAGCAGTACTATTCCAGAGCAGGGGAGAGATCCTCTCTTCAGTGCCCCTCTAGAGCATCCTCCCTTCCCTGAGCACCATTAATCCACCTGCTTCCTTTTCACCGTCACGCTTTCAACCGGTTCCTTAAAAGAGATCTTGTGTTTAAAGAGTTCACTGCAAATACGAATTCAGGAGCAACACTGGAGTGGGTCGAGGAGAATGTCTGTTGTCCCTGAATGGAGGCGTTACCAATGGGACCTCACTGGTGCTGATGATGTCACCAGCTCCCATTATGCATCCATCCCCTTTCAAGTGCCCCTCGTGGTTGCCTTGGAAACCAAGCCCACTTCCTGTCTTGTTTAACCTTGAACCCGGGTGACCTCCACAGCTCGCCGTGATGTCACAGCCCCGAGATGAAAGTGGCCACTCAGGATGATCCATCGTGTGTCACCCCCCCCACCCCCCCAAATCCCAATGGAGTCAAGGCCTCCGATCGATTCCCTGTCACCAACCACTTCACTGAGAGACATGGCCCTAATGTGGCCAGCACCCACAGGAACAGCCAACGAACCCCCCCCCCCCCCCCCCCCCCCCCCCCACACCCCCGTGCAAGTAGAGGACGGTGTAAATAGATCTTGGGGAACAGACTGTACTAAAACACCACTGCCATGAACAGTCAGACTGCTACAATTATCCAAAGTTCATTCCACGGATCTAAAATATCCCATTAAACATGAAGACATTCAGTTATTTTCGCAAAGATGGCATTAAATATTGTGTGAGATTACAATGTCAGACTATACACTGTTTAAATACCACTGTTTGACTGTTATAAACTGGGCGTAAATGTATGGACGGTGTAAACGCTAGCAAAGACATATGAAGCCATATAATTTGAGTTGGAGCAAAGTCTGAATATGATGCATTACATGGCAACCAGCGCCACTCAAATAGCGTCTTTTAGTGCAGAGATGGGCAGGGTGGGCTTCAGTGGCCTCTAATAGATACCCAGCTCGTCGGAGACCCAGCCAGGCTCAGTGCTCTTACCTGGATTGGCTTTCGAACATCGGCGGAAGTGAAGACAAAATCGATGGTTGGTTGGAGGCCATGAGGAGAGTGTGTGGAGGATTCACTGATTGTTTAGTTTTTTTTACCCCCAGACACCCACTTTGCCTTGTAGTGAAGGGGCAGGTTTTAAATTGGCTATCTATTGGGTTATATTTTTCAGAGTATAAACAAGGTTTGCTGGTTTGTTGAAATGCCTTGCAGACATTATGTTCAAAGTCAACCATAGATGCTTTTTGTATATAAAGGTCATTGGTCCACAGTGTAGCCAACCAATTGAATTCCAGACAGTACGTATAACAGATGTGTTTATTTTCATAACTGATAGATTTGCAATGAATTCAGCATGGAAGACATTGACATCCTTTAGACAAAACCAATATTTTGTAAACAATCTGCCAAAATGTGGGGGTCAAGTCAAGCATTACAGACAAACACCCAAGAACATATATTATCTATATATGAGTGTGTATGGCAAATATACGCCAGTGTAGCATTATAAGGCATTATTAACATGAGCCAATAGAGAGTAGAAATATTTTATCATCCACTTGAAGCCTTCCCAGCCGGACTGGGCCATAAAGGGGTTCATTCAGGTTGTCATATGAGACGTACCCTCATAGACGTTGCAATAAAAAGAGTCACTGTCTAAACAGTATATATATATATATATATATATATATAGTATATATAAGTATATATATATATGGAGGAGTGTATCTTAGTGTGTTGGACAGTGTGAGTGGCAGGGCAATGTTTTTGTTTTCACAAGGTTGAACTGGCTTTGGTTTCTTTCATTGATGGAGAATGCAGTGTTCCTGTGTTCCTATGCTTATTCGAATCTAAACTATCTTCATGACATATCCTTTGTGTACATATATAAATATAAACATGAGTATAAATCAGAGTGTACAGTTTATTATAAATATTTACAGAATTATAACATTATTGTTTATATTATGATTGTTACCGTATTATTATCAATAATAAAATGAACATATTTATCAAAATTCAAAGAAAGTAACAATAAAGTGTAAAATACATATAAAATATATTTGCTTTCTGTATTTTATATTAATGTGTATACAATGGAACACATACAGTACTAATGTGTAGAAGCCTGGTTATATTATGGGGGTGACAAAAGTGACAACAGGCATAACTGTCATCTAAATGGGTCACTTCCTTACAAATTGGAAGATGGAGGGAGACGGTGAGAGGGAACAGAGTCCTGGCGTGGAGGAGAGAGAGGAAGAAGAGAGGGACGAGAGCAGGCCCCAGAGCAGGACGCTGCCTCCTCTCTCAGGTCTCCCAGTCCTCCTAGTGGGGGTCAACAGACATATCTCTCATCTAAATGGGTCACTTCCTTGCAAATTACACACCGGACATTTTCATTGGGGTGATAATTGAATCTCACAGTCATTTTCTGATTAGCTGCAGTGCAGTCCTTTTGTTTCACACTTAGCTTTTCTCACATGCTTGCTTTTACTGACTGAGATCGAAGGGAGCTTCAATATAGTTTGTCCAGTTGCCTGCCTCACGCAGTCCGTCCTCTGCAGTAAGCTAGGACTGAAGGAATAGGGTCAAAGGTATTGGGGCAACCAGGCACAGTTGTATATGTGGACAGTTGTAACTTATTTATTTCTTAGATCGTGTCAAGTGTAAAGTGATGCAACGCAACAGACAACACGTATGATGGCATCAGCATGCTACGTTAAAAAATTCAGTTTGTCTCAAAAGTACAAAAAAAGCAAAAAGTGAACCTTGGTCCCCCTTGGCCTAAAATGTCTCTCAACTTTTTTACACCATTTGGAGTAAAATCAATGAAACCCGATTTTCTTTTCTGACAAATAATAATAAATAAAACATAAAACAATGCACTTGCTCTGATGTATTGATATATATTTGCGCTCTCTGACAGTAGATGGCAGCAGTGAGCCGAGTTTGAAGTTCACCCACACAAGGCACCAAATATTGTGCATATCTGTTACCTGAGCCAATGTGCAGCTACAGAGATGATATGGCAGGGCACGTACGGCAAGGATTCGTGTGAGGAAATAAACTCTTTACCTGCAGCCACATACTTTTACTTTTTGCACGAAGCACTTTTGCAGGTGCTTGACCATGGGTTGGAGTGTCCACCATAGAGTAAGGCAATTCCCTCTGCTATGTGCTGGTTCATTGGCTGAAGGGTCATCGGTTTCTGAAGTGAAGCATTACTAACGGTAAAATGCAGTGGAACCTGAGTGTGATTTTACTCATGTTGATAATGATAACCAATGCCCAAGTACAAAAGTACATCATAGGTGGGATCTCCAGAGGACACACACCATTAAATGAGTGACAGTGGCTATATGTATTAAAACAAATAATAGTTTCATAGAAGCAGTTGCCTAGTATCAAGAAGTTTGAGAGTCAGGCGCGGGTGGGGGAGAGACAGTTTCGTGCGGCGCGCATGGAAGCGCTGAGAAAGATAAGCAGAGGAAAGCGCGTGTTGTGTCGTGAGAGCCAAAATGGCAGTTCCCTGATCGCGCGCCGCAGTGCAAGACGCACTGCTCAGCTGTCACTAGTACTCTCCCCCGATGATACACGTCTCCGGAGGCTTTGAGCGCGATCGTTTAATGGATTTTCGATGGGCAAATTGGACGGGGAAATTGGCTAGAGCGGAAAATCTGGCGAGAGGGCTATAAAACCCATATGTTCGAACTTAATGTGGCAGGTTCACATGAGTCAAATTAGCGTGACAGCGAAAACGCCAGATCGATGCGAACTTTTAACCAGTTTTTTTTCTTCTTGAATTGAAGGCACTGCAAGATGTAAATGCAAGCGTCCCAGTGATTTTGAGGCAAGTAGGCTATTTTTTTCTCTGAAGTGGCATAATTCAGCTGAAAATGATGCGTACCAAAAACGTTTTTCTATCATTCCGTTTCTCAGCCTCTTTGCTCACACAGTTGGTAAACTTTGCAACGCAGCCAATAAAGATTAAACAGCACCTGTCACTATAGATACGGTTGAAATATCGAGATCCTGCTCCATTTCATAAGGATTTATCTGTGTGTGCATTTCACATTGCGAACGGAAATCTTCGAGTGTGTCAGTGCATTATCCAGTGATGTGAAAGCCGCAGTAAAGCCAGTATCTGCAGTTTGGCTAATAGAAAGGACGCAGATACACTCAGCATGGCCTGGCATAGGTCCCATCGCAACGCTTTGAATAATTAAGAGGCTCTGACAAAAGTTGGAACAATTATTCGGACTTATTCTAATATTTTTCTAAGATAGTTTGATGACTTTACATCCACTGAATGCTGTATTTTCGTTACGGTAATTTGTGCATGGAAAATCGGCTAAGTCACGAATCACATATAATTGGATCCACTCGGATTTCTCGAGGTTAATCAAACCGTCACGGTCCTCAAGTTAAGGATGAAGCGCGTGTTCCACGCTTTTCAGCTGGAGACTCCCGGAAGGAAGAATATCATTTTGACAGCGAGTGTCCAGAGAAAAGCACCGGAGACACTCGAGATTTTACTTTTGTCTTGAATACTGGTGATTACAAAACACAGAAAACTGAGAGATCAGTCGGTACAGATCCCTACCATTTAGGGACTTCATGGATAATGAAGACAAGGATCAATCCCCTACACTGCGCTTTTGAGTTGTGCTAAAGTTCACCATGGGGTGAGGAGGACAGGAACGTCAGTTTTGGGAAAGGGGTGAGTGACCGAGAACATGGATTGTTTGTTTCTTCAACTTACTTCAATTTTTGGTGATTTTTCACAGCTGGGTTCTCCCGATACCATTTGATTTCCGCGGTCTGCTGAATGGATGCGTTTTTTAACCTGTGGTTTTATGTTTTATTTTTCTCCAGTTGACGTTGAATTACACTTGATTTATCCTACATTGGTACCACCCAGTGCTCTACAAATGTCAACATAAGGCAGGTAACATTTTATTTAGGGTGTTTGGCATGGGCTATCTGATTTTTTTCTTATTCTTGTTCACTTAACTATGGACTTCCATCTGATTGATGGTGCAGACTCTGTTGCATCAGATGCCGTCTTGTAAAATGGAGGAACATGAAGGATTGCTCTGAAAACACCCACGATTTTGCCCGATTGAGCCATTGCCGTAAATTTTTCATCACACACTTGTGTGTCAAGGTGACTGGCGTGCAGGTTTCAGGGCTACTGGATAGCTATAAGGAGTCCATTAAGCTCAACTAGTATGCAAGAAGAGGCAATGTACCCTACTTCCTTATTCTCACTGCCAATCCATTATTCTGCCTTCTAGGGGGGATATATTTTTAGATAATTAAAAAAAAAATTCACTGGTTAGATATTGGATGCACCATGTTGTTCAAAGTTCCACTGCAAGCAGAACCCTGAATGTTACCCGGTAACAGGTTTTGAGACCAACTCAAAATTAGGCCTACCTATCAACTGACTGAGCGAGCCTCAACAAACAGGTGCTAGCGCTCCACCTTCACTGTAATCTGAAGGGGGTCTACCTGCTTTCTAAAGTGTGACTTCATATTTCATGTCGGAGCAGAGCTAACAGTACTGTGGGAGAACAGCATTACACTCACATTCTCCCACGTCCAACTGTTCTTTAGACCCTCTCCATCTCCCCCCCACTGGTCTGCTCAAGTGGGGGGGGGGACTTAACCCCCCAGGGTGGTCACCAAGGGTGATCCCCTACCAAACGGGGTCGTGACCATGGAAACGAGCCCGGAGAGTCCGAATCGTGCGGTGGAGTACCTGCTGGAGCTGAACAACATCATCGAGAGCCAGGCCAAGCTCCTGGAGTCGCAGCGGCGCCGCATCGAGGAGCTCGAGACCCAGCTGGACCGGGTCAACCAGGAGAACACGGGCCTGCGCACGGACCAACGCAACTCCTGTCCCGAGCCAACGCCGGTCCCCATCCAGAACCACACCGACCAGAGCCCGACCCAGCCCTCGTCCCTGCCCCTCAACTCCTCCTCTGGCTCTGGTACTGGTACTGGTACTGGTACTGGTACTGGTGCTGGCCCTGGCCCTCTCCACAACAGCAACAATGGCACAGGCAGCACTGCCACCAGCCCGTCCTCCTCAACGGCGCCTCCTGCTGGGCTGAACCGTGAGCGGCGGAACCACACGCGTCTGACCCGTGGGCTCTCATGCGGGGCAGCGCCGGTCGAAAGGGAGCGGGCACGACTGGAACGGATCGACAGCACCGGAACCAACACGACCCCCGCGCCACGCAGACAGTAAGAGTCTGATCTTATCATAGTCCTCTTCTCTCTTTGGCATGGTGATGGTGAAATGCTTCTGTGGTCCTGTCATGAGAGTAAACCAAAGATGTGTCTTCTGCAGCCTCTCTCCCTCTGTTTGTCTCTCTCTTTTTCTCTCTAGCTTTCTCTCACTCTCTCTGTCTGTCTCACCTCTCCAGGTCTTTCTCTCTCTCTCTCTCTCTGTCTTTCTCTCTGAGTCTGTATCTCTCTCATATTGAGCGATACTAGATTATAGCAAATATGTTTCTTTGGTGTCATTCCCCCTTGGGGTTTCTCTACATCACCCTTGTTTTACATGGAGGGGTTCACAGTGGTGATGATGGCCAGAGGTATCTCAGTGGAGTGCTGTTTTTAATGATCTGCTTGCCAGGTTTTAGCTGAGTGCAGTGGTTAATCAGTGCTCGCTTTGAGTTGGAGTACACAGCTGCAATGCAATGCGTCTGTGTGTGGGCTGTGGACTTCTATGCATCTGATTGTGTGTGTGTGTGTGTGGGTGTGTGTGTGTGTGTGTGTGGTGTGTGTGTCTGTGTGTGTATGCCTGTCAGAGAATGAAAGTGCAGAGGAGCGAGAATGTGTGCCTCACACTCTTCTTCTGTATATGTGTGTATGAGTGTGTGTGTGTGTGTGTGTGTGTGTGTGTGTGTGTGTGTGTGTGTGTGTATGTGTGTGTGTGTGTGTGTTTGTGTGTGTTTGTGTGTGTACGAGTGAGTGTGCTCTAATGTACAGTAAATAAGTGTTTCACAGAGGGGTCAGCTTTGGTGTTGGTATGAAAGACGGACTGCAAATACACTTTGTGTAGTAGGATGTGAAAATGCTGTGGGTGTTTTGTAGCTGTGTGTGTGTTTGTGTGTGTGTGTGTGTGAGAGAGAGAGAGAGAGAGAGAGAGAGAGAGAGAGAGAGAGAAAATGGGTCTGTGTGTTTAAAGGTACACATGGTGTACCATCAAAACAAAACAAAATGGACACGCAACCTGCTTTGTGTGGACAAGCACAGTCCCACACCAGACTCAATCGCACAACCTTAGACATGGGAGACGGGCGTGCTAGCAAGGAGGCTAAAACCCATGGGGGCTAGCATCTTTCGCTAGCACGTCTCTTTAAGTGTTCGGGAAGTGGCAGCTTACTCGCAGGACAGCACTGGACCCGCTGGCTACCGTTACACTCACCCCCGGACTCCATGGCACCGATGAAACCTGCGTACATGGGAGGCTGGTGTGCTTTAAGCAAGGAGGCTAAAACCGCTAGCGGGTGCTAGCCTAGCGTAGAACAGATTTACTCTGACAGACAGCACTGTGCATCCATAACACTCACCTACTCTTCACACAGGTCTGTCTCGTGTCACCATGCAGCGAGTCACGCGGTGACAGAGACGTTTAGATTGAGAGGATTCAATGCTTCAATGCCAATATGGATCAGGGTTGGTAGAATTATGTTGTGCTTACTGTCTGTCTCTTTGAAAATGACAAAGACTCCGTGTCTGCCTGCAGGAACTCCGGTTCACTTGCTCTGCTGCCATGGTGAAGTGATGTTGTAATATCACCACAGGGAGAATTCGGCATCATGGGAACAGACTATGCCTGTCTCAGAGTTTAGTCTCAGACAGACACTAGGCTGGTGCTTTGTGGTAACAGCAGTATTAGCACCTAGTCATTTAATCAGCATCACTCTTCTCGCTTTTTTTCTCCCTCTCTTCTTCCTTCTCTCCTTTTCTCTTTCATTCTCTCTCTATCTCACTTAACCTACCTCTCTCTCTCTTTCATCCCCTGCTTTATTCATTCTCTCTCTTCCTCTCTCACCACTCAGTCAGCGACTGCTGTAATGTACAGTGTTCTCCATGGCTCGGTTGTTGCTCTCCGCCTGTGCTGGATTTGTTTGTTCGATGTGCGGACTGATTCAAGCAACTCAGTATGGGCCGACCATGGAAAACACCGTACATTACAGCAGAGGGGAAGAGAGAAAATGAATAAAGCAGGGGAGGAAAGGGAGATGGAGGTAGGCTAAGAGAGATAGAGAGAGAATGAAAGAGAAAAGGAGAGAGGGAAAAAGAGAGGGAGAAATAAAGCGAGAAGAGTGATTCTGATGAAATGACTAGGTGCTGATACTTCAGTCCTATATTACTGTGCATCTAGGTATAGTTGTCTTTCGTGGTGCCGTGGGATCTCTCACATGTTACGTGACGCTGGGTCGATGCCAGGCGAAGTGTCATCTGATTCAGCTCTCCACATATGGGCACGGTGAATATAGTGTCTCGTCCTCTGCATTTTCACATGCCTCATCGGTGGAAAAGAAATCATGTGAAGAACTTGGCAGCATTTTCTACAGGCGGCCAGATACCTGAAGCGGAGGGGTTTCCATTAGAAGTAGCCTTTTTGTTATTTACAAGGAGAATTTCATGCAAAAGCACATACACACAACAATACAAACACACACACACACACACACACACACACACACACACACACACACACACACACATGGTAAACATACAAGGGTTCGGAGCCTCCCCTGTGCCTCTTTAGCACACTGTGTGTGCTTCTTCCTCCTACATTTTTCTCCTGCCTAACAAAGCCCTCAGAGTCATAGTTCTATCTCTGTCATAACACTCTCTCACTCTCTCTATGTCTCAATCTCTTTCTCCCTCTCCCTTCCTCTATCTCTCTCTCCTCTCTGTTCCTTTCTTTCACTGCTTTTCACTGCCCTTTCTTATTATCTCTTTACTTCTCGCTCTCTCCTTCCCTAGTTAATTCTCTCTATCTCTCTTAACCTACGTTCCTCTCTGTCTCCCTCCCTCCCTCCATTTCTCTCTCCTCTCTGTTCCTTTCTTTCACTGCTTTATTTGTTTCCTCTCTTCCTCTCTCGCTTTATTTCTCCCTCTCTCCTTTTCTCTTTCATTCTCTCTCTATTTCTCTTAACCTACCTCTCTCTCTTCCTTTCCTCCGCTGCTTTATCCATTCTCTCTTCCTCTCTCATCCTTTCTTCCACTGCTTTATTTGTTCTCTCCTCCTCCCCCTCTCCTACGCTTGTCTCCTGTAGGACTGGTAAGTCATTAGTAAGTAACACATATTAGTGGTGTACGTGGGTGTTGAGCGCGGCGCTCAATGGCTTCCTGCCTCAGACGGCCTATAGTAAGAGAAATGGTGACAGAGATAGATACTATAATTCCTGCCTGATTGTGTGTGGATTTACTTCTCTTCAGTAGGGCCCTTCATTTCAACTGTGATCTTGCTTCATTTTATTGCCTTCTTCAGGAGACATGCAGCACAAGCCCCCGGCTTCAAGAACACTTATGATCTCACCATTGAAGAGTAATCCAAAAGATTTGGTCCTCGGTTTGAGTTAATCTCATCAAAGCAGACTCTCTCTCTGTTTTTCTCTTGTTTTCTCTCTCTGTCTCTCTCTCTCTCTCTCTCTCTGTGCTCCCTCTATCACCCTTTCCTCACACTTCAGCGTAAAGGCATGTCCTTTTTCAGCAGCGTTTCAGATGCAGTTGGAGTATAAATATCCTTCCTCTGGCTCCGTTCCTTGTGAGCAGAGTGAGTCCATCTCTCAGAGATACCTCTCCGCTGTCCGTGCAATAAAGCTATTTTAAGACGCTCTTCCTTTTAGGAGGCGTCCTGGTGCTGTGTTTGACTGCGGTGTGCCATGAGGAGCGTGGCTCTTTACATCATTTAGCTTTTTTCGCGTCCGCTTTCAGCCGCTCCCTCCCTCGCTCCTTCCATCCACCTCGCTGACCCCTAGTCCTCTCTTCCCCTCTGTGCCAGGCCACTGATTTTATCCTCTATTTTTCCCTGTACATGGTACTGCATTTTTCATCGTTCCCTGTCCCTGGTACCAAATCTAAATGTTTCACCTTTCCCTGTCCATGGTACTGAATTTTTCACCTATCCTCTTTCTCTTTTACTCCCTTCCTTTTCCCCCTTACTCTTGGATTATTCAACCCATCTCTCCTATGCAGGTTTCTCTCACTCATACTCCGTCCTTGCTCTTCTCCTCCATCTCTCTCTTTCTCTCCATCTCTCTCCGTCTCTCTCCATATCTACTGCACTAATAACAGATGGTGAATCAGTGTGTGTGTTCTACCATTTTCTCCTTTAAAGGGACTCTTACTGAGAGTCATTCTCATCCTCTCCATCTCTCTGTCTCTCTCCCTCTCTCTCTCTCCATCTCTCTCTCCTTCTCTCTCTCTCTTATTTCCTTCCTCCATGACAACCTCTCTCTTCCTCATAATTCTCTCTATCCATGTCTTTATCCATTTCATCTTTTGCTTCCATTTTTCTATCCACCTCTCTTCCCCTCTTCATTCCTTTATCTCTCCTACCTTTTCTATACCTCCCTCCATCGGCTATGCCTTGCATCTCTCTCCTTCTCTCTCTCTCTTTCCCCACTCCTCAGCAGAAGGTGTGTAGAGTAGTTGAGGTGATAACGACTGTGTTGAGGATACTCTTAACAGACTCTGGTCCTCTGTGCCAGTCGGTGCCAGTCTGTGCCCGCCTCGCCACATCTCTGCCCTCTTCTTCCTGTGCCCTCTGCTGCCCTCCACGCCCACAGCCAGCTGTGTGCCAACACCGCATGGTGCCAACCACACACACACATGGCATGGCTTCACTTTCCAAACAACCGAGAATGTGTGTAAGAACTTGTGTGTGTGTGTGTGTGTGTGTGTGTGTGTGTGTGTGTGTAAACAGAGAATATACACCAGTGTTTCCGTTAGCCGGTAATTACTGTTCTTTGCCTGGTAAAATGTATTAAAAAGAAAAAAGCATTTTATAGGATATTTCTCATTTTGTAGTACCATTGCTTTGATAATAATTCTGAGTAGCATCTAGGCTATAAGATTATGCAATTATTAAGTTTTCACAACGACCTAGCTAGCAACAGTAAACAACACATTTCATTTTTTTGTTTTATGTATTTTACATCTTGTAGTTCATCTCTATGGTTTCAAAGAAGGACAGTATGACAGTTTTTTTTTATTGCATCAAAGTAGAACAATGTAGAGTCAAGCACGATCGTGCTGCGAAGTTGCCGTTGCAGCCTATAGTATGGCAGATGGGTAGGACATTATCTATTTAGATGCTCACCCTACAACATGGCATCCTGGATACAGTTAAACTAAATTGAGGATGCTGTCATTCTCCTGTCAACCTAGGCGTACATTATAGGCGCCATCATATTTGCGATTGTAATAAATTGTTATTGAAACATGCGCTGGTAAGTCATTTTTTTATACATCAGATAAATGGCTCAGTCTTGGTCTCAGCCGGTCTCTCTCTCGTTTCTCTTTCACTATCGTTTGCAATACTTTGTCTGCTGTTAACCCCTCTGTACCCTAGACTCTGTAGCATAATAAGAGTTGAGTTTGAATTGCACTCAGGAGTGTAATCTGAGGCATTCCCCGGGCACCTGTGTGTGGCGCGTGTGCTTCTGTATTTACTCCTGATGTAATTGGAGGTAATACCTTCATTGTTGCTCTGTGGTCCGACTGAATTATTACGCAAGCAGACATTATTAGCTGTGCACAGTCAGGCAATCTCAGCCAGCACCTGGAAAATAATATGAAATTACAACTTTCAGCAAAATAATGTGTTTTTGGTGTTATTTTTAGAAAGGCTGACCAAATCAGTTCTCATCTTGGCCAGGTCATGTGTACAGCCTCAGCAGTCATGCAGTAATGAAAACACATGAGAAGCCTAGTGGAGAGTAAAGCACACATTGCCAACAGATTGCTTTACTATAGAATACATATAGCAACATTACAGGGGACACTATTAAATCCAGACAAAATGTAATGCATTTATAGTAAATGCTTGTCAGTTGTTCAGCTGACTGACGCATATAACTCACTTAACACATCTCTTGTTACGTCATAGCTATACTTTTCTGTGTTTAACCGGTCTCAGTGGACAACTAAGCACTTAGCAGTTTCGTCCTTTAGACCCATGCGTGTGCGAGAGTATACTGTAAATGTTTTCATGGGTAACCGGCTCTCCTCTTTGGACGATATGGTGGCTGTCATACAGCTGCTAGGGTTCAGATGCTGCTGGTGGTTTGTCCTTTTTATCACACACACACACAGATTTATGATATTCAAATGTGTTTTTATTCAGACGGAATCACTGCAGGGGGTGTTAACCTTATCTAACCTAACCTAACCTTACCTACCCTGACCTAGCCGAGTCTAGGGTTCAGATGCTGCAAGTGGTTTTTCCTTTTTTCTCACACACACAAAGATTCATGATATACAAATGTGTTTTTATTCAGACGGAATCACTGCAGGGGGTGTTAACCTAATCTAACCTAACCTAAGCTAACACAACGTAGCCTAACCTAACATAATGTAGCCTAACCTAACATAACGTAGCCTAACCTAACCTAACGTAGTCTAACCTAACCTAGCCTTACCTAACATAATGTTGCCTAACCTAACCTAACCTAACGTAGTCTAACCTAACCTAGCCTTACCTAACATAATGTAGCCTAACCTAACCTAACCTAACCTAACCTAACCTAACCTAACGTAGCCTAACTTAACCTAACCTAGCCTAACCTACAGCGGTGCTGATGCAGACAGCCTTACATCTCATGTCCTAACTACCGGTGTTATTGATGCTTCCTTCATTGCACTGCTAATATGTGCCTGCTGGCTGTGTTGTTGCTAATTTGAGTGTGTCTGAAGGACATGTAACGATACATGCTGTGAGGGTACTTTTGTGTGTGTATAAGCGTGTCCTTGTGCATGTGCATTCTTGTGAGTGTGAGTGTGTGTGTGTGTGTTTTTGTGTTTGTGTATGTTTAAGTGTGTTGACCTGTGTGTGTGTGTGTGTGTGCATGAGCTTGTGTTTGTATGTGTGTGTGTGTGTGTGTGTGTGTGTGTGTGTGTCCAAGCAGGGTGCAATTAATTATAGGGTGACCTGAGTTTAATTATTGCAAGGAGGTGCAGATCACTGCTGTGTCCTTCACACACAGGGCAGAGGAACTCTACCCTCTCCCTCTTCCTTCCCTCTCCTCTCTCCTCTCCCTCTCCTCTCCTCTCCTTCTTCCCTCTCCTCTCCCTCTTCCATTCCCTCTCCTCTCCTATCCTCTCCCTCTCCTCTCTCCTCTCCTTCTCCCTCTCCCTCTCCCTCTCCCTCTCCCTCTTCTCTCCCTCTCCTCTTCTCTCCTCTCTCCTCTCGCCCTCTCCTCTCCTCTCTCCCCAGACCTCTCTGTAGCGCATCTACCCTTCCTGCAGACCACAAATACAGCGTACCACTGATTTAAACCACACAAGCACAAAGACTTAAGACCTTACAATACAGTCTGCCACGGCTGTACTAAACTCCTCAAAAAAAGGTACAACTGTTGGCTGTGTAGCTCATTCCACGAATGCACGATCCTTACAAGTGGTACCTTGTTGTAAAGGTGACTAATCTGGCTTTCCAACGATATAAAATACAATACCAATTGGTACTATTAAAGGGGAGGAATAATCGGCCGAAATAACATTTCCGAACTTTTTTTGAGGAGTTTAGAGAAAAAATGAATCCCAGTCTTTAGCCTGTACTGAAGTCACAGGGCTGGCAGACATTGCAGAGCTCCGGCTTGTTCTGATGTCACAGGGCTTGCAGACATTGCAGGGCTCCTCGGTCAGAGCGGAGCAGAGAATGGAAGCCATGCATCACTAAGTACGCCTGAGTGGTGTGACTGGATGGCCCAGGGGCCACGCAGGCACTACAAACACAACTGTGTTTGTGAGCATCTTTACTCTAAGAGAGAGAGAGAGAGAAAGAGACAAAGATAGAAAGAGAGAGAGGGAAAGAGTGAATAAGTAAGAGAGAGAGAGAGAGAAAGAAAGAGGAAAAGATAGAGAAAGAGGAGAGAAAAGAGAGTGAGAAAGTCAGAGAGAGAAAGAGAGAGAGAGGCTGCCTCTCAGCCCTTCAGGTGGTTCTATTTCTGTTGTCCTCTTTTCAGTGCATTCTCTGTCTCTCCTCCTCTCTCCTTCTCTGTCTCCACCTTTCTGTCTCTCCTTCTCTGTTCTTTGCTCTTTCCTCTGTCTCTCTAATGCACTGGTCCTGAGATAGGTATTGATCAAGCAGATGTTAATGCACAGCACTGCACAAACTGAAACCCCATTTGTCTTTCTTAAACATCCAATCGAAGTGTGGGGATGGTTGTGCAATAATTTTAAACATTAATGTTCTCTACCTAGATGTCGGTGAACAGATGTTTGTATGGCAATCTGCTGCATGAAAAAATATATTTTCTATAACATAATCTGCAGCAGCAGCAGACCTGTAATCGTCCTTGATTGGCATGGTTACGGGAATGATTGGCATGGTTACGGGAATGATCGGTGCACATAATCATATTTCATGTAAATATATTTAGGTTTGTAATCATTTGAAGGTGTCTGTTGTATGACAGATTATGTGTGTTGTGAAATTCAGGACGCATATTTTCATCACGCTTGTACTGTATAAACACGCAACAAATGGAAAATAATTAGTCAAATACAAGTTATACACATTATATTTATGAAAACTTCGCTACCCATATGGTGTCAGCAATTTAAAACACTGAAGTCTGAACACTGAACCATCTGGCTAAATAACTCATGTACCTCTGTTGTCACTGAATCTTAAGCTAAAATAAATGGTCTATTATTGAAATAAAAACATGATACTTACAGTAATACTCTCTCATGCTTGAGTTCGCCAGTCACATCTAACAGTTAGTAGGAATAAAACTTCAACCTGTCACAGAATCCCCCTGCACGGAATGACCAGGGCGAGTAGCATATGGGGCTCAGGTGGGTGCTCTCACGTCTGGCCGTCTCACACTCCCAGAATTCCCTTGCAGGGTCAAGCCCAGGTTAGTGTTCAGTGAACTCAGTGAGAAACCTTGGCAGCAGTTTGTTGGCAGACAGACAAAGCAAACTTCTGTCCGGTCTGTGGTTCTCTTGTGGCTCATCTGGTGTAGGCAAACATACCGACATTACCAAGGTCATGGGGGTTTGATTTTACCGGTGAATTGGAGTGTAGGAGCATTCACATCAATGAATAAATGCACATGTCTTGTCTTAACCCTGGAGTTCTGTATTTCTGAGAGATAAGAGTATAATCTTTGTGTGTTTAGTCTGTTGAACAGGACGCTCGGGGGTGTCCTGATCTCCGAGCCGTTCATCAAAGACGCTGATGTCATGGGCATCTGTCCGGGGCAGTAGTGAGAGAGACTGTGTTACTTCTGTGTGCTTAGTCCTTTGGGACAGGATGCACAGCCCTGTCAGAGCCCTGGAGCCATTCATCACTGGCGCTCGTGTCAGATCTGTGCTGTGCATCTGTCGTTTGCTGCCAGTGAAATTAATTTACGATGGAACACATACTCACTGGACACCCCCTGGAATTAAAGCATATGTCTGAATGCAAATTGTCCTTCTCGCTCGCTCTCTCTCTCTCTTTCTCTCTCTCTCTCTCGCTCTCTCTCTCTCTCTCTCTCTCTCTCGATCTCTCTTTTTTTCTGTTTGTTTCTGTGTTTTTCTCATACTTGATTTAGTGGTTAATCCCATATTAATCCCTTGTTAATGGGATAGCCATGGCATTCCCAAGGGCACTCTGTGTCTCACTGGAAATCAGGCATTGGGTGGAATGGATGATGAAAATCTGGCATTCTGTATGACAGCGGTTTAACATTTAGTTGAATGGTAAACATCTTGCGTATGTAGCTATCTATTGTATGTGTAGTTATCACCTACTGGGGTTATTTACATAATATGACATAACATACCTTGGTGTCAGGGTCGTATAACTAAAGGTTTGGTAAGCGTTTCATGTCATTGACCAACCACCGTGGTAACTGTGTGTTCAAAATGAAGGTCTCTCTGTCATCTAACTACGGAAGTTGTTCAACAACGCATTACCCGGTTGAGATACGGTTCTTGAATGCACGGACGCCAGTAGAGTGTGTGCACTAGGTCATATGCTAAGCCATTTATTTCCTTGCTTTGTGGCGGTAAATGTGAGATTCCTGTACCAACCTCAGATTTCACTGAGACCAATAACAACATCTGCAATACACCTAGTCAGTTATCAGCATGAAGGTATTGTTCCATACCATTCGTGGTTCATTGCCTTAGTGTGTCTTTATTATAGTTCCCATGTCCCACAGACATTTTAACTGGGGATGCTGCAACTGACTCCAGAAGATTCTAGGGTAAATTGGAGCCGATGCAGTCGGGCTATTATGAGTTGCAAGTGATATAACCAGCCATGCCATCATATTCAAATGGTGTCCTCTATAAATATTCATAGTAAAGTAGGTGTAAGTGTTTATGAACTTCATGGCAGGAGGAGATGAAGAATCCGACTCTAAATGGGTCGGGGAAAAGGCTACCGTTGAGTGGAGTTTTCTTTCTTTCTTTTTTTCTGCCTCATCACGGCATAACTCATAAACAGACAGATGCAGAAATCTTTTCTAAAGCACTCAGCCACTCAAGAGCGAGACATGGGAAATCTCTCTGTCTCCTGCACAAATCCTGTCTGCACTGGATTCAGAGATGCCTCTAATACCACACTACTTCTCCTTGTAGTCTGAAGTAGTCTAAATCTTACTCTGTAGTCTTAAGCTAACACAATATTGTAAGGCTAACTCAGTAGTCTTAATCTTACTCAGTAGTCTAAAGCTAACAAAGTATTCTTAAGCTAACTCAGTAGTCTAAAGGTAACTCAGTAGTCTAAAGCAGTATAAAGCTAGCTCAGGAGTCTAAAGCTAACTCAGTAGTCTAAAGCAGTATAAAGCTAACTCAGGAGTCTAAAGCTAACTCAGTGGTCTAAAGCAGGGGTTTTCAATTTCATTGAGTGTGAGCCTCCCCTTGGAAAAGGTAAGGAGGACCAAGCCCCCCCCCCCCCAACCTTGTCAGAGGCTACTTTTATTGAAACATCACGAACAGAGGGCCTATGCCTACTTTTAAAATTGAACTGTCATTGCAAATTCATAAACGATCGTTTTCAACAGCAGACAACTTCACAGACGCCAGTGTCAAACTCGCGTCAACCCGAGACGTCAACTGAAATAATAATAATAATAATAATAATAATAATTGTGACCTCAATTCATCACGTTTCCTCTCAAAAAACTCCAGTGGCTTGTTAACTAAAGTCGTGTGCTTTGTTTCCATATGACGGCGCAGTTTGCATGGCCGCATACTATCGTTAGCCAAAACCTCTTTGCACACCACACATTGTGGCAGAGGTGCGCTCTCGCAACCCGACCATGTAAACACTATTTTTAAGTAATCGGGATCATATTTACTACGTTTTTTTGTGGGCTCCTCCCTTTCTGCTGACTTTGGTTGTTGTATCAGAAAGCGATGCATTTTTCATTGGGCCAACTTGTTCACACACGCAAGCACGAACAATGAGTTAACTGCAGAAACGGAAACCGTTATATATTTCTTCGCTTATTTCGCGCCTCCCCTGCGACTCTTTGGCGACCCCCAGGGGAGGCCCGCCTCACCTATTGAAAACCCCTGGTCTAAAGCAGTATAAAGCTAACTCAGGAGTCTAAAGCTAACTCAGTGGTCTAAAGCAGTATAAAGCTAACTCAGGAGTCTAAAGCTAACAACTCAGTAGTCTAAAGCAGTAAAAAGCTAACTCAGGAGTCTAAAGCTAACAACTCAGTAGTCTAAAGCAGTAAAAAGCTAACTCAGGAGTCTAAAGCTAACCAAGTTGTCTAAAGCTTACTCAGGAGTCTAAAGCTAACTCAGTAGTCTAAAGCTAACTCAGTTATATAAAGCAGTGTAAAGCTTACTCAGGAGTCTAAAGCTAACTCAGTATTATAAAGCAGTGTAAAGCTTACTCAGGAGTCTAAAGCTAACTCAGTAGTCGAAAGCTAACTCAGTATTATAAAGCAGTGTAAAGCTTACTCAGGAGTCTAAAGCTAACTCAGTTGTATAAAGCAGTGTAAAGCTAATTCAGTAGTCTAAAGCTAACTCAGTGGTCTAAAGCTAACTCAGGAGTCTAGCCCACTCATTAGCAGGCAAATGCATAAATATTTGCCAAACCCCACAGCCACTCAGGAAGGAGCCATGAGAAAGTTCTCCCATCTTCTGCACTCATGGTTGGATTCAGAGAAGCGCTTCATCAGAAACCACACTACTGCGTCTAGCAGTCTCAATGGCATGTGAAAACAAAGTCATTCAATCAATCAATCAATCAATCTATAATGCTACGGTTTATATTGCATTGTGGTTGCATGTCACAGGGGTTCATGATTCGGTATGATGTCCAAAGCCTGTCTAAATGGCAGATTTTGCAGCAGTGTAATTGCAAGCCAACGAGGTCTTGTACATCGGGATCCGGGAGCTGCATAAGCTTTTCCTAGAGAAACTCTCACTTTGGCCCAATTTGTCCATTTAGTGTCAGTGACTGTCAGCCTCTCTGTGTGGGTTGACTTCATGTCAGCATAGTTGTCGCTGGGATAAAAGACCGGATATGCCCAGTAAAAAAGAGCAGTAGTGTCAGATCCTAGATATCTCACAGGAGGGGGGGGAGGCGGTTGTTGGGAGATAGTTGCTAAGAGGAAAACCGAGCCTGCGACTGCCAACCATGTTAAAAGAACCATACCACAAAAAGGCCTGTTTGAGAGGCAAGAGCGCGTTTGGGTATGGTGTAGTTATTGGTCACTGTGTTAATGTACATTTATGTACAATAATAAGTGTATTAGAGTCATATTACATAGTGTCTCTCAACTCTGCAGAAGGGAATGGTACCATCCAAAGCAAACAAACACACTGGGGGGGGGGGGGGGGGGGGATCTTGTTAAACTCACACCCTCTCAGTCAGTGATTTACGGCCTGCACTGAATCAAAAATGCAATTGTTGTAGGCTAAAAGCTCCACTTAAAAGCCCCACTCCAATTCAATCCAATGCACACCCTCCATCCATTTCACAGTAGAATATATTCTTTTGTGATATTGGTATCCCATTAGGAGGCCTGTTCCATATCATGGCATGCAATTTGCCAAGTGATAATGGACCAGCAGAGAATTTCATAGCACGCTTATGGCCTGTTCAGCTTGCAAGTATGCAAGAGATTTTAACACTGTAGCCCCAGACCTCTCTCTCATACACACACACACACACACACACACACACACACACACACACACACACACACACACACATACATACATTCACACACATTCACCAGCATACACACACACATACGCACACGCAAACACACACAAACACACACACACACACACACACACACACATACACACACACATACATTCACACACATTCATCCGCATACACACACACATACGCATACGCAAACACACACACACACCACTCTATCCTTCTAGATAGAGTGTGTGGGCAATTTTGGGATTTCTCAGTTAATCGGTTTAGGAGGGCCTGCTTTCAAAAGGAAAGAGGAAAGAGTGTTTATTCTACTGCGGTGCTTGACAGTTTCTCTCATGCGCGCAGAAACATACAGCACACACACACACTTGTGTGCACACATACACACACATACACACACAATCTCTGTCTGTTATTCTCTCTGTGCCCTTCCTCCCAGCTCTCCTTTCTTCCCTCTCTCTCCTTCTCTTCCTACTCTCCATTCTTCCCTCTCTCTCTCTCTTTTTCCTCTCCGCCCTCTCTTCCTACTCTCCATTCTTCCCCCCCTCTCTCTCTCTCTTCCTACTCTTCATTCTTTTCTCTCTCTCTCTCTCTCTCTCTCTCTCTCTCTCTCTCTCTCTCTCTCTTTCCGCTCGTTCTTTGTCTCTGTGCTGCAGCTATGACTCACAGGAGCAGAAATTACTTTTGTGTCCCTCTCACTTTCACCCCCTCACTCCTCTCCGCCCTCTCTTTCTCTCTCTCTCTCTTTCTCTCTCTCCCCCTTTATCTTCTCCCTCACTTACTCTCTCCCCCTCCTAGTCCCTATCTCTCTCCATATTTACCTTTCTCTGCCTTGAACCTCTCTCTCTCTCTCTCTTTATCTCTCTTCTTCCTTACTCACTTTCTCCTTCCAGTCCCTCTCTCTCTCTCTCTATCTCTTTATCTCTCTTCTTCCTTACTCACTCTCTCCCCTTTTAGTCCCTTTCTCTGTCTGTCTCCACGTTTGCTCTACCCCCCTCTATCTCTCTCTCTCTCTCCCCCCCTCTCTCTCTCCCTCTCTTTCGCTCTGTCCACTGCCTCTTTTTGCATCCAATCCCTTTTTTCTTTCAGTCATCATCTCTCTCTCTCTCTCCCCACCCTTCTCTCTTTCTCGCTCTCTCTCCTCCTTCTCGCGCTCTCTCTCCCTTTCCATACCCTCTCTCTCTGCATCCATCCCAGACTGTCTCTGTCTCTGAGTCCTCTGATATCTGGTAAAGCGTGATGCATATCTCTCAGCTCTGTGTTCTCACTCCGACCCTACCCATCCAGGTGAGGAATCCAACACACTTTGGCTGATTGGAGTACAGCATACCTGCGATAAGCAAGCAGCGGCTGATTATATCATCAATCACGCCTCAAATAGCTGCAGGCTGCAGTGTGGAAGTGGGCCTTATGCCGTTTCTGATCGGATCCAGATCTGTTTCTGAGTGAAGCGCTATCTGAGGCGGGGTGATCTGCCAGAACCGTTTGGGTTCATTAAGCTTCAAAGAGTGGGAGGATTACTCTGAGATCACAGGGAGTGTGATTAGCTACTTCACCGAAACAAAGTGCCAGTAATCTTTTTCAACATGCACTCAGACACACACCGATATTCACACACACACACACACACACACACACACCGATGTTCACACACGCACTCAAACACACATACACACGCCCAAAAATGAGTGTGGACTCAGCAATTTTGTAGAATACATAGAGAAAACAAATTAAGAGTTTTTGACAACGCAATACTTTATCTGACGACTTCAAAGGGAGAGTCTAAGGGAGAGTCTCAGACTGAAAAAGTAGACTTTGGGTTGAATTGAAAAAGCTGAGTCAGCTCGATTTAGGCAATTAGTTTAGTTTTTCCTCACTTGAGAAAACAAGCACAGGAAAGTCAGTTTTGAACGAATTCATGAAATGTTGTTACATTTTCGTTGACAGTACTGCTTGCTACTTCACCATACACTGTCATTACAAAGTATTATTAACTTCACATGGCACATGACACACTGAGCATATTTTTGCCAAGATCCTTTGTTGATAGCAGTCACACAGCTCGTACCATGAGGACCAGTACCGTTTGTATTTACTGCAAGCTCCAGCATCACAGTGAAATACCCCAGACTGTTATGCTCTTTTTGGGTGTGTTTAGCCTCCCAGAAACGAACCTGCAGGAATAGGACAAAGGCCAAGCACCACCAAGTCTCTCTCTCTCTCTCTCTCTCTCTCTCTCTCTCTCTCTCTCTCTCTCTCTCTCTCTGTCTATGTATCTCTCTATCTCTCTCTCTGTCTATGTCTCTCTCTCTCTCTGTCTATGTATCTCTCTCTCTCTCACTCTCTGTCTATCTCTCTCTCTCTCTCACTCTCTCACTCACTCTCTCTGTCTCTAACTGAGACGCCGACGGCAACCTCTGGAAAGCACAGCCTCGGCCTTTCCACACGGCGATCCAATGATGTGTGAGATGTCTCTGTCTGAAGACAAACTGACCTGATAAATTCACTTCACCACACACACACACACACACACACACACACACACACACACACACACACACACACACACACACACACACACACACACACACACACACACAAACACACACACAATTCCCTCCAAGCATTCACTTCCCTGAGTACACTTCATTCAAGAAAATCCTATTTGGACCGATATTTTTAGCAATGCATTAGTCCACCACATGCCATACCTACTTGACAAACTGCTGTCTATTTTAGTTGTTATATAGTACAGTGGTCAGTAGGATACAGTGATGTTATGAACTGTGTCAGATATTGGATTTTTGATTCAGTCATTACGTTCATGCACAAATGTAATTTGGGGAATTTGTAATTTAAATTTGTGATATTGTCCACCAATAGGTACAAAGTTCTTCTGTAACTTCAACCCAGAACCATTTCCATGTCTCTGCGTGCATATGTTGGCCCACGCATATTTCTCACAGCTGTAAACAAGAACAAAAACAGCTGAATACTAAACCCCCAGAATAGCTCTACAAAAGAACTCTTTTGTTGACTGAGGGTTCTAGAGTGTTAAAAGATTCATCCGTGCAGATGAGCAGCGGAAGCTCGGAGTGTTCTAGAGTGTGTCTGAGTGTTCCTGCGAGTGTGTGGTTAGCAGTGGGGAGTGGGAGAGGAGAGGCAGGTGTTTATGCTGTGGGACTCAGGAAGCCTTTAGAGGGGTGTGCGTGAGTGTGTGTGTGGGGGGGGGGGATGCTAATAAGCAGGATGCAACTCCAGCTTGGGGACTGCAGACAGCACCCCCCCCTCCCCCCTGGGGTAAACTCATTCCATCAGAGTGTGCCCACATTAGGCTTGTTGCGTAATCTGCTCATCGCAGTTTTTTAAACATGGCTGCACACACAAATACACAGCATGTACACAGCTAACACACACATACTCACACTAATACACGGCATGTACACAACTAACACACACACACACACAGCATGTACACAGCTAACACACACACAAATACACACACACACAAAAACACAGCATGTACACAGCTAACACACACACAAATACACACACACACAAAAACACAGCATGTACACAGCTAACACACACACACACAAATACACATCATGTACACAGATCCACAGTGGAACTCACACACCCATGTATGAAACATATTCATATGCACACATGCAAGCCTACAGCTGTGCGCTTACTCTGCACACACTCAACCTTTCTATGTCGCTTTCACCCCTCCTTCCCTCTGTCACACAGACACACATACACACGCACACACACAAACACACACACACACACACACACACACACACACACACACACACACACACACACACACACACACATGTACAAAGACACACACACTCTTATCCTGAGTGGTTGCTCTCATTGCCAATCCCAGCTGAAGTAATTCTGCTGATTACATTGTTGTGCTAAAGTGTGTGTGTGTGTGTGTGTGTTGTCTGTGTGTTCTGGTTCTTGTGTGAGTGCACTGTGCGTTGTGACAGTGGGCATAAACACAGGCTGTTGATAGCTCAGCATTCAGCGTGCTCAGGGAAACTAGACGGCACCTAAGCGGTCCCCTGCGGTCCACACTAAATCATTCATGCGCCACAGGTGGATCGGCCTTCGACTGGCTGTGCCTCTGACACTCAGATGGATTACTGAAATGGCTGCGACTGCATCAGCTTTGAGCTGTTGTTTCCGGCACCCCGCTTCGCAATAGTTTTTTGCTACGTAGTCATCTACGTACATCCTGAGACTGAGATTTGGTGAACCCAACCATTCTAATTCAGGTTTTAGACCCAAAAAGACCAAATGACAGTTATCACCTTTGACAAAACTAAGCAGTTAAATGTTAGATTTTTCATAAAGAGTGCATTATCTGGATTCTAAAGCCTGGCGGTTAGGTTATTAAAAAAAACTAAAAAAATCACGGTTGCCGTGGAAACAGCAAAGCTTTCCCTCTGGCTGTTCCAACCTGAATGAGGCACCCTTCCTCCCCCTGCTGCCACCCACGTTCACTTAGGGGTGGGCCATCTCTCTCTCTCTCTACCTCTCTCTCTCTCTCTCTCTCTCTCTCTACCCTCTCTCTGTGTTTATGCACCCGTGTGTCTTTTTGCACATATGTGGATGGGTATGCACTCTCATTTGTATGAGTGTGTGTGGGTGCATGTGTGTGTGTGTGTGTGTGTGTATCTGTGTTTGTGTGTGTATGTGTGCGTGTGTGTGTGTGTGTGTATGTGTGAGTATGTGTGGGTGCATGTGTGTGTGTGTATGTGTGTCTGTGCATGTGTGTGTGTGTATGTGTGTGTGTGGGTATGTGTGTGAGTGTGTTGACCCCCCCCACCACCACCACCACCGCCAGCATAACCACACCTCAGCACCAGCTGGAAGCAGCTTGTGAGAGATTAGTCACTCTCTGCCCTTCTTCCAACCGGCACTTGTGTAACGCGGGTTAATGACAGGCATTTAGACTCAAAGAAACAGAAAAACTCAACCCAATAATTTAGTGATTTGCCAGAGGATGCGCAACAAAGGCTTGAAATGTCCTGTTACTACGGCTGACCACTGCGCTTGCCCAACCTTTGCCTTAACCAATATCTGTTTTTCTTTTATAGAGAAAACTGGCCATTTCTGCTGTGAAATCTTGCATTTCTTCTTCATGCAGTACAATTCTGGAGACAGGATCACAGTAAATTAAGAGCTTTTACACATGTGGTGCTTATCTCTGCAGCCAAAGCTGTTCACATACATGATAGGGGGTCTCACCTCACCCCCAGCAATATATGATGCAACAGCAACAGCCGTTTATTCATTCACCACACACTGGCCCTTACTGGCGAGGAGATCATTTTTGTGGATTTTAAAGTTGAAGATGAGTATAGTCATATCTGTAAAACTAACGACACTTACAAGAGCTCAGCCACTGGCACAGATGTTGGCTCACACGTGAACATACACACACGTGAACATACACACACGTGAACATACACACACGTGAACATACACACTTGAACATACACCCATGTGAACACACACACGCGTTCACACTTGCAGTTAAACATATGCAGCCTGTGGCGCTATTCACACCGAGGTGCTTTTATTGCTTCTAAAATGCGTTGCTAATATTCCAAAATGAGTCAGGTAACTAAGCAACAGCCCATTGTTAATAAATTCTAACCTCAAAAGTAAAACTATTTTTAACTCTGAGCGCCCGGTGCCTCCTATTCATTTTTCGCATTGTTCGAATCAATGGCAGGCACTTTGCAACAGTCATGACGATCCACGGAGAAACAATCAGAATTAAGCACCAGGAGGTGACAAAAGCAGCTCAGTGGGAAAGCCGCCTAAAGGTTAATCACACACAGACATACACCCACTCAGCATATATTGGTATACTGGTGTGACTGGCTGTGGATATTAAGAAAAATAGCATAAAATGTTAGCAATTCCTAGAACTTATAAATCATATCCTTGGCATAGTTTATTTCAAATACACCTAAAAGTTCATGGTACTTGAAGGCTTATGTTACGCACCAGCGGACCGTTGCAAGCTCTGCCCCCAGTGGGCCAACAGTGGTTCACAGAACACACACACGCACGCAAGCACGCACACACACACACACACACACACACACACACACACACACACACACACACACACACACACACACACACACACACACACACACACACACACACACACACACACACACACACACACACACACAAGCTCTGCCCCCAGTGGGCCAACAGTGGTCCACAGAGCACATACACACACACACTCACACACCTGGCATGTGTAAGATTTTCACTCTTCAAACTGTGCTCAGTCTTCTGTTTTGTTTGTTTGTAAAAGCATATTGATGTGTGTGTGTGTGTGTGGGAGGGGGGTAGATATTTGACAAACACTCTGTATTTGCGACGAGTGGTGCCCTTGTTGTGTGTGTGTGTGTGTGTGTGTGTGGGACGTGTGGTGCCCTTGTTGTGTGTGTGTGTGTGTGAGTGAGTGTGAGTGAGTGGTGCCCTTGTTGACTCTGCTGTGTAAGTGTACTCTTCATTCAGCACCCAAAACTCGAAACACAGTAGCATGAGGACGTACAACAGGTTTCTGTTTTATAGAAAGCAGACATGCTCTGTTTCTGTGGCAACCACACTCATTTTGTTGCAGTTACCCTTAGCAACAAGTGGTGTATCGTCAGTTTCTATATTCTATCTTCTATTTTGTATCTTTCAGGTTCAGGTTGTCAATTCATGTTGGCTACTCCTAGTACTGGACATGCAGAGAAAGTCCAAACAACACCATCTTATATCACAAAAACTCTGTTCAGATGGGCCCCCCCTTATGTGCTGGGGTTCTGCTTAGGGTTTCTTCCTGATTAACAGGGTTTTTTCCTTGCCCCTATCGCCTTTCTGCTTGTTCTAAGAGGGTTCAGGCCCTGGGCTCTTTAAAGACAATTGTATTGTTTAGGCACTTTAAAGATAAATTGAATAGAATTGAACTTGTAGCTTGCTAGCTAGCACTCTGTACTTCACATGCCAACATGTATGAGTCCTTACTGGGGAACTGAGAAAGAGTAGCCCAGACCTAAGCTGAAATAATAGACACTTTATTTCCCTCAACTGGAGAATAGTAAATTGTCACAATCAAGAAAAACAAAACAAAGAAGTGCTGTTTTTGACCCTCACATCTTATTTACAAGACTTCCTTGGAGTTAGGATAAGATCATTCTTGTAGCATATTCAGGTGATATGGGGAAGTCTTTGCGCTGAAAACACGGTCCATGGAATGTCCTTGCACCTTGTCCTAGCAACTGTTGTCAGTGCAGAAAGTTCCGTGAGGCTCAAGGATGCGCACCAGGCTTTACTTCTAGAGCACAACTGTTAGAGAAGGAATCCAGCAGCCCGAAGGTCATGCATTTCAATACATTCCACAGAGGAACATGTGCCTTCAAAAAGCATAGCCATTGTAGGTCTATACTCTACTCTGTACTAAAATGTGAAATGCCAAGGCATGGGGTTCTGTCCCCAGTTTATGCCAGCCCCCTGCCATACTTCACACACACACACACACACACACATACACACCATACACACACACATACACACACACACACACACAGACACAAACACACAAACGTCAATATTGCTCACAGAAGGGTAGTAAGGAGCCTACAGATCACTAAGAATGAGCTTTACTTCACCCCATGTTTTGCTGTGAAATATTTTCACAGAGAATCCCCTCTCAGCAGTGCAAACACAAGGTGAACAGCAGTAGCAGGCCCTCTGGCTAGATTCAAACACAAGGTGAACGTGTAGCAGGCCCTCTGGCTAGATCCGTCTGCATCCTCTGGGATTGAGCTTCTTTTTAGCAAGTACATACCAAGACCTGAAAGACTACCCAGCTGCTAAACCACTGTCCCTAACTACTGCTATAGAACAACCTGATTTATCAACCATGGTTAGATGTATCTGTGTGTGTGTGTGTGTATGTGTGTGTTGTAGATGGACGCGGCGTTAGAGATCCTTGTTTTCTCTTTTGTAAAGTCTCAATAGAAGTAAAGTCAAGTTGAAACCAGACTGTTCCTGTTGTTATCTGACTGTGTGATGCAATGACAGGCTGGCAGGCTCAACGCCCAGGCTATGGGGAGGATCTGATGTCAATCGTTAGACACACAGAAACAACACAGGGGGCACCGGAGGACTGTGGTGTCGGGACAGACGAGACAGAGAGAGAGAGAGAGATGAAAGATGGTTGGAGGTGTGTGGCGTAAGGACAGACAGATGAGAGTTAGAGAGAGAGATAGAGATAGAGAGAGGGATGAAAGATGGAAAGAGGGAGGCAGCGTCATTATGAAAAGATGAATTGAATAGTGAGAGGCTCTACTAAACAACAGAGATCTGTAGGAGGACTCCTCTGACACAATGTGGCAAACAGACGTACAAAGAGAGTGTGTGTGTGTGTGAGTGTGAGAGAGAGAAATGGCCATGTTTGTGTGCAGAGAAAGTTAAGACAGAGGAGCACTTTCTTCTATGTTGTGTTAAATATAAACAAGATAGATCTTTTTCTCTAAACTCCATAAAAAACATCCCAAAATCCTTAACAATAATGAAAACATGGCCGTACTTCCAGTGAAAAGCCTGCAGCTGCTTTGGCAGTGCAATACGTCTTCAAATGTGACGATCAGAGGGACACTAGTCTAAAGTAAACTTGTGTTTATAGGTTGTCTGGGAATTCCCCGCCCCTTCACTGCATTTCATTTGCTCAGTTAGTCTGGCGAAGCACTAAATGGAGGTCCACTTCACTCACGTAATTGGACACGCCTTTAACCAATCAGACCAACGATACTATACAACGATACAACGATCGGTAATAAAGCAAACACATCTTTTTTCTGTATGAATTGTTCCAGAGCAGGTTTCTGTTCTATTTTCAAAGAAAACTTGCCTTTGAAATCATCCAAGACAGCCGCGAGAGCAGTATATCGTTTTGCTGTGCTTTTCTCTTTGGTTTTGCTTTTGTTACGTAGGTGGTTATTTTAAATCCGCCAATGGCGCGCCAGGTAGCCAAAAGCCAGTTTGTGATTGGTCCCAGAGATCCTGAGAATGCTGTAGTGAAATGCTGTGCAATCTTTGCCAGACCCACTTCTCAGGCGAAATCAAATTTGCCGTAAGAAGAGGGGCGGGACTTCCCAGACAAGTTTATAGGCACACACACACACACACACACACACAGAGGGAAACATCTTCTTTCTGATTCCTCTTCTTATTATTACGGTTAATGTTACTATTTAAATTATTTTTTTATTCACATACATTGCTGTAATTGTTTTTTTTTAATGCTGATAAAGCAACCTTGAATTTAACTGTGTGTGTGTGTGTGTGAGAGAGAGCGAGAGCGAGAGAGAGAGAGAGAGAGAGAGAGAGAGAGAGAGTGTCTGCATTTGCTTCTGTGTGTGTTTGACTGTAGAGAGAAGTGGAAGGAAAAATGTGTCTGCATGTATCCCCATTGCATGTATGTGTCTATGTGTCTGAGAGAGAGAGAGAGAGAGAGAGAGTTTGTTGGAATCCAGCATCTCTTCTAACTAGCAGAAAAGCTTAAAGGATTTTCCTCTTCTGTTTATGTCATGTTTTGTCCAGCAGAGGGGGGGGGGGGGGCAGGGGCAGAGGGAAACAAACAGAGAATGTGTGTGTGTGTGTGTGTGTGTGTGTGTGTGTGTGTGTGTGTGTGTGTGTGTGTGTGTGTGTGTGTGTGTGAAGCAAGCAGTGTGCAGTGCACTACAAACAGAGACTGTTAATCCCCTAACCTCGTACTCCTCCCAAATGTTCTGTGTGTCGTTCAGGTTAAAGCCATTTTTTTTTAGTTCTTCATTTGCAACACAACAATAACACCATTCGGACAGGAGGCTTTGTAGAGCCAGCTCTCAGCTGGCCAGATACAGCCAGATACCGCTCGAGTCAGTGGCTTTGTAGAGCTAGCTCTCAGCTGGCCAGGTACCGCTTGAGTTTTGGAGGCTTTGTGGAGCTGGCTCTTCGCTGGCCAGAGTTGGAGGCTTTGTAGAGCTGGCTCTTCGCTGGCCAGATACAGCCAGATACCGCTTCAGCCCGTTCCACATGGCTGGCCAGTGATTTGCCGTGAAATTTCTCACTCTTCAAGCGAGTCTCACACCAGTGGAAGTGTATGGATTTACTGCCTCGCCTCTGCAGCAGGAGCAGTACACTTCCACTCTGCACAGCACTGCAGTCAATATTGCAGTATTAGTGATTGAATATGCATGGGGGAGACGGCAGATGAGAGTGTTTGTATTCAGCTGCCTGCTGGACCCCGTGGACGGCCAGGGTGGAATAGCTAATGTTTAATAAAGCGTAAGTGGCTCTCTCTCTTGGGGGGGGGGGGGAGCGTAAGTGACTCTCTCTCTGGGGGGGGGGGGGACGACGACACCGTGCGGTTTCTGTGGGAACACGGCGAGCCCGGAAGATGAAGAAGAAGAGGGAGAACATGGTGGGCGAAGGAGAGGAGGGGTTGGAACAAACAGTGAGAGAGAAACGAGGAAGGTGGGAGATTAGAGAGATGGAGAGAGAGAGAGGGAGAGAGAAGGATGAAGAGAGAGATGGAGAGAGGGAGAGAGAGAGGGATGAAGAGAGAGATTGAGAGAGTGAAACTACAAGGACAGCTGATGCTGTAGATATGTGAAACAGAACGAATTGTGCAAAGGGAGGTTACTTTCTTTTTCTTTTTTCTAGTGACACATTTTTAGGAGAAAACTTTTCCGAGCAGAATGTACGTGTGTGTGTGTGTGTGTGAGTGTGAGTTATCTGTAATTAATCGTGTTATCCTGTCCTTCCATGCTTCACAGCTATTAGACAGGTTCATCAGAATGCTTCTCTAATCAGCTATATGGTTCTCCTCCTCAGGTAGTAATTAAAGGCCACTATCAGAGGGGGAGAAGGACGAGAAAAACATGTGCTCCAGCTGGGTGCTAAAACGTAGTGCTAAGTGCTCACTCACTGTGAGGCCCAGAATAACTAGCTGTAGGCATTTGTGTCACACGATTTGTCAAACCTACTCATACATGTTAACCGTTGTTTGAAAGCACACACATGCACAAAACACGCATGTACAAACACACACGCATACGCATTCACTGACTTTTTTCTCTAATTTTTTCCCCTTTTTCACTGACTTGTGTCTCTCTTTTCTCTCTTTCTCTCTCTCTCTCTCACACAAACACGTACACTCACACACACACACACGTCTACTTTCTTCACTGTTTAGGTGGTTAACAGCACTATGGTCCTAGTCATAATTGAAACCTCGTTTTATACCAAAGTATCTGTGCGCTATCAATCTATGTCGGTGTATAACACAGTGCAGCAAGATTTGAGCTGAAGGGTTCCTACATGAGGATTTATAGCACATTCATCATTCAAATTGATTTAAAAGGCATTATTGTATGGTTCCCAGAATGTTGCATAGAGTTCCATTGATTAGAATGGGCCACCCCAGTGTTCGGAGGTCTGATATTTCTTGTTTATGACCGCTGCAAAAAATGAATGACTGCTGCCACTGACAACGGGTTTTGTGCTTCTGATTCACATCTTTCACATCGTTCCGCAAGCAGTCTGTTCACCTAACGGAACGGAAAATCATTGTAACTTGAAACCAGCAAGTAATGGTACTGGTTTAATTGCTAAAACTTTAAAGTTAAAGATTTCACTATTTACGTGAAGAACAATGCTTTTCTTAACAGAAGACACAAAACAGCCACAAAATCATAAAAAATAGGAATTTTGGAGAAATGTCTTTTATCTTTTTAATCCCTTCACGAGGAAACAGGACCTGACAAGACAAGTCCTGTCATCCCATATGGATTTATTTTCTGGTATTGACCAGCTGACTATTCATTATCCCTTACATATATGATATATGTGTGTGTGTGTGTGTGTGTGTGTGTGTGTGTGTGTGTGTGTGTGTGTGTGTGTGTGTGTGTGTGTGTGTGTGTGTGTGTGTGTGTGTGTGTGTGTGTGTTTGTGTGTGTTTGTGTGTGTGTGTGTGTGTGTGTGTGTGTGTGTGTGTATGTGTGCATGTGCATATGTGTTTATGAAGAGCATTGAAGAGTAGTGTTTGTAATACCTCATAGATCTTTCAAAAATTAAGACATTGTAATGAGACATGGGCTACTCATATTACGGATACAAATGTCCCTTAATTAATGAGTTATAAAATTCCTATTTCAAATAGAGTGTTACCCACAATGTTTAGGTGTGTAGTAAGACTATAATAAAGGCTACATACTACCACCACGTGTGGCCAAACCTGTCACTCCTCAACAAAGGCTGTGTTTAATAGGTGGCCTACCTAGAGAGGCTCACTGGCACCCCATCACACAGGCGACGCACGGGTGAGAAGCTTTGTAAAAAAAGACAGAGACAAACACAAACTCGTACATTCCTGCTATCCTATTGTTTACAGGTCAGTGGAGTTTTAGAGAGAGCGAGAAGGTTATTCCCTTGAGCGAAGCCTGCATGCATCTTGGTTGCATTGCCTCCGATTTTACCTTATGACTATTTGCTTTTATTTATGTAAAGCACATTGAATTACCACGGTGTATGAATTGTGCTATATAAATACACTTGCCTTGCCTTTCCTTATGACAGCCTTACAACTGAAAACTATGTGGCTGTTACATAAGCCTGCTCTTTTGATATGTCCTCCATACAAGACAGCATTATTATTCTAATTGGTTTTCCCTAATGATGCTATACTTATTGTGACATTTGTTATTGTTATTATCCTATACTTATGATTTTGTTAATAATTTTTGATACAAAAAACTGTCTACTAAATCCCAAACCTCAACCTCAACCTCAGCTTTAACAAACCAGGCACTATTGTATAAGGATTCAATACATACAAATAGGTATTTATTAGCCTGACGATATCATACTCATAATTCTAGTCAGAATATGAGTCTGATACTGAACTATTGGGCTGTGATTATGGGGCGTGTTTCAACGAACCAGGGGGAAAAAATGCCTCCGCTCAATTAGATACCTAGAACCAATCAGAGCAACGTAGTATGACCATCTGATATATTAAAACTTTAACCTGATCCCGTAGGAAGGACGGCAAAAACATATTTTCGATCGACAAATGCCTTGATCGCGTTTCTCTGTTCCTCTTTCAAAATGAATGTGCTGTCAATATCTGTTGAGATATGCCTGCTCACGTTACTAATTAGCAGCAAGGATTTGTGGTGTAAGCGTTAGCAATGACCTAACAATAATGGTCTACAGCGCTTCAGTTAAGACATACAATCCTCGGCAACATTCGTGTTGCACATATACAACTAACCGAGTCAATGTAGACATAAAAAAGTCGTGTAGATAGCATAATTTACATAAAATATGTCCCACTTACAAGCCGGATACGCCGCCATCTTGAGAGGATTTTGAATCTAACGCTTGGTCATCTGTCCATCATCGTATAAAGCCCGCCCTGACAATTTGATTGGTCCGGCTTTATCCGTCCGATGAAACTCTCTCCCAACTAGCTAAGAGCCAGACCAAATCTCCCTGACCAAAATTTTTGTGGGCGGGGTTTGGGCTGGTATCCAGGCTAGGTATTTATATGTCTAGGAATTATGTAGTGAGGTATAACAGGGCAACTCTGGGCCCAATTTTTTTTCCATCTTTATGTGTCAAAAATGTAAGGTATTTAAGTTAAGGGCAATTAAAGATCGAAATCGGTCAGCATCAAAGTACACAGCTTGTTTTCACCACAGACAGGCTCATGATGTAGAAGAATGGAAAGGCCAACTGAGGGAACATCGTCATTTCTGTGGATAAGGATACCTGTATGACTGTGAATGTGGCTTTGGTCTGTTCGTCAGGGGAGATGTTCCTCTTGGTTAGAAATCAGTGATTCATATGAGGTTATGCTGAATAACAATGACTGGGTACGCTTGTAAATATTGCATGTGGTCTTTATCTCTGCCTCTGCCTCTGTTACTGTTGCATTCCTTCTGTGTCAAATCCACAACTACACTGGTCCATTGCTTTCATACTGCATTTGCGGTTCTCTCTCTCTCTCTCTTCTGTAAGCACCTCTCCAAATCTTATCACATGTTCAACTGTCTCTTTCTTTCAGTCTCTATTTCTCTCTGCCTTTTTCAATCTCTCCCATCACTCTCTTTTTCCCTTTCACTGTTTCCTGTCATCACTTCGATCTAACCAAACACTCCTCCCTCTCTCCCCCCCTCTCTGTCTCTCTCCCTCTCTCTCTCTTGTTTCCTGGATGTGGCTCTTAAAGCAGATTCACCCACACAAATGACATTGCTCTCGCCTGACCCCCCCCCCCAACAACCCCCCCACCCTCTCCGCCTCACTCACTCACCCTCCAGTGAGTTGGTGGAGCTGTTTTCCTCCTCACAAACACCGTTACCCCTCCCCTCCGCCCCCCCCCCCCCCGCCCCCCATACCAGCTTCTATTCATTCCTCCTCTCCTCTTCTAACCTTGGCCCCCTCAATACAGTCTGATCTTCACTCCCACTCCTCCTCTCCTTTCTCTCTCTCTCTCTCTCTCTCTCTCTCTTTTTTCTGGTGTTGTATTAACTGGATTATGGGTAATCATAGCACAGCAGCAGTTGCAGGAGTCTGATGTCATCTCTCCCACCGCGACGGTCCTCTGTGCCTTGTGAGTCTGTCATTTTGGCTCGTTAAACCCAAACCCAAATGTACAAAAATATCGACCATTTGCTGTGTGGGTGAACTGTGCTCTGCACTTTTACTTGTGGTCTCTGCTAGCTTCACCATCTCCCTCTCTTTTTCTGCTGACGGTCTTTCTCTCTCTCTCTATCTCTTCTCTCTCCCTCAGGTTTTCTCTCTCTCGGTCTTTCTCTCAGATCGTTTTTTTATTCGAATTCAGTAGGATTTATTGGCATGGTTGCTTATTGTTAAAGTATGGCCAAAGCACTAGATCAAGTCTACAAATACAAATTACACTTGCATATCACCCTTACGCTCACAACTACCTGTCTCTCATTCTCCCTTCTTTTCCAAATCTCTCTCTCTGTCTCCCACTCTCTCTCACTCTCTCTCCCACTCTCTCTCTCTCTGTCTCTCACTCTCTCTCTCACTCTCTCTCACTCTCTCTCTCTGTCTCTCTCTCTCTCTCTTTCTCCCCCTCTCTCTCTCTCACTCTCTCGCTCTCTCTCATTATCTCTTGTTATGTTGTTGACTGCAGGGCTGTATCCTTCCCCTCTGGGTCCTGCTCCTGCAGTGTGTGCCAAGTAAAGGTGTGCAGGGCAGAGGGGTGCAGTCGGCAGGCGGGCGGGCAGGTGGGTGGGCGGTTGGAGGGGCGGGCGGGTGGGCAGACGTTATATAGGGGGCTTTTCCACTGCAGGAACTCATGGCGCTGTAATGAATACAGAGGAGACCCATGGGTTTACCAGGCAAGAGTCAGAAGCTCAGTCCATGCTGGGGTCATCTAAGGGCACAGAATCCGAAGTCACACATGGCCAAGAAGTTAGAGACAGCCAGAGTTTTCCCAATACACAGTCCAAGGACAGGGTCAAATAACAGAGCAAGGTCAGAAGCCAGAATATCTTTCACAGCTGTAGATAACGAGGCTCAGTAGAGGGTGCTCTGCAGGTGTTCAGCACTCAGGGGATCCCCGACATGAAGGTGGGCGTGGCTGGTGTGATTGACGTGGCTGGTGTGATTGACACGGCTGGTGTGATTGACAAGGCTGCAAACACTGAGCTGGTGTAACCGGCACGTGCCGGGTGTCGCAAACTTTTATAGCGACTCCCCCTCAAACATGACACCTACGTGTGATGCCGAGAGCTCTCGCTCTGCGTGATCCGACACAAACCGCTGTTAACCTCCTGATTGTGCCTCAGCAATTAGAATCTTAATAGACCCAATTTAGCACTCGCCACTAGCCTCCTGGAGTGGAGAGGGGAGTTGTTGGCTGGTGTGATTGACATGGGGTTGTGATTGGCGTGGCTGGTGTGATTGGCGTGGCTGGTGGGATTGGCATGGCTGGTGTGATTGGCGTGGTTGGTGGGATTGACATGGATGGTTTGATTGGCGTGGTTGGTGGGATTGACATGGATGGTTTGATTGACAAGGCTGCGGACACTGAGCTGCTGTTTCTGGCACTTCCCAGGTGGCACGAACGTTTATAGGAAAGGCCCCTGGATCGGCCCTTGCTGCATCGGCCCTTGCTGCATCGCTATGCCCTTGCTGCATCAAGAGAACTACGGACCTAAAAGTGCTGACCAATGCAACGCCAATTTTGAGCAGGACAGAAATATGATATATTAGCAGCACCAACATTAGACTATTAAACCAGCAAATTTCCAGATAACGTTAACCGTATGGCTTCACGACAGCCCTAACTAAATGTACAACACAGGAGGCAGGAGTTAGACAAAAGCGAGGTTTACTAGAGTTGTAGAACAAAAACAAGGGCAAAGAAATCCACAAAAAGCAGAAGGGGAGGGGGGGGGGGGGGGGGGGGCAGAACTGAAGTCCAGGCAGGCAAGTGGTCCACAGACGGGCAGGTTAGTAATTAACAGAAACGCAGGCAGGTAACGTGCAGGTAAAACGAAGGGGTAACAGGAAACACAAACTGGCAGAAGCCATCGTCAGAACAAACTAGGGACCCATCAACTGAACAAGCACATGCACATGAAACATGATGATCTGTCTGAGAGATGATGATCTGTCACAGCTAGAGCAGAGCATAAGTAGGAGGGGTTATACAATCAGGATGAGTAAACAGGTGAGGATCAAAATTGGCGGGAAACAGCACAAAGGCAGGAAGTATGCGCGGGCCAAAAAGCAAATGGTAAACCAAAACAAACAAAAGCACATGTCAAAACATAAACACAGAGCACATTGAACAACAAAACACAAGACAAAGTAACAAAATGGCCACCAAGGTTGGTTTTAAAAATGCTGCTTGTTGTTGTCTTCTACTCACGTCACACTTAACGAATTAGCGTCAACCATCACTGCCAGTGCCACCCAGCCATCCAACCATCACTGCAACCATCACTGCAAGCTCCACCCAGCACAACCATCTCTGCAACCGCCACCTCAACCATCACTGCAAGCGCCACCCAGTCAACCATCACTGCAAGCTCCATCCAGCACAACCATCACTGCAAGCGCCACTGCAACCATCACTGCAAGCTCCACCCAGCCACCTCAACCATCTCTGCAACCGCCACCTCAACCATCACTGCAAGCGCCACCCAGTCAACCACTACTGCAAGCACACCCAGCCACCTCAACCATCACTACAAGCACACCCAGCCACTTCAACCATCACTGCAAGCCCCCAGCAGTTTCAGGGCTGCTCAGAAGTACCTGCCTCGAAGTAGGTACTTCCCCAGGAACAGCCCTGAAAGAGATCCTATAGGAACGGTTCATGCAGTGAAAACTGCCTATTGATACAATTCGTTTTTCTCTTCTAGTGGAGAGAGTGTGTTCCTGTCATTACAGCCAAGTGTGACATGAATGGTGAGGGAGGGTACCACTCCACTGTGTGTGGTGTGTGTTTGTGTGGTGATGGTGTGTTTTTCTGACTGTCACAGACAAAGACGAGGGGACATTTAGCCCTGCCCGAGTCCTGGGCGTATGCCCTAAAAGGGATGTGGGCTGGTGAATGAGTCTGACTAGGTAACAAATAAAGAGGGCCTCTATATATATCCAGGTCACCCCCTGGTACTGTTGCGTAACCCCCTCTGCTCTGAGCTATCTCTTGGGCTTCATCTGCCTCGGCTGCCTCTGCCTCCTCATATCTAATCCAGACTCCAGAGAATTGTACAAAACCCGCCGTAAAAGGGTTTAGAGTAGGCAGCGCACTTGGGGGCTTTTTTAAAATGACTCAAATCAAACAAAGTCTAATGGCTTTAAACAAATGTGTTTGAGAATCGTCATTGAAGATGGTCTTTTCTGTATTAACAGTAAGAATTTTGAATATATATATACTAGACTGCAAGACTAAGGCTATTTTAGGGCAGTTGAATTGCCTGAAGCAGCTGAAGATGTGCGATGAGAGTGCAGCGAGATTTGCCCCCTCCATCTTTATTTTAATTGCCGGAGAATTTAGAATCCTTGTTGTAGCCTAAACCTATTTCTGCCCAAACACCCACTTTACTTAAACCCTGCTTAATCTTGATAAGGCGTTATGATCGAGGCGTCCTCATTAAGCACAATTAAACAGGAGCGTCTTCAGCATTGACAGGTTATTCTCATTTAATTGGAGCTCCCATTAAGCACACAGCGGAAATGAGCGCAGCTCCGGGATAATGATGAGGCACATTTTTAGCCTCTTTAGACAATCGACAGTGTCTCTCTCTGCACAGCCACAGCCTCGTTAGTGTCAAGCTGGATAATCACAGACAGTTGGTGAAACAGATCTCTCAGCAGCCAGGGCGTCAAGGCTAAGCCCCACAGCCAGTAAGTCTGTTACAACTTATCCTCCTTTGTTACGTTAGCCCCCGCTAGGTTGGAAATCCTTTTTTTTTTTTTTATTCATGAGCTAACGTTTGCTAGCAGCTAATGCTAAGACACAGATTAAGCACCCTGACCAGGCTGTATAAAAAATAAAAATAAAATGTCTGCTCACTTATCCACTTTGTAGACTTTGGTTTAGTTGAATTAACACCTGCGCAGTGTCAGATTATTAATATTTTTTTATGAGCAGACATATGCTAACAGCTAGCACTTAAATATTAGAATAGCACGCTGACAAGGCTGTAAAAAAAAGAAAATAAGGAAAATAAAATGTATGCTCACTTTATCTAATGTCTCTAAGATCTACCAACACTAATTTGATGTGCCTCATTCTGACACTAGACCTTAATTTTGACGTACCACCTGCGTGTGATGCCTAGATCTCTCGCTCTGCGTGATCTGACACCAACCGCTGTTAACCTCCTGATTCTGCTTCAGCAATTAGAATCTTAATAGACCCAATTAGGCACCCGCCACTCCTAAGTCGAGCCTCCTGGCGTGGAGAGGGGAGTTGTTCCTTCCTGACAGCGTGCAGGTTTCTCTACGTGCGGAAGGTTATTGTGACAGGCTGACCATATTTGGACAGGGTGGGTTGGAGTAGTGTACGATGGCCAATCAACTCTCACCCCCCCTTCCCCTCTCTCCTCCACCAACGCCGTCACCACTCACTCTTCTCTTTTCCTTTCTTTCTTTAGGCTAGAGTGAGTCTGTGGGCTGAAGCTGACTCTTTGTTTTGGCTAACCTTATCTGACCAGGGTGTTGCTAAACCAAACCAAGATGCTCTCTCCGAATAGCTGGATGGCTATTAGTGTGTATTTTCCTCTGCACTGCTAGCTCTCTTCCCTCTCTTCCCTGTGTGGCTCTTATGTGGTGAAATGACATGGTTTGGATGTCCCCTCTTCGCCAGTTGCTGAGGCTGATCGCAATGGCTGGTATTTAGATGCTAATCACGCCCAAAATGCTCAAAATGCCCAAAATGCCTTTCGGAGGTCCTGGAACGCTGTAGCTGGAGTGACTCAGAGGTGCAGCCTTGGCTCCCATTGCAAAGAGAAGATGGCTGTGACTGTGAAAGACTTTGGCAGCTTTATATAACCTCTTTTAGCTCACACACCACTACAGACAGTGGCGGTTTATTTTTGTTTAAACACAGGCTTTGTTGCCATGGTGTTTTGAACAAGACCACCTCGGTGACAATGGCTCACACTCTGAAGCGTGCATTATCTGAAGTAATTGGTAGAGGCTCTGACTGCGGGTGCAATGGCACAGACATGAAAAGCCTATGAGGGGGGATGAAGCAACCAGGGTGTGTTTGTTGATCACAGACATCTTTGATGACAATGTTGTAGATCTGCTCTTCAAGTTGAAGTCAAGCTGAACGTGCGCTCCCATGATACCAGCTGACTGTGGAAAAGCCCTGGCCCCCGATCTGGGCATGAATCAGGTCCATATCAGGGCCAAATCAGTGCCAAATCAGTGCCTTATCAGGGCCAAATCAGTGCTTAATCAGTGCTGTATATGGGCCATATCAGGGCCAAATCCATTCGGAAATCAGTCACTATCTAGGTCTCTTTCTGTCATGCTTTTTCTGTTACAAGACAATGAAGTACAATTCAAATATGTGCAACAACTGGAGCAAATGGGTGAATTCAACAGAACTTGGTGTTTTTTCATGTTGTGAACATTGCTGAGGGCATAAAAAGACTTACACAATATGCAGACTGCAGGGCTGTATTGGCTTACATAAACCACGGTAGTGGTGGGAGTTTTCAATTTCAATCCTCTCAGAAATGCAGAGCTCTCTCTGTTATTCTCTCTCGCTGTTATTCTCTCTTGCTGCCCCTTTCTCTCGCTCTCTCACTCTCTCTCTCTCTCACTCTCTCTCTCTCTCTCCCACTCTCTCTCGTTCTTGCTCTCTCTCTCGCTCTTGCTGTCCATTTCCCTCTCTCTTTTATTCTCTCTCGCTGTTATTCTCTCCCGCTGTACCTCTTTCTCTCTCTCTCTTCTCTCTCTCTCTTACTCTCTCTCTCTCTCGCTCTTGCTGTCCATTTCCCTCTTTCTCTCTCTCACTCTCTCTCATTATATCACCTTCATCGGTTTTGATAACAATCCAAGCATGTTGCTGGCAAACACAAGCCATATTACAGGAGACGGTGGTGTTCCTCGTGTCAGGGCAAATAGAGTCATGAGGCAGTATGAGAGAGAGGCATCAATGGGTGTGTTAATAATACCAAGAGGGAGATGAGCAAAGTACAATTAAAGATCATTTATTTAGATCAGACAAGGACATATTACTGTAGCATAGAAAATACGCATATTTTGTCAGAATTAATGATTTAAAGACTTGAATTTGTGTTTACCTCAAGAGGATGACTAAAAGGTAAAACGCAAAAAAAAGTAGATCTTTTAATTATTTATGGCGTAGTAGACAGTATGGTACTGTCTTTTATGTCTTAAAACGCCCACAGGCCCAACCATGACCATACGCTCATATTCAATTCATCTTGGGTTTTATGTTTTGGATGTAAGCAAAGTGAGAAATGTTGGCTGTTTGTTACATCAGACCAACTTGCACTTTAGTTAGACAGTACACTTTCACAGACACACCTCATCCACAAGGTGGCACTATTTGCATCTTGGTTACCTGTAGATGGTCCCTTCAGGGTTTTGCAATCTTGCGTTTTCACAAATGTACACAAATTCAAGGGTATCCTGCAATTGTGGGTTGCAGTCTTGTCTTAGTACTGTAATATTTCCTTAATTTTAAGCAAAATGTTTGGCAAATTCAGCCAATTTTGGCCGAAAACAAACACAATAAGGCCTTGAAATATCCTGGGGGCACTGCCTGTAGGGCTAGCTGTATGAAGCAGCATTAATGAACCTGGAGGGGCAGTCTGCAGGGCTAGCTGTATGAAGCAGCATTAATGAACCTGGAGGGGCAGTCTGCAGGGCTAGCTATATGAAGCAGCATTAATGAACCTGGAGGGGCAGTCTGTAGGGCTAGCTATATGAAGCAGCATTAATGAACCTGGAGGGGCAGTCTGCAGGGCTAGCTACATGAAGCAGCATTAATGAACCTGGAGGGGCAGTCTGCAGGGCTAGCTATATGAAGCAGCATTAATGAACCTGGAGGGGCAGTCTGCAGGGCTAGCTATATGAAGCAGCATTACTGTGCAGAGGGAGCGGTAACATTTAACCAGCTGGCTGATTGTCTGTTCGTCATCGCTGTGGTCTGGACCGGACCCTTTGTGTGGATTTCTCCTCTTCCCATTTTGGATTTATTTTGTGTTTGGCACGTTTTGTTTTTTCGGTTGTTACTGACCGGGAGCTGGGAGGTTGAGCTCCATCCTTGGGCCTTGGAGGTAAGCTGGAGTCCCTTTGGTTTTTCTTCCACATTTGTGCAAATATACTGACTAATACGTTTATCACACACATTTAGGTTAGGGACTTCGGTTTGGGCAACTTGGAATACCCTAGAGACCCTAGTTATGTGCTTCGTTCCCAATCGGAGTTTCTAACCTGACTCACTCAGGGACCTGACATTCATTTGGCCCGTGGACTGATGACGACGATGATTACACCTCATTTTGGACTGTAAAGTTGACTCTTGAGATTTGACATTGCCATGGTGATGCTTATTCGTTTAACACTGTATTTATGGTGGATGGTATTTGAAAAATGACAGGAGGCGTTGCCGTTGTTACACCTTCAAATCTCCAAATTGCGACAATAGCCTCGAAATGGAAGAATTATGCCTGAAAGTGGCCAGCGTTGTGTTGTGTTTAGAGCGGATTATCACTTTCTCCCACATGCACTTAAAAAATCATGTTTATACAAGAGCGTGGTGTGAAGATTGGAGTCGAGATATCATCTCGAGATCTCTTGCCAACAATGCTGCGGACTCCTAGAGGGTTAATTCATATATTCCAGTTTTACATTCTTGATTCACAAGCTCAGTCCTTCAGAGGAGTGGGTCTAAACATGGCCAGGATCCTGAGATGGCCCTCAGAGGTTACTCTTCAGATGTGTACATACTGCTTTAGGTACATAAATAGTCCCTAAGGAGGTGGAGTGGGGTATGATGTTGAGCAAATGCCACAGCCTGTCTGCTCCAGGAGGGTATCTGATCTGGTCCTTAATGTTCTACTCTGTCCAATGTTGTAAATGTCCCTGTGTGTTCTACCGTCTCATCAGCGCTGTTTACTTGTTCCGTTTGATGTCATCTCTTCATTGCTGTGCTGCTTTTTTGTCTGAATTTTATATGTATGTTGGTGTTATGTGCTTTGTGCTTGCTTCTGCAGTCTGTCTTGACTTTTTTCTTTTCTCTTTCTCTCTCTCTCGCCATGTCTGTCTCTCCCATTCTACCCCACAATTTACTGTCTCCTGCTATCAATCCTCTCTGGCTTTCTCTCTCTCTCTATCTCTCTGTCTCTGTCTCTCTCTCTCTCTCTCCCTGTCCATCTGTCTCTCTATTTCTCTCTATCCCTCTTTCCTCTGTGTCAGGCTACACTCTTACTCAAGCTGTTCTACTCTCACCAATTCCACCACCAACACCTTCTTCAGTTCCAGTCTGACAGTTGTTAGCCATTCCAGCCATCATCAGTTTTGCTGTCCCTCCAGGCTGCGCAAGCCCAAGCCGTCTAGCACGCTCCCTAAGGCCAAGGAACAGGCCAGGTAAGGGCCCCGCAAGAGAGCCACCGGACCTTCACCAAACCCACCCTCTTAACCCCCTACCTGTGGAGATCCTTCCTTCCAAAATTCTCTTTTGCAATCCTGAACCCCTTCATAACTCCCGTTTTCCCAGAATGGAACATTCTTTTCCCCGCAGAACCTTTGCACTATCCCTTGAATGAATGTCAATGCAATGCCATGACCCCCCTGGTGTTCTAGAATGGAATGTTCCTCATAGAACCCCGACTCAAGTCCACCGATGTCTGTTCTGTCATCTAAACCCCTGCTTCGTCTTGGGGTCTCTATGGTAACATAGAGTGGCTAGAATGCACCCACATCCCCATAAATCCTTTTGGCTCACGCTCTGAGCTTACGTCTTTGAACTTCTGGGCTCGCTGACATGTTCCTCCTGCACAGCGCCCCCTTCAGGCATGCCTGACCCCTTTGTCATCTTTCCCTCTTCATCCTTCTCTTTCACTAACCTCAGTCTGTCCCTCACTGTCCCTGTTCTGTCTCTCTTTTGTCACGATCATGGAGTGTGATGCCGTGGTGTGTGTGTGTGTGTGTATGTGCCTGCGTGTGTGTGTGTATGTGCCTGTGTGTGTGTGTGTGTGTGTGTGTGTGTGTGTGTGTTTGTGAGTGTGGTGAAGAGGGGAAATGTGTTAACCTCTCTAAAGAGCTGGATGGAGAGAAGGAGTTAGGGAAAGATTTGAAGAGGAGAAGAGAGCAAAACTGATAAAAAGGGAACCAGGTTACATAGGGCTGTTAGCTGAAGGAGCAGCGGATCAAGTCCAAATTACCCTAAACACACACACACACCACACACACACACCACACACACACACACACACACACACACACACACACACACACACACACACACACACACACACACACACACCACACATACACACACACACACACACACCACACACACACACACCACACACCCGCATGTAAGGTGCCTCTCTCCATCTCATCTCATGAAAGAAAGATAGGGATAGCATGAGGGAGAGGTTTGCCTGCAGCACTACACGGTTTCAGTCGCCTATCCATCACAGCACTCCCATGTAGGGGGGAAGTGGATGCACACACACACACACACACACACACACACACACACAGGGATGTGGATGTTTTGGATGCCTTACCTATTCCCCCAGCATGGTGCCTCTCAGAGGCAGCGGAAGGAGGAAGCAAGGCTGTGCCCTGGGTCTCTCTTCCTCCCCACCTCTTTTTCATTCTCTCTCTCCATCTTCCTCTCTTTGTGTATCTACATCTCTCTCTCTCTCCCTCTTTTCCCATCTCTCATTTATTCTCTCTCTCCATCTTCCTCTCTCTGTGTCTCTCCATCTCTCTCTCTCTCTCTCTCTCCCCATATCTCTTTCATTCTCTCTCTCCATCTTCCTCTCTCTGTCTCTCCATCTCTCTCCCTCCCAATCTCTCTTTCATTCTCTCTCTCCATCTTCCGCTCTCTGTCTCTCCATCTCTCTCTCTCTCCTTCTTTCATTTTCTCTCCATCTTCCTTTCTCTGTGTCTCTCAATCTCTTTCTCCCTTTCATTCTCTCTCTCCATCTTCCTCTCTTTGTGTCTCTCCATCTCTATCTCTCTCCCTCCCCATCTCATTCTCTCTCTCTCCATCTTCCTCTCTTTGTGTCTCTCCATCTCCATCTCTCTTTCATTCTCTCTCTTCATCTTCCTCTCTGTCTCTCTCTCTCTCTCTATCTTTTCTTGCTTGTTACCCTCTTTCTCTCGTTCCCTCTCCCTCATTTGCTCTTTCCTTTCCATGTCTCTCGATGTCTTCCCCCATCTCTTTCTTTCTTTCTTTCTTTCTCTCTCTCTCCCTCTCTTAACCCTCTCCATTAAAACAGCCCACCTTGATGATGCATTCAGGCTGATTATGAGTCTTGTTCCCCTGGAGAACGTGAAGCAGAAACACTCCTCTCTTCTCTGTATGTGTTCACTTTCACACACCCATCTCTCCCCATCTGCCTCATTCAGAGCCCCTCAAGCCTCCTCACGTGTGTGTGTGTGTGTGTGTTTGTGTGTGTGTGTATGTAAGCATGCGTGTGTGTGTCTTTGTGCGTCTGTGTGCGTGTGTTTGTGTAAGCATGCTCTCACACCCGACGTCCTGAAAAGTCTCCTGCTGCAGATTCTGTCAGACGGAAATGAGGCTTGTTTGTCAGAGCCGGAGAGAGTTATCTCTGATTCACTGACATGTTTAATCATGTAGTTTTATTATGCACACGCTCAGGATGTTGTTGCAAACTGCAATCAAAAATAATCAAAGCAGTCAAGTGGCAGAGTGGTACTCCATTCTATGCGCCAAGATCGCCACCTGGTGGGCGTTTTATGTTTATTTTTCCTTAGAGGAGAGCATACTGTGAGGTTAAGTTTCTATGCAGAACCTACAACTACAAAATGGAAATCATTACTCATTATTTAAAATAAAATGAAATAAAAACAAACAAAAAAAGTGACATGCAAAATATCTCTGTCTATGCTTTAATGTCATCCATTCAATTTTGTCATTGCCTGTTATGTCCATTCAATAATGTATCTGTGTACTGTGTCCCTGTCCCTGTGCTTCTGTGTGTTCTCTCTCTCCTTCTCTTTCTCCCTCTCTGTGTCTGTTTATCTTTCTTCTCCTTCTTTTCTTTTTCTGTTTTGTCAGAGAAGAGGAGGCGACTGACTCATCTCCTCATCAATTCTGTTGCCCCGCCTCAAATTGCAGTAGCCCCTCCTCTAGGTAACCTGTGAGTTGATTGGTCGGTTGTAACTGTCAATCAACATGAGTTGGCTGATCACTGAGATGACCGGTGCAGTGATAGGTCTGGGTAAAGGCTTGGGAAGCCAGCTTTCAACAGGAAGGACAAAGCATAAACACTTTCCCTGAGTCCTTCACCAAACCACAGGGGGAAAGCAAGTAATGCTCAACATGCGTTGTGTTTGGTTGAAGACTTATTGGGCCGCAGTGCCATCAGCCAGACTGACAGAAGGAAAAGCCTTGACCAGGACACTCAAAGGAACTCTTAAACGATCATTTATTTACGATCAAATATTGTATGTCGGATCTGTTTACCGTGATGTTTTCACTGCATGCCTGTTAAAGTAGCCAACATGACAAGCACATGAATCTGTGTCTGAAAATGTTACACTTTTTTTAACGGGGTAACAACTGCACGCTGGTGGGTACACACTCACACACACACACACAGCACAGGTGGCTTGACACTTTCACTGTTCAATGTGTGTTTTTGCCAGTGATGTGGTGTCACATACAACAACATAGTCTGCTGAGACAAAAAAAAACTATCAACAGTGTAATCAAACACCTCACCTGAGTAATTTGTTTTTTTTTGTGTGTGTGTATGCGCGTGTGTGTGTGTGTTAGTAGGTGTTAGTTGTTGTAAGTTAGTAGTTATTCATGATTGCATAATGGATAGAGTCAGATTCACTGTTTGGTGTATGTATTTATTTACACATTCATGTGTATGAGTCTCACGACGTACTGGATCTTCAAAAAGGATTCTCTAGGAAGATAAAAACTTTTTCTTGCTCACTCTCGCTCTCTCTCTCTCCCTCTCTCTCTCTCTCTCTCTCTCTCTCTCTCTCTCTCTTTTCTCTCTTTCTCTCTCTCTCTCCACCTATCTCTTTGAAGCACAGATACTTAAGTCAGAGAGATTTACTGTAAACAGATAATATGCTATGAGGAAATGAAAAAAAAAATCAATATTGTATTTAATGCTTGATTTGGCAGTAATGATTAACTGAAGGGAATTTTACATCTTCCTTTTAACTTACTGTAATTTATCTTAAACTGCCATGTTTTTGAGGAACGTTTTGTGGAAACAAATGCTCTATGCTGATTTCCTGAATAATACAACATTGTTTCACAAGGCTAGTGTCCGTTTGTTTTATGCTGTCAATGTGTCTTCATCAGTCCAGTGTTTCGCATTTTAGAACTACAGCTTTAACTGGTGTTCATTAAGTACTGATTGTATTTTCAGTCATTTTCTGTAAAACTATGGACGTAAACTATCACCTTACATGAACTTTACAACTCTGAACATTTGTATTTCCCGCTTGTTTCCACTAGGGGGCAGGGTTAATACCCAACTACACAAAATGAAACTGAGGACAAAAACACAAACACACACACACACACAAACACACATGTATATACACACACACAAACACACACACACACACACACACACACACACACACATATATATATATATATATATATATATATATATATATATATATATATATATTTATATTTATATGTGTGTGTGTGTGTGTGTGTGTGGGTATGTGTGTGAATACATACACACACACATATTTTCTCTTTAGCTCCAGAGGGAAGTAAACATAATTGGAATTGTACTAAACCCATGTGACATTATGAGAGAACTCTCTGAAGTATTTTAATGAAGAGATCGTTAATTAAAGCACTGATAAGGACCCTTTGTCTTTTCCATTGTTCACTTCATGTCTTTCCTTCTCTGATAAAAAGACATTTGAAACATTCAAGGTTGCACTGCAAGGTCTGCATAATCTTAGAAACATTTTAGATTAGTCAAAACACTTCCAAGAATGTTGACCAGGCACTTTACAGGGCCGGTGTGTCTGCTATGCACTGTGTGTGTGTGTGTGTGTGTGTGTGTGTGTGTGTGTGTGTGTGTGCACTTTAGCATTAAGTGTCAGAGGGTGTGGTTGTTATCATGCTCTACCAGTCTGGGTGACACTCTTCTCAGTCAACGACACGGTGAGTAGACTCGCTCTGTTTTCACACTAAAATGTGCTCACTGTCACACCGCAATGACTTCATAGTCTTCTGTTTGAGCACCGTAACTAAGGGAGTAAGTGCGTGTCTTGCTGAAGTCTTGTCAAGAACAGTCCTAATGACAGCTGAGGCTGTCAAACACTGCTTGCTGACGTTTTGGTACACAGGGTGTAGTTATGCACAGGGTTTCAAGACCTCATTCCAAGCTATTGAGCTATTGAACACGTCATAGTTCTCATGTCTTTTTTTCGTATATATATATTTCATCTTTCATGTGTTATTTATTGTCAGGGCATTCATTCATGTATGCATATGTAGTATCTACTTTTCACAAGCACAGGTAACTCAGAGGTAACTTTACCCAGACCAGAGAATATCTGTTTTTTTTTGTACTGTTTTTTAAATAAGGATGTGTATATTTGTGTGCACATTTTGTTCTACAGTCAAGTGAGTTGATAAACCCATGACTGGTTGATGTGCCGGTGATAGGTGTGTAGTCTGGTCGTGCTTGATAGAGGATGAGCAGGACTAGCTTAAGAGTGCACTGCAGGGAGAGAATGATAATTAAAGGGTGTTGCTGTGTGTATGTATGAGTGTGTGTGTGTGTGTGTGTGTGTGTGTGTGTGTGTGTGTGTGTGTGTGTGTGTGTGTGTGTGTGTGTGTGTGTGTACATGTCTTTGTGTGTATGAGTGTGCTTGCGTGTGAGTGTGCATGCATGTGTGTATTAGGTATATAAACTCAGACATGCTATAAACAGCTCTGCCTAGCTGTTAGCTATCACACATGCAGATGCCACTGCCAAACTGCTGCCACTGAGGAGTGTAAATGTAACAAATTACCCCACTGAAGACAGGGCTCTCATAGGGGAAGAGGGAGGGAAACCGGAGGGAGGGAGGGAAACAGTGGAGAGGGAGTGAAAGAGAAAGACAGAAGGAGAGAGAGAGAGAAGGATAAGGAAGAGGGAGAGAAAGAGAGAGGGGAGAGGGAGTGAAAGAGAAAGACAGAAGGAGAGAAAGAGAGAAGGATAAGGAAGAGAGAGAGAAAGAGAGAGGGGAAATGGAGACAAGAGAGCTAGGGAGAGGGAGAGAAAGACAGTAAGGGAGGGGGGGACAGTGAGCATGAGAAAAGAGTGAGATAAGTGGCTTACCCTGCATCCTCTCGCTCCACCGGAGTGATGAAGAGGAACTGAAAGTCAGGTAAGAGAGGCTATTTCTGTGTTTTTAGTTTCTTCTCTCGCATATATGAGTGCACTAGGCCGGCAGAGAGACAGAGGGGAGACGGAAATAAGTGTCAAGATGGGCAATTACCTCAGCATCCACAAACCTCCACTACCTGCTCTGACAGATGTGGACTCCATGTCAGATCCACCCCATAGACGGCCACTCTATGAAGTTCACAGGCTGGCAGAAACAGTGATCTGATGTCGGTCTCTAGACCTCTATGAAGCTCTTGCCCTAAAACTAAATCAAACTAGACAGCTAGCGTTCCTTTGAGATGTGCCGATTGATGCCATACATATATCTGGTATGCTGGTTTGGACCCTGAGGTGGGGTAGCACTATATTTCAACATCACTTTGTGTCAAAAGCGTACAGTATGTTGACATTCATTTGGATGAAATTAAAAATCGTAATGTAGTTTGTAATTTGACTACTCTGCTTGTGCTGATGTGTGTTATTTCGATGGCAATGTACACAGCGTTTTATTACACAAATCAATCGTGTCATGTGGTGTGATGCTACACATACTGTAGAGATCACACCCGTACATCAACAAAGAACACTTCTTATGGCACAAACACAGCACCACACAGACACATCACCACACAGACACAGCACCACATAAATACAGCACCACACACACACAGCACCACACAAACACAGCACCACACAGACTATGGTTGGTATTCCATCTCCTTTCAGATTAGCTACTAGCCTCACACAGTGAATTCTTAGCGATCTGGTCCAACAACTCTTTTTTTTGTGCTTTCACTTTCTTACGGGATGAAACCATTAACTACCTTTAACTACAGCTGTTGCCCTGGAGCAATACAGACCCATGAGGAGAGGCACATTGCTGAGATGCTGATGAAGTCATCCATTGTTTCAGGCTAAAAGCCTTTACATAGGCTTGTTAGCATTTGCTTGTTCCTACATGCTGGGACATATTTGAACAGGTAAACTAGACCGCAATTAGGGCAATGGCTGCAGCTTGGGCATGTGTCAAAGTGTCACTGGGACAGTAAGAAAAGAGCTGTCAGACAGTTGTACTCCAACACTGCCACTTACAAATCTTAGCAAGTAGCTGTTTTCTCTGTGTTGGCTATCAGGACAGGGTCTTGATGCCTGTGGAAGCCTAAAGTGCTTGTGTAACTTTTGCTGTGAGAGGCACAGCCCTGTATTGAACTCATACCTTAAGCCTCTGGTATGGGAGCTGACCATGCCAGCAAGGAGGCTTAAAAACATTGCTGTTAGCATCTCTCACTAGCACGTCTCCCAAGGCATTGGGGAGTAAGGTTTCGCACTGCACAGCTCTGTACTCCTGCTGGAGGATGCTACAGTTGCAATTACACTTGTGTAGGGGTTGACCCTGGCACGTGCCCAAGGGTGAGTCCTTGTTCCCTGGTTGGTTGGTCAGTGTTGCTAATCAGCTGTGTTTTTTTGTGTGTTCTGACTAAATTCTCCACCTCTTTGCCTAACTTAATACTATCTGACAGGCCATTCATTATGGATGGCGGTAGACTTCATTTTTCACATTATAGTCCTTAACTAGGTTTTCAACACCAGCATCTTCTATACAGAAGCGCATTCACAAAATAAATACTTACTTATAGATTTTACTATAAATAAGGCTTTTGAGTTGATCAATACTTCCTTCAAGACAAACATTCTTTATGGTTCAAGTCATCTTCTTTATGGTTCAAGTCATCTTCACTTCATACGTCAGTGTGTCTGTGGCAGTGTTTTCAAGGCAGTCAGTCGGACTTAGTGTGTCTCTTTTCAGGGTAGTCAGTCAGACTTCATGGTCATGGCAAAAGGTTCACTCTGTTGCTGTTCTCAATTTTCATTAACACAAATATGCTCTGACTGTAATACCAGTTAGCCTATATGCAGATGATACTGTGATGTATTTGTCCAGTCCTGACATTTCACAAATCCATTGTACATCACAGGCTGTACATATGTCTTATGTTTCATAGTCTGATGTTGTGTGGCACTAGATCTGACTTTTTGCTTCAAACCAATAATTGGTAAATTAATGTTTTAGATGAGACACCACTCAAGAAAGATGAGGAATTTAAATAGGCTACTTGGGTCTCTGGCTTGATTCCCAACAGTCTTTTCATTTGGTGACGTGCGTTTACATTTAAAACCCGTACATTGTACAAACCTGCCTACTTCACTTAGATCTGTTAACCCAATAACTCATATTTCACTATGACCCCTGGATCCCCCCGGGATTTCCGCCCCTTCTCTGTGTTTACGCTTTGTTGTAACAGTTGAACAAAATTATACCACTTCCTTCAAAGAATATAGATGTAGAACTTCCTCTTCGTCACTCTTTCAACCTGCTTATCTCGCACCATCTGGAAACTATTTGGCCTTGAGCAGTACGTAGAGTATTTTTTTTTTAAACCTTTTGAAAAATGTCAGGGGCTACTGGAGTTTCATATATATCTTATAATGAAAATTAAAGTGAAGTGGAAAGAGAGTCGAACGTTTTTTTTATGAATGTCACAGTGCCCCCTGCAGCCAGAGTTATTTATAGCATGTTTCTATGTATTTCCTTGCTCCCTCAAAATGCATCATCTTTAGCAAAGACATACGAAGACATCAACACCAGCATCTTCTCCAGATTTACTGATGTTGATAGATTATATAGAATGTTGTTACATTAACTATTAGCACTTTTGAGTTGCTTTAAAGATCCACTCAGATGACCTGGATGGATGAATTGATGAAGAAACTGTTAGTGTTGAGTCCAAATTGTGCTATGAACGACAGATTGTATGCCTGTGATTTTCTTCAAGCCTCAGCATTCAGTGACTGATTTAAGATGATGTCATTTTTGTGGGAGTGACCTTGCTTCTGGGTTAAGTTTCTCCATCCCATAAAAGGACAACATCTGACACAAATCATCAAAACAGGCAGCTGTTCGCCAAGCATGAACCTATAACTATTAGCCTACATCAGATTAGACCGTTACGATTTCCATCAAAAGGTGAACCTTCACATTGAGTATGAGTATGACATTGAGTAAGTAAAATGTACTATACTATAGAGTTTCTTTCAGTTCTTTGCCCAGTTGGCAGAAGTGCAACTCTCTTGGTGCGTGTGAGTTATGTTGGTGGGTGAATGTGAATACTAGCCTATGTCTGTGAGTGTGTGTGTATGTCTGTGAGTGTGTGCCTGAGTCAGTGATACCAGTCCAGTATTTCCACAAGGATACTGTACGTCATTTGCTACCTCTGAAAGTCATCATCACATCCTCCTAATATTTCTCTACACCCACGAGCACCACATGAATTCACCGTCTCCATAGCAACACTGCTCCTTGCCCAAATGTCTGCATTCCCCCACATTGGTCTCATGGCAACCGTCACTAAGCAACCCCATCTTCCTAGCCCTTACTTTTTCTGCTTGTGTAGGTGTTCTGGAGCTAGGGAGGCTGGGAATTAGTGGAGGTCAGGTGGGCTGAGAGAAACAGAGGAGGAGGGAAGAAAATAGATTTAGCAAAAGAGTTTTGTCTGTGTGTGTGTGTGTGTGTAAGTTAGTGAGAGAGCGAACATACTTTTTAAGTCGCTCTAAGTTTATAATGAAGCAGGCTACCACTTGGATGTTTTAAATAGATGTTGGAATATCAATGTCATGTAGTTGTTGGATGATTCAATAACAACATGGTGGACCAGACTGTTTGTCATCTGATAAGGAGGCCTACTACAGTGTCTGCTACTAGCCATTTAAGTTATAGAAACGTCACAAATAATACCAACAATGTCAGGTCTTACATTAGCTGACTTTTGTGCACTTTTGGGCTTAGTCTATGTTAGGTCAGGGCCAGATCGTTTCCGCCAGTCAGCTGTGATTGACAAGACAGGAGCAACAATAACAGGCTCTGTACCAAACCTACTGGTGAACTTTCAACATTTTCAAATGTATAGGGAAATATGATGATCTTCCACTCCCCACTGACGTTCATCAATAGACTAAGCCCTATGAGCCATGCCATTAATCAAACGTTAGATATTTGTAAATACGTCAAATTAACTATGAGAGACCGACGTTTTGCATATGATTTGCAAATTGGCAAGTTATCCACAGGACCTTCATTGGCACGTCTGCCATTTGACGTAGCTCATGCTAGTTGAGTTTGCGCTAAGTGGAACCTGTTGTTTTGCAGTGATGATGTGAGCGGGACAGATTTGCATTGGCGGCGCGAGCATCATCGCCTCGCTGCACCGCTAACTGACTTTTAAAAAGCAGGAACAAACTTGTTAGCCCCTCTATTAAAATTCTGTTAGCACGCGAGTGAAGGACTCTCCACTTGTGTATGGATGTTAAATAGTACAGCACACTGAAATCTTGGCACGCTATGGGAAATACCGCCCTAAGGTAAGTTTAATTAGTTTATATTATTGTATTAATCTATAACCCACGTCATGCCCGCTATATCCATATGTGTGGGGTATCCTTCACTTGGATTGCCATGAAGCTCTCAAATTGAGAGTCTCAATAGCCTTGTTAAGCTAATTAAATTAGAGCGTTAAAATGTGGTGTGTGCAAAGTGCGTTAAACAGACTTGCCCCAATTACCATCAAATTAACGTTCTGGGAAGCTAACCTGTCTTTGTCTCTGAAAATCAGTTTATAGTACAGTCAATTGTTTTTACTTTATTTAACCTAACGTTACGTCCAAAGCCCCCTTGAACTTGTCGATATTGGTCGGAGAAGCGCAAGTTCACGCTGAACTTGTGTCACTCTCCCTTAAGCTAACAAGCTAACATTATACATGTCAGTGTCACTTCGGTAAAGTTAGAAGTGTAGTCACAGATTTAAAGTTCCCGGGTCAATAACTAATAGGCGAAATGTTCTGAAAAAACAAACGATGTCTCCTCCAACCGTAAGAAGGTTACAAAACCAGCTATCCTCCGAGCTGGACATACAGCATTGGTCCCTATAAGCAGCCTGCTCTGAAGGAAGGGCGTACTAGGGGCCTTCTACAAAGTGCAACACCGAAAAGAAATACTACAAAAATATCGAGTAACTTCACTTGTACAGTGTAGTATCTCCCATATCAGTGCCACTGTTGATTATATTGATATATATTATATACACTGATTTTTTTTAATTTTTTTTTTATATTCAATAACACAGTACTCAAAATTAGGTTGTAGCTCGTTGTTTACCTTTTTAAGGTTGGAAAGAGATATTGTTTGTGTTTTAACAACGTTTCGCTTATGACTTATTGAGTCGGATCTGTAAATATATTTCCAACTTTACTGAAGTGTCAGTGCCAAGGTCCTGAGGGTAATTTGTCAAGTGACAACATGCCTGCCTGTCAAATTAAATGTTTTGTGTGTATGAGGTGGCACTACTTAGCTACTATCTATATCTTTCCAACTCTACTGAAGTGTTAGTGCCAAGGTCCTGAGGAGGGTAACTTGTCAAGTGACAACATGCCTGCCTGTCAAATTAAACGTTTTGTGTGTATGAGGTGGCACTACTTGACAAAATGTTTCAGAATAAAGACCAGAGTAACCTTTTTCGCTTGTCAAATGACCTTTAGTGTCCACTGTTGGATAGTTTCAGACACTTTGCTGCTCACTACAAGAAGCACTTTTGTCAGGTAACATAGGGGAAACTTTAGCCTCTGTTCAAGCAGATGCTGATACCTGCACTGAAACGTTAGGAAATGGGCATGGCTGCTCAGGACTGGGTATAACCAGTGCAGTGTTACATTGACAAGCAATCTTTCAAGAGACAAATAGACAAGGCGGCGCTCAATTGTTTCAGTAAACAATTTTCTTCAGATTTGGTAGTATGTTTAGCCTGTTTGTGTGTGTGTGTGTGTGTGTGTGTGTGTGTGTGTGTGTGTGTGTGTGTGTGTAGAGGAGTGTCCTAATTTTCTCATGGTTAGTTTGGGTACTGAAGTCTTCTTTCGCAGTAAGGTGGAGCTCATTGCAAACTATCTACGGACATGATTCAGAATTTGCCAAGTAACCGTATTTGGTGTTAATTTAGACAAAATTGCGACAGACTTTGGCCAAACAACCATGTTGTAATGTTTCATCAGACTTGTTTCTTTTTACTGCATATGAAAGAGGACTTATTATGCTTTTCTGGTTTTCCCCGGTCCTAGTGTGTTGTGTAGCCTTTTGTGCATGTAAACATTGTGCACATCTAATAGAGTGTTTCAAAGCGTAGAACCCTTGAATATTCGATTGTAACCCAGGAGAGCTATTAATCATGACCCAGTGGTCTCTTGGCATGTTTTGTCACAAAAGGCACCTACTTCAGAAAGCTCATTGAGGATGTGACAAAGCAACCACAAAAAACTGTCCTGTGGTTCTTTGCTATCAGAGTAATTCTAACAGTCCGTGAATACAGCTGTGGACTTGGCTTTGAACCCTAACCGCCAGTGAGCGTATGCTTTCATAATTCAATGCTCAAGGCATGATGTATGTTCTTGGAGTTTGTTCTGATGAATGTAAAGGTAAAAAGGTCGGGTATTTTGCGGATGCTTTTATCCAGAGCACTTAAGCATCCTGCAGTGGCTTGAAAATGAACCCGGATCGACCGTGTAGAAGGTGGAGACCCTAACCACTGTGTCACCAAAACCACACCACGTAAACCACCACCATCCTGTGGTTGACTGTAGGCCTTGCTATTCGGACTAAACTGTACTGAATATAGGCTACGGCATGCTAAGACCTGTTTTCTGTGGAATATGAAAGAAATAGGCTGTTTACCCCTGTGCCCCCTCATGAATAGCCTCTGTGCACATTTCAACTATGTATTGTATGTTAATTAACATAAGAAAGAAGAAATAAGCCTATTCTTTGCATCTGATGTGATTCGATACTCATATCACACTGTTCAACAAAGTCCATCTTTCCCCACACTACTTGGAAATGGTGTCACCTTCCTTCTGTGTGGTCATTTTCCTCCCAGCGTTTTACATGCTCAGGCCATTGGGTAATCACTGGGCGTCAGTCTCTCAGGGACCCTGAGTGCTTGTGGGGTCACGGTGATTTCCCTTTCTTGTGGAATGAGTGCAGACATTGTCTGTTGCACTCTCTTATGTGGTATCTTGGATCATTAACTTATATGACTGACTTCCATTTCATTTCAAGTCCATTACGGTTAGTGAGCAATTGAGGCTATTGACCAGTTTGCATTTTATCCATCGTTGTGCTTGGTGCAGGAAGCTGTGTAGGTCCAATCTCTGACAGTCTGAATGGCCATCAGTCCCAGTCCAGCATGGCTTTTGACCACTGTTTCAGGGAAGAGAAGAACTAAACAGCTACAGTGATTAAGGAACTGTTTCAGGGAAGAGAAGAACTAAACAGCTACAGTGATTAAGGAACTGTTTCAGGGAAGAGAAGAACTGAACAGCTACAGTCATTAAGGAACTGTTTCAGGGAAGAGAAGAACTAAACAGCCACAGTCATTAAGGAACGTAGGCCAAATAATGACTTTCACCGTTGGCCTTGCCTTCTGATGGTTTGTAATCGAGGTTCAACCATGCAAAGCGCTCTGGCTTACTAAATCTGTAGGAAGGAGATTGCACTAAGAGGAAGCCCATGGTGAAAGAAGCAGTGAAACTACTCAGAACATCGATGAAGAAGGGGACATTTGTATTCTTATTCTTTGTATCGATCTCCACGGGAACAAAACATGGCAAACATGATTCATTCATTTGGTCATATTTTGAGACAATAACAGTTCCCTGAACAAGTTCACTCTGCGTGTGCTGCCTTTTCAACATAGGGCAGTGTATAACATCTCTTCTGTTCCCTGTTTAATATTTAGTAGGGATGCAAATTATCGATTAATTCATTAATCATTAGTTGATAATCTTATCGATCGACTTTCGATTAATTGATAAGCGGCGTTTTTCACCTGAGTTTCAGTGCTTCAATAGGGCCTTTAAAAATAGGCCCTATTATTATTATATTACATTACATTATGATAATTCTATTATACATTCCTCAAGTAATTATGCATTAGGAAAAGAAAGCAGAAAAGTTTTTTTATGGTATTACAAAATCCATTCATTAATTTAAAAAAAAAGAAATAAATTATGGACTGGCTCAGTTCTTGCATTTGAAACAGACATAAAACAAAAAAGAATAGAAGAAATTAAATAGAGCCAAACAGAATATTATTGAGCCTATAGATTATGAAGAAACTGCATCTAGGCTATTACAAGCTAAATAGCCAACACAACTCTCTGAAGTTTAACTCGCGCTCACGGTAGTGAGGGATAGAGTAACTTTACATTCTTAATGACAAGCCATCAGGCAAAGGTAAGCTAGCCCGCTAACGAGCTAGGTATCTAATCATTAAGCCTGAGTGAGCTAGTCCGCTATCAAGCTAAATAGCCAACTCAACTCTTACTTACTTACTTACTCTCATGAGCCAAACTCGCGGGCACACGTTAGCGCGGGAGTAGACAGAGATATTCACATTCATAGCAAGGTGAGCTAGCCCGCTAACGAGCTAGGTAGCTAACTCTATGAAGTCTCAGTGAGCTAGCCCGCTAACGAGCTATTAGCTAACCTGAGTTTTAAGACTATAAGCCATAACTCGCGGCAGTAAGCGAGAGAAGGTATAATACAGTGTAGCTGTGATTTTTAGGTTGACCAGGTGAACTGGTGGTGCCATGCAGGACAGAAGCATGCACGGTGTTCAAATGGTAACTGAGTAAGCTAGTGGAACTAATGTATTTCAATACCGCATTACACAGAGAACATTTGTTTTCAACCGGTCTCTCGCGCTAGCGCCCTCTAGCGATTAATCGTGATTAATACATTTTGATCGAGCAACCTCTTAATCGACAATTAATCTAAAGTCGATTAATCATTTGCATCCCTAATATTTAGCTTAACTCCTTCTTATCTATGATCTCTCTGGATAACTTAAGAGGTGTAGCAGCCTCGCTGGATAGTATCACAGTCTGTCATCTTCAAAGACCTATTATGGTTTTCCTGTTTTTACCCTGTCCTTTAGTGTGGTGTATAGTTTTCTGTGCAATATAAACAGGCTGCAAAGTTACAAAAGCCCAAAGTACACACCAGAGGACGTAACTCGCCGACAGAAACCACTTTTTTCTCAGCTGCCTGAAACAATTCCAGCCTATTTGTTACAAGGTGACGTAATCACGTAACGCAATCCTTATGCATGCCTAGCTAACAGTGTAGTGCAGGAGACCGTATCCCACAGTAGATGTTTATCAAACAGTGAAAAACACCAGTAGCTGTGCTTTCACACGGGGAAAAGTCTACTTCCACAGCCAGCACTTGCAGTCTTGATGTGACCTTGCCTCACCCTCTTTGCTAACGCACTTGGTACCGAATGAAAAGGCCCGCGCCTGTTCCGGATGTGCTGCTGAAAACCTCCTGTATCAGCTTCCCTCATCAGTCAGGCCCTCAGCAGAGCGTTTGTGTGTGTGTGTGTGAGTGTGTGTGTGTGTGTGTGTGTGTGTGTGTGTGTGTGTGTGTGTGTGTGTGTGTGTGTGTGTGTGTGTGTGTGTGTGTGTGTAGGAGGGTTTGTGTGAGTGTGTGTGTATCTGTGTCTGTGGCTAATCCCTACCCCAGCCCTCTCTGCACCTGGCCCTGGTGTGGTGTTGGCGGTTTGGCTGACCGCATGCAGGCCGGATCTGTTTCTGGTAGCCGTCCTTAGCCCTTTAGTGGTTTTGTGGGTGTTTGGCTGTTCTTCCGTTTGGTCCAGTATCAGACATGTATAGCGAGGCCAAGACACAATGAAATTGAATGAAAGCACCACCTTGACCTCAGGTCTGTATAAAATGGCCACTTTCATTTGACAAATGCTTTCGACCCATAGTCACCAGTCCCTGGTGATGACGTGTGTGTGTGTGTGTGTGTGTGTGTGTGTGTGTGTGTGTGTGTGTTAGTTATGCAACCCAGTATACACAATATTTTATGGCTCATTATATTGCAGTGAGCCTCTTCCTTGAGCTGGGCTTTCTGTCGGCACTGCAGCACACAAACACAGGAAACTGTGTCAGCTTGGAGAAGGTGGGTGGGAGAAAGAACTGCAGGAGAGAGAGGAGGAAGCATTAACTCCACATTACAACTGCGTCAGGCTACTGTGCTGGTGCAGTACAAACACAGAATTAAAATGTAGCCGTAGTTGTGAACAAGTGAACAAGCAGCATTTTATTTATCTTTACAAAATCTGTTCTGTCTGTTTTTTTGTCCCTGTTTTGTCCATGTCCTTGTTTTGTATTTAGAGGAGTTGTTTATGATGGATTGTAAAATTATGTAATTAAGTAGTAGAATGCAGGGCAGCCGATAAGGGCAGCATTCCCTGAGAGAATAGATGGTATCAACAGTTTACTGCGCAGTTAGCCGTTAGCAAATGCTCTGATTTTCTCTTGTTTCCCATGTTTGTTTGTGTGCAAATGCTACTGTAGTATAGATCCGTCTCAAGGATAGGAAATGTTTGTGTGGGAGTGTTTAGGCCATTTGTGTTTGTGTGGGTGTTTATGCATGAGTGTGTGTGTCTATGTGTGTGAGTGTGTCCATGTACAGATGTGTGTGTGTGTGTGTGTGTGTGAGAGAGAGAGAGTGAGAGAGTGTTTATGCCGTTTGTATGGTTATGTTAGGTTATGCATGGGTGAGTGTGTCTGTGTGTGAGTGTGTCCATGTACACACGGGTTTGTGTGTGTCTGTGAGCGACAGAAAGATAAACAGGACAAAGGAGGAGCAGCGACGGTCATGTGACAGAGTGGAGGTTACCTCCTGACCTGCCCTGTCACCGCAGCGGAGCCACAATCAGGCGCCGGACAGACATGGGAGCCACACCACTTTCCACTGGACTGTTTGGACTTTAAGAAACTAACTACCCCACCATATGTGTGTGTGTGTGTGTGTGTGTGTGTAAGTGGGTGTTTGAATGTCAGTGAATGTGTTTGTGTGTATGTTTGTGTATGTCTGTGTTGTTGACGTGTCTGTAAGTTGGCAGAATGTGTCAAGGCTCCATTGTCGGCAGTTGAAAGTGAGTGAGTGAGTTTTTTCTCTCTCGCGTTTCTTTTGTCCCTGCTAGAACAAGCTAAGTTTTTGTGCGGGGCGACAGAGCAGGATTGTGCCCTTCCAGTCGGGTGGCGCCAGTGGGGTTGTGTGTTTTGAGGCACAGAGTTTTTCTAAACAAAAGTTTGTTGAAAATATTAGCCAACATAAAGGTAGTGTTAACAGAATAGAAATAACAGTAAATAAGTTAATTGGTAGAGATTTACTGGAGACCAGTAGAGAGCATGGGAAAGGGCGATGATAGAAATCTTTAACTAGTTCAACTCTTCTGAACTGTTTTTAACCCCTCGTGTAGCAGCAGAAGGCAGAGTTTTCCAGTATCCGGTCACCTGCTATGATGATTAACACGTAGACGGAGAGGCGTTGAAAACCAGGCCAGCTGAAACACTGGGACTCTCCTCTCTGCTTGTACTGTACCCGAGGACAGGGGGAGACGCAGTGAGGTCACTCCTGTCTGAGCTTAAAGGATTTGTGCTTGAGTTTTTGTAAGACAGGTGTTGCAGGCAGAGTGGTGTGGATGTGTATTATAGTGTGTGTCTAAGAGGGAAATCAGAGGAGGAGTAAATGTGTTAAGTAGTTTGTGTTTAATGCTGTAGTTTTGGAATGTGTGTGAGTGGTTGTTGTGTGTGTGTCTCTATGTGCGTGCGTGGGTGATTGGTGTGTTTGTGTTTAGGTGTGTGGGTGAGTGCTATGCATGTGTGCAATTTCTTTCTTAGTGTAGTCATACAGGAGTCTTATTTATAGTGCAATTATACTGCATTTATAGTGCGGTTCTTCAGTAGCCTAATTAACTTCCACCCCGGCTGGGGTAATTATAATTAAGCTGTGTAATGAGTGTTTGTCATGCTCTCGACTCACACCTTTGATGTACGGCATTAATGTTCACTGGAGGCGTGTTTCTGTTTACTCAAAGGCAGTAGTATCAAAACTGAGGTGGTGTGAGTGTATGTGAGTTTGTGATTGTGCACTTGTGCGCATTTGAGAGATACTTAGGTGGTTTTGTGTCTCAAGGGTGTGTGTTTGTGTGTGTGTGGAGAGTGGGGTGTATGTGTACGTAGGTGTAGACGTGTGTGTGTGTGTGTGTTTGTGTCGACATTAGACCCCTTTACTCAATGCAGTACACCAGGACAAGTGACGCTGCCCTCAGACCAGCTGAGCACAAGTGAGTCTGACCAATAGAAAGTGAGTCTGACCAATGGGGGGGGGGGGGGGGGGGGGGGGTTGCACCTGAAGGTCATAAAGTCATAGGGGTCAAATACCAAGACATCCTGCAGCTTATTATGTCCAATTCTTGCTGACAGCCCCACAGTCGCACAATGGGGGCGTTCACAAAAGCACAACTAACAGGATTTTTGCTCTGAACCTATTGTTTCAGTAAGTGCTGATGAGAAAGCAACGCTTCATTATAGATAGAAGACTTTCCTGTGAGACTCTGAGGCGATGTGTGTCTTTGATGTGTGGCTTTCCCAGTCCAATCAAAACTGAAAGCCCCTGTCACTCCCCCGTGTCGTTATCAGAGATGCAAACTGCACACGCCGCGGAAAAGATCCTCGGTTCTTACGGCTGCTTGGCTTGGTGATTCTTATCAGCGAGGATGTCACGCTGTCAAAGGAAGAGAAATATGAAAGAAAAGGTCCCTGTTTGTGTAACCCTTCATTTCTCTCCGCACTTTCAGTTTCGGGCTCTGGATGTTTCTGTCAGTCCCCAAGGACCTTTGGCCTGTTCAGGAACGTTTTTTACTTTTTTAATCATTTTTAATAAATACATTTTTTGGGCCCAGTGTTGGTGAGCCTTCCCAGCCCAAGATCCTCTGAGGGTTGACAGGTTGTCATAGTGAATCATCAGTGGAGTGAGGGAAGTCTGTGCTGATATCAGGCGACCTGGGAGCGGATCCCGAGTCCATGTCAGAGTTGAGAGCTGAGCTAATATGCTCCGGATGAGAAGAATTTAGCCCTGATTTGGTGCAGGTCTGTACCAGACCAGATCCTAATCCATGCCACAGTTAGCTGTTACCATGCCGATGTGCATGCTTTCTTCTCATCCTCTGAGTGTTATTTACAGCAGCTCACAGCAGCAGGTTTAGCTTATTTCTGCAGTCAGTGTGGCGTAAGGCCTTTACCTTTGAGATGGCTTGAGGTGCTCTTTGTGTAGCTGTCTGGAGATGCCAGGGTGAGTGAACACACGCTGTGTCTTAGATGTCGTCCACACAAAGATGGATAGTTTTAAAAACAACGTTTTTCCTTTTGAGTTTTGAAATAGATTTGCGTCCACACAACCATGTTTTGAGAGCTCATCTGCATCCACAACCATGTGAAAATGCTGTTACTAGCCAGTTCACATTTCTAACATAAACTATGCTTCAAGTTATAGCCTGCAACTGAACAACATTAATATCAAAGCAACAACACTACTAGACGAGATTTTTCAACACCAGCAAAACAGGGTTTGGTCGAACAGAATTTCCCTGGTGAAGTGAACCCTGCTTGCATTTCGTCACTAGAATATCACTTTATATCAAACAAACCCAGAGAAGGCTTTGACTGCTGATGTTGCCAATAGATTCCATCTTCGTAGTAGTGGAACAAGTTGGCTGTCAACCATGATGCGTCTGACAATCAAAAATAGATTTTCTATTTCTTGTTACTGAGGGCGTGGTGGAGCCTTTGGAGCTGTACGGAGAAGGAAAGGTGATTTGATAGTTAGGGCCATGTTGTCATTGTTTTCAAAATGCAGTTTTTTCACACAGAGGCGTAACAGCTCCACTCTGGGACCATACGCTGAAAAGGCTGTTGTCGTGTGAACACAAGGCCAAAACCGACAAAACTTGTCCGTTTCCGTTAAAACGGTTTTCACCATTGTCATGTGGATGCCCTCTTAGTCTAGAGCACTTACAGCTGCTTTCTTCAGCTCTCTCTCTTTTACTGTCTTTCTTGCCCTTATTCTTTCTTCTGCTTTCTCTCTCTCTCTCTCTCTCTCTCTCTCTCTGTGTCTCTCTCTCTCTCTCTCTCTCTCTCTCTCTCTTTTTGTCATCTCACACGTTCTCTCTCCCATCTCACGCAGTGTCGAAGACGAGTCCCGGAAAACAGACCACTCCGGCACCTTCGCGGACAGCCCTCGTGGTCAGGACCCCTACCTGCACGGCTCCGAGCGCTTCGGCGACATCAGCAGCAGCAGCAGCCCCCCTGGCCCCCGGGTGCCGTGCGTGGCCCCCCCCAGCCCAGCCAGCCTCACCTGGGCCCAGCACACACGCCACCAGCCTGCCAGCCTAGCCCTCCGCAAGCAGGAGGAGGAGGAGAACAAGAAATGCAGAGCCCTATCCGACAGCTATGAACTGTCCACCGACCTGCAGGATAAGAAGGTACTAGAGGTTATACTGTGTGTATGTGTGTCTGTGTGTCTGTCTGTCTATGTCTGTGTCTGTGTGTGTGTGTGTGTGTGTGTGTGTGTGTGTGTGTGTGTGTGTGTGTGTGTGTGTGTGTGTGTGAGAGTGTGTGCTTGTGCATGGACTCTGGATTAGAGGTCTACTGTGTTTGTGTGTCTGTGTATTTGACTGACAGCAATGGGCTACACTAGAAGATGCTTTTGAAGTTTTACACTGAATATGTTTGTATGTGGATGTGTTTTTCTGCTGATACGTAAGTGTGTGTTTTGCACACAAGTGTACCTGCGTCTAACGAGCAAACTTAGGACAAGGACAGGGCCCGATTTGCCCACCTGTGTGTGTGTGTGTGTGTGTGTGTGTGAGTGTGTTGAACAGCCACTAGCCACCTGGCAGGCATCCAACCCTAGTCCAGCAGAGTTGGCCTTATTGTGTGAATAAGTGGATGTGAGTGCATCTAACAGCATGCAGCCTCGGTGTCATGTCATTGTGTTTGTTTTGGTGAGACTAGTTTCAGGAGAGCTCTCAGACCTAATAAACCCTGTCTTGTTCGCTTTGGGCATTGTTTTAACTAATCCTTGCTGACAGTTCATTGCAGATTGGTTATGCCTGTCATCGGTTTGTGCCAGTGTGCATTAACTTGAAAAATGTCCTCCTCACCCCCTCCCTCTCTCTCTTTTTTCCTTACCCATTTCTCTCTTTCTGTCTCTTTTTTCCTTCTATCTCTTCCTTCTTCTTAATCCCTCTCTCTTTTCCAATTTGCAATTACTATCTGACTCTTGTCTTGTCTTGTCATGTCTTTGTCTTTCCCCCTTCTCCTCTCTGTCCTCTCCCTCTCTCCCCCCAATTCCGTTTCCTTCCTCCCCTTCCTCTCACTGTCCCTCTCTCTCTCTCTCTCTCTCTCTCTCTCTGTCTCTCTCTCTCTCTCTCTCTCTCTATCTATCCATGTAACTTTCCCCTTCACAACTTTGTTCCCCCTTTATTCTCTTGCTTTCTTTCTCCCTCTCTCTTTCTCTCCTTTTCCTTCTCGTTATGTCTCTCCCTCTCCATCTCTGTACCTATTTGCATTCCTTCCGTGCATCCTCTCTCCCTTTCTCCCCTCCCTGCCCCTTCCCCTTCCTGTCCCTACCTCTCCTCCTTCTCCTCCTCCTCCTCCTCTTCCCTCATTCTGTCTTTCTCCCTGCTCCCTCCCCTCCCCTGTCCCTACTTCTCCTCCTCCTCCCTCTCCTCTTTCTCCTCCTTTTCCCTAATTCTGTCTTTCTCCCTGCTCCCTCCCCTCCTCTCCCCTGTCCCTACCTCTCGTCTCTCTCCTCTCTCCTCTCTCCTCCTCCTCCTCCTCTCTCTCTCCTCAGGTGGAGATGCTGGAGAGGAAGTATGGCGGCTACTTCCTGAGCAGGCGTGCGGCGCGCACCATCCAGACGGCCTTCCGCCAGTACCGCATGAACAAGAACTTCGAGCGCTTGCGCAGCTCCGCCTCCGAGAGCCGCATGACGCGGCGCATCATCCTCTCCAACATGCGCTTGCAGTACTCCTTCGACGAGCGCCCGCCGTCGCTGCCCCCGCTGTCGCAGGCGCCCGCACAGACGCCGTACGGTCAGGGCATGGGCACCCCTGAGCTGGAGCCTAGTCCCTCACCCACACACTCCGCCGGGAAATACACACACCTGGAAGACTCCTTCTCCAAACAGGTCAGAGGCACAGAGAGACCCTGTCAGGAGGTATATGTATTAATAGATCAATATCATGGACTATATAATCATCTGTTAATGTTTCATACTTCACTGTGTCTTAGAGATATGGGCAGGAAGAATATAGAAATATAGTTATACTTGTCATGAAATATAGTTAGATATACTTGTCATGAGGAATACTCGTCTGTAAATGATTCATACTTAACTGTGTCTTAGAGATATGATATTAAGTAACTTTAGGGAGGTAATTGCCTTCAGTGGCAATGTTTACATTGACAAATTGTTCCAACTCTCTTTACTTTGTGCTTAACGGTGTTCCAAACATATGCAATATGCGTATGTGTATGTGAAATGTGGGTTAGATCTTCTTATCCTGTACGCTGTGTGATTTGTAACGATAGCGATTCTACGTTCATTGGTTTTTTATTCTACGTTGGCTGTCAGGTATTGTTCTTTCCATCTAGACATCGATCATTTAAGTAGAGCCTTAATCACAGTAGCAGTTTTTGATCTGTGGTGTACAATGGAGGCAATCTGTGTGACTATCTGTCTGTGTGTCTGTCTGTGTTGAGTAGATGTCCACATTTATAGGCATTAAAATAAAATTAAAATACATGTCTGATCTGTGTTAATGCAAAAAAATCGAAATCTAATTTAATGTTAAAAGTAATCCCCCCTTCCTCTCTTCCTCCCTTCTGGAGCAGGTGTCTAACTGTGTCTTAGAGATATGATATTAGGTAACGTGAGGGACGTAAAAACCTTACATGTCTGACCTTTGCTAATGCAAAAACATCCTCTGTTGTTAAAGTAATCCCCCCTTCCTCTCTCTCCCTCCCCTCTGCTGCAGGTGAAGTCCCTGGCCGACTCCATAGACGACGCGCTGACCTGCAGGGCTGGGCGGGACGACTCCCAGGACGGGAGTGGAGAGGTGGGGGGCGGCAGCAGCGCGGCCGAGGACTACGGCGAGTGCGTGTGGAGCAACAGCAGCCACCCGTCGGCCTCGCCCTCCCCCTCCTCTCGCCGGGGGCTCGGGGAGCGTGGTGGCGGTGGGGGGGGGCGGGGCCTCAGCATGCACGAGGACAGCACGGCGACCTCCTACAGCGACGTGACGCTCTACATGGACGACGGCATGCCCTCTTCGCCACTCTCGCTCGACCGCACCCCCAGCAGCACCGACACAGAGTTCTGGGGCATCGGGGGCACGGGCGGGGGGCGCGAGGACAGCCGTGACACGGAGGGCGGCGGCAGTAGCAACAGCCGCAGAAGCACGCCCTGCACGGAATGCCGCGACTACCGGCTCCGCGGGCCGCACTTGCCGGTGCTGACAATCGAGCCGCCCAGCGACAGCTCGGTGGACATGAGCGACCGCTCGGACCGCGGCTCTCTCGGACGGCAGCTGGTGTATGACCAGGAGCCGCCTGGCGGGGGGTCGCCCCAGGAGACGCTCAAGCACAACGCCGGCGCCGTCCGCTCTATGATGTCCTCAACCTCCTCCTCCACCGCCGTCGCTGTCGCCGCGCAGGGTCAGACACGCCCACCCAGGGGGCCGCTCCCCACCCAGATTCCCGCCAACATGGCGCACCATCATCACCACCATCACCACCACCACCATCACCACTACCCCGACACGCCCTCATCCTCCTCCTCGCCGCAGCAGCCCCCCACCACCCCGCTCTCCTCCTCCTCCTCCGCTCCGCTGGCGCCCGGCAGCCTTGAGCAGCCCTGCTGCTCGGACGGGGATAACGACTCGCTCAACTCCACCACCAACTCCAACGACACCATCAACTGCAGCTCGGGCTCGTCGTCGCGGGACAGCCTGCTGGAGCCGATGCCCTCCCTGGGCAAGCAGACGTACCAGAGGGAGGGCCGCAACACCTGGGACTCGCCCGCCTTCAACAACGACGTGGTGCAGAGGAGGCAGTACCGCATCGGACTCAACCTCTTCAACAAGTAAGACCTCCCTTTAGCACCTTCTGGACACTGTTCATTAGGAAAGGCAGTAACAGAAAGGATGAAAGAGGCAACTAAACAGGCTTGATGTTTATAGTCAGACTAGTGTTAAACATCACTTGAATAAAAACATAGTCAAAGCACATTGTTCTTTAAAGACATTATTTTCATGATTTTATCCTGAAATGTAGTAAAGAGAATATATAAATGCGAGGACATCTGCCGCCCAATCAGAAACCGGTATTTCACGTGACTGTGGCAGAACTGCCGTGAACTGTAGTGACCGAAGAGAGTGATGTCACCAGACTCTTAAAACACTTAACAGGGAGGATGTGGGGAGAATGTGTGAAAAGATCAGTGATTTGACAGATAGCTCACAGCCCTAGCTCTTAATCCAAAGGTCACAGGTTAGATGACTAATGAAAGCGGAATCTGACTCTACGTGACAGTAGGATGTGGTTCCACGTTCAGACACGCCACTCTTACTGTAAGATTTGCAGCATGTTTCCTGTAGGTTTGGCCTTCAAGCTCAGTCTGGATTACTTGTGAACCCTTTCTCATTCTGTCATCCCACCCAACTCATCAACATTAGTGAATCATGACAGCATATTTATGATGGCCGATAATTATGTAAGGGATAATGTATAGTCCGGCGGTCATTATCGAAAAGTAAATCCTGACAGGACGAATAGGACCCTGACGCGCAGCGTCTGGTTTTTATTATTAAGTAAAGATAATTAACTCTTTTGAAAAAGAATGAAGAGAATACAGAAGCACAGATTCATTTGATTAAGGAATGGCAGGAATGTTTAGATTCCTAGTGTGTGTGTCTGATGATGATAATGATGATGATGATGATGATAAGAAGAATGAAGATAAGGGCAATGATGATGATGATGCTGATGTCAGTTATTATGATGAAGATGATTATGATGAAGCTGGTAATGATGATGATGATGATACTGATGGCGACGATGCTGATGAGTGAAGCTCTCCCTCGTCTCTCTCCCCTCAGGAAGCCAGAGAAGGGCATCCAGTACTTGATCGAGCGGGGCTTCGTGTCGGACACACCGGTTGGCATCGCCCGCTTCATCCTAGAGAGGAAGGGCCTGAGCCGGCAGATGATCGGAGAGTTCCTTGGCAACCGGCAGAAGCAGTTCAACAAGGACGTGCTCGAGTGAGTCAACAGGGGGAGGGAATGGGTCATAGAGTGGCCTGCGAGTTGTGCTATTTATAGACCTAGCAGTTCTGGCAGTTAACCGTCAATGCTTTGGTAGTTTGAGCAGTATTATTAATGATACTGTTTGTTTCATTAACACAGTGGTAGAAGTGGTGAGGCTTGTTTATCAGTGCATTCATACTAAACCTCTACATGATGAGTCGTTTTATTCATAACTCAAGCATCATTAAAACACAATACCACGCCACACATACTTTCTATTCATAACACAAGCATCATTAAAACACAATTACACTCCAGTCATCCATAAATCAAGATAAAAACACCCTTAGAATCAGTTCCATTCTGTATTTTTATACACCAAATACACCAAATGAAATTAAACTTGTAGATAACTGTGATCTTTTTGTGTTTCTCATCCTGCTGTGTGTGTGTGTGTGTGTGTGTGTGTGTGTGTGTGTGTGTGTGTGTGTGTCAGCTGTGTTGTGGATGAGATGGACTTCTCTGGTATGGACCTAGATGATGCCTTGAGAAAGTTCCAGGCCCAAATTAGAGTGCAAGGAGAGGCCCAGAAAGTAGAGAGACTAATCGAGGCATTCAGGTATGTGTGTGTGTGTGTGTGCGCACGTGTGTGTATGCGCGTGTGACTGTATATGCGCATCTTTGTGTGTGTTCGTGTTTGTATGCGTGTGTGTTTGTGTGTTTGTGTGTGTATGCGTGTGTGTTTGTGTGTGTTGATGTGTGTATGCGTGTTTGTGCGTGTGTGTGTGTGTGTGTGTGTGTGTGTGTGTGTGTGTGTGTGTGTGTGCGTGTGCGTGTGTGTGCACGTAGAAGGATTCAGGTTGTTGATATTGATATAGTTCATATTGTGTTCCTGTAACTCAACTGGTGGAGCAAGGTGTTTACGGCACTAAAATCATTGTGGTTTGATTCCCAGGGAGCGCACATACTGAAGGAAAATATGTGTTATGCTGTATGCCAGTCTGAACATGTCTGAAGAGACTAGATGTAATTGCGACGACAGTTCACTTCTGAAACTGACTTTTTTTTTGTTTGTCTGCATGAGTATTGAACAAAAAGTACATCTGTGTCATATCTCTCACACACACTCAAACTCTTCTCAACCTTCGTCTTCTTGCAGTCAGAGGTACTGTGTGTGTAACCCGCCCCTGGTGCGTCAGTTCCGAAACCCGGACACCATCTTCATCCTGGCCTTTGCCATCATCCTCCTCAACACGGACATGTACAGCCCCAACATCAAGCCCGAGAGGAAGATGAAGATGGAGGACTTCATCAAGAACCTCCGAGGTGAGGGAATTATCCCCAGCCTGGTATCACCAGACCCCAATTCACTTTGTGAATAAATAGCGGTATAGCTTTTGGCCGCGCCCCATTGGGAATTGTTTCCAGTCGTTGCATCCTAATGGACGGAGACTTTGGGTTAATTTTGACCGTTGGACCAGCCTTCAACTAATCGGTATTGACCACTATGGAATCAGCTCTAGCGGTGCAAGCTGATATTTTTTTCCCGAATCCAAACTATAAATAACAAATGTCTTTGTCCTTAATGAATACATTTACTCATACTTCCTGCTCTAGCTTAAATTGTTCTGTGTTTGCTGGCGTTGAGAGAACTTATGATAGAATGCTTCATCTGGCACTAGCGCCGCTGCCGTGGTAACTACATTTCACACAAATGTTTACTTCAATGCCATCACACTTGGCCACCCTCACTGGTCACTGATTGGAGGCCACTCAGAATGGCCCTGAGATCCATCTTGCAGAGTTTCCAGACTTTTAGACAGGGTTCCACAGCTGGCCACCTACTGCATCAGTAGTGAAACAGCGCCCTCCTGTGTCTACATGTCGTAAAGATTTGAGACTTTAATAAAATGGTAGACTGAAATTAGTTGGCAAAGAACAAGTTTGCAGGTGGTTGGTAACTTGTAATGTGTGTTGTGATAAAACTCTAAACTGAATTGTGAAATTAACCGTGGTTGAAAACAATTGACTGATACCCTATCATGTTCTCTCCTCTCTTCTCCCTCCCCCTCATTCCTCTCCTTTCCCCCTTCTCTCCTCTCTCCTCTCCTCTCCTCTCCCCCTCCTCTCCCCCTGCTCTCCTCTCCTCTCCCCCCTCTTCTCTCTTCTCCCCCTCTCTCCTCTCCTCTCCCCCATCTCTCTGCTCCTCTCATCTTACCCTTTCTCCTCTCCTATCCTCTCCTATCTCCCTGTAGGTGTGGATAATGGGCAGGACATCCCCAGAGATCTCCTGGTTGGAATCTACCAGCGCATTCAGAAGTGGGAGCTGAGGACTAATGATGACCATGTGTCTCAAGTCCATGCTGTGGAGCGAGTGGTGGTCGGCAAGAAGCCAGTGAGTCAATGACTGCAGCTGCATACTGCAGCTTTTAAATGACAAGTCAGAACTACTCCGTCCCACAGGGAATAAAATCAAGGTTCAGCTTTATTTGAGAATAAAATAATGTGTGTGTGTTTGATTGTGTGTGATTGTGTGTGTGTGTGATTGTGTGTGTGTGTGTGTGTGTGTGTGTGTGTGATTGTGTGTGTGTGTGTGTAGGTGCTGTCTCTGCCCCATCGCAGGCTGGTGTGTTGCTGTCAGCTGTATGAGGTTCCTGACCCAAACAGACCCCAGAGGACAGGAGTTCACCAGAGAGAGGTCTTCCTCTTCAACGATCTGCTGGTGGTAAGACGCCCTCTTCCTCATCCTCACTTTACCAATTCTCCTCACCAGTGAACAGAGCTCTCTCTGTGTGGTAGAACTTTTATTTTGTAGTGACTTGTCCTCTAAATTTAGCAGTGACTGACCGTGTAGAGGCTAAACATTAGCAGTGTAGACCGATGGCCAATTCAGACCTGGGAGGAGTCATCAGCTTAGTGGAGGTTGTGCTATCAAGCCATCACAGCTCAGGGAGTAGCCTACGTAGGCTACCAACACCACGTTCTGGGGTTATAAAGATAAGGGTCAGTCATCCGACTCATATATGAAGACAGAAGACAGAATGGTTTGTTTCCCTATTAGTGGCCTATTTTCATGAAGTGAAATAATTGTTTTGAATGGCACTTACCAGTTAAGCCTGCAACTGGTCCAACTGTAAAGGCCTATTTATAAAAATAAATTTACTGCAGTTTTGACCTATGAACTAAGTGGTACCAGCCCTGTAAGGGACAGGAGCGTCAGGCTTTCATCAACTCTAATCGTTCTCTCTCTCTTAACAACCGTCAGGTCACTAAGATCTTCCAGAAGAAGAAAACCTCTGTGACGTACAACTTCAGACAATCCTTCTCATTGGTGGAGATGCAAGTCCACATGTTCCAGAACTCCTGTGAGGCGCTTCACTCTTCTCCTCTCCCTCCCTTCTCCCCCCTCTCCTTTGTGTTTAATTTGCCACTGCAAACATTAATACTGAATAAGATAGGTTCACCTGAACCGTACAGACATGGTGTCATTTGCCAATGCAAATCTTAGTAATGAAAAATCAATATTAATCATATCGGGAGCGGGCCAGCGAGATACTGCATCTCCTTTCAGCTCCGCAGTCACTCCTCGTCATGCATTTATATTGTTACTGGAGTATATCTGTGGGCCACAGCTTGATTGGAACAAAGTCTCTTTGAGGATAACTTTATGAGTAATAACTATAAAACTTTATATATAATAATAATAATAATAATAAAATATGTTCTGTCTGCCCCTCTCTCCCTACCTGCCTGTAAGGCTGGCTTCCTCATCAATCATGTTCATTATTTTGTCAACTTCGGTGGCATGTCAGATAAAATTCAAAACTCATTCTTTCCTTATACATTAATATGACACTTTCTCTCTTTCTCTCTGTCTCTCTGTCTCTCTCCCCACATCATGCAGACTACCCTCATGGTGTCAGACTGACGTCGGCCAACCCAGGAGGGGAGAGGAAGGTTCTGATCGTGCTCTCAGCTCCGAGTCAGCAGGACCGCGCACGCTTCATCAGCGACCTGCGGGAGAGCATTGCAGAGGTGCAGGAGATGGAGAAGTACCGTGTGGAGAGTGAGTAGCTCCCCCTGGTGGCCACTACCCTGCATAAATTAAACTCAGTTCTCAGTTCTTAGTAAAACATATCCTGATATTCACGGTCACTTACCGTCTTAATGCTGTTCCCAATATTCTCTTTCTTTTTTTTTTCTCTACCTTCTCTTTTTTCTTTACCTTCCCCCCGTCTCGTGCTCTCTCTCTTTCTGTCTCTCCCTCCCCATTTTGCTCTATCACCCTTTCTCACTCTCTGTCTGTCACATCATCTCACTTTCTGGCCCTGTCCTCCTTGCCACTCCTCTCTCTCTTTCCTTCTGTTGCTCTCTCTCTCCCTCCCTCCCTCCATCCATCCATCCATCTCTCCCTCCCTCCATCCATCCCTCCCTCCCTCCATCCATCCATCCATCTCTCCCTCCCTCCATCCATCTCTCCCTCCATCCATCCCTCCCTCCCTCCATCCATCCATCCATCTCTCCCTGCCTGCAGCTGAGTTGGAGAAGCAGAAAGGTGTGATGCGGACCAGCCTGTTGGGGGGTGGCATGGTTGGGGGGATGGGTGGTGGGGGGTTGAAGAATGACGTGGTGAACGGCACCCTGGGTAGGCCCTGTCTGGACGACACCTACGCCCCAACTGAGGGTCTGAAACGCACCGCTCTCAGCTCCTCCCTAAGGGACCTATCAGACGCAGGTAACAGGCACTCTCTCTCTCACACACATTCTCTCACACACACACACACACACACATTCACACACACACAGACACACACATTCACATACGCACACACTCACACACACAAACATTCACATACGCACACACTCACACACACACACATTCACACACACAGACACATACACACACACACACATTCACACACACACACACACACACACACACACACACACACACACACACATACACACACATTCACATATGCACACACTCACACACACACACATTCACAGACGCACACACATGCACATATGCACACACATTCACATACGCACACACGCACGCACGCACAGACACAAACACAGTGTATGTATTCGTACACACACCTGGATAAAGCACATGCAGCTGGATGAAAACAAAAGTATACTTGTTTGTAAACAGTAACACACCTATGTACACGAACATCAGAGTTATGGCTATGAAAAAAATAACGTGATGTATTTCAGGTAACTTTAAAGTTTCAAAGGCTCTTAGCATAGGTGATGTCCACCAGCCCAAAATCCACTGAAGGGCCAAAGCCACTGAAGTATGACATTAAATATCAGTGGAATGTAGCTTTTTTTCATCTTAAAATAGCAAGTTATTGACGAATGGAAGTAGTATTGTAGAGAGAGAGAAGTTGGAGTATTTTGTATGTGGTGTCTGGGAAGTACACTTGAAGTCATTGTTGCTTCTATTACATCCTAGTCTGATGATCGTTAGTTATTACCTGCTCGCCAAGTCTCTGTGCTCTTATGATCGTTGGTTATTACCTTCTCGCTAAGTCACTGTGCTCTTATGATCGGTGGTTATTACCTTCTCGCTAAGTCACTGTGCTCTTATGATCGGTGGTTATTACCTTCTTGCTAAGTCACTGTGCTCTTATGATCGTTGGTTATTACCTTCTCGCTAAGTCACTGTGCCCTAACCCGACTCTCATTGGTTGGGCGCAGGGAAGCGCGGTCGCAGGAACAGTGCTGGTTCTCTGGACAGTACCATGGAAGTAAGTCTGTCCGACTGAAGATGAGTGTCATCATGTGTGTCATCATGAGTGTACACAACCAGATCGCTTCTGTCCCTGTCATGTATCTTGGCTCTGATCTGGCTCTGATCTGGTCCAGATCCGGGCCAGTGTCACCCATTAGTCAAAAGCCCATTGATGTATGAAGTCATTCTGCATGGCGTTCGCATAGTGTTCACATGTAGATGTATAAACTGCAGTTTGTCCTCTGCCACATGTCTTCATGTGTGCTGGTCGGAATGCCTGTGCACACATCCAAGTTTCGTCAGATGTGGTTTCCTGTTAAGCCATAGAGGAGTCGTTCACAGATGTGTCAAGGCCTAGTGCGCCTCTGTGTAGTGTGTTTGTCCACATCATCACTAAGTGGCATCATTTGTAGTTGTGCATGTTGTATGTAGACCACTTGGTCATCTCTTTGTGGCTACGCAGCATGCATGTGTGAAGTTTGTATGTAGTTCACGTGAGACAGTTTTGTAAGCAAGGTCCTGCGACATGATCTTACAATCTCTCTAATCAACTCACCCCCCCCTTCCCCCTACCCCCCTAAAAAACTCCACTGCCCACACTGCACATACTTCTGGACTCCATGTGTCCACACCCCCTTACCCCTCTTCACATCCACCTGTAATTCCTCTCTCTGTTCACTTCTCCACTGATATCTCGCACTCCTCTCACCGTCCTCAACACCCTCCTCCTCTTGCTCTCGTCCTCTCTCCCTGTCATCTGGTTCCATCTCGTCTGGCCTTATTATTGTCTCCTCATTTCTCCCAACACCTCTACCCCCTCCTCCACACAATGCCGCTTTAACCGCTGCATTACTCATGCTCTTCTCTCTCTCTCTCATTTTTCACCTCTCCTCTTCAATCACCCACTTAACATCCTCTCATTCCTTCACCTCCCCACCTCCTCAACTTCCTCCTCCTCTTTCCTCCCTTCGTCTCATTGCATCTCGCCTCTCCTTGTCATGTTGTCATCTCCTTGTTTCCATGGGAACACCTCTGTCTCTCTCATTCTCTCTCGTCCCCACGCTTTATGTTGTCTCTCTCCTCATCTTAATGTCACATTTCTCATGTTCTAACCCTCTCTGGTGTCCCATGATCCTCCTCTCTCATTCTCTTTCCTCCTCTCATTATATTTCCACCCTCTGTACCCCCCCCCCCCCACCTTCAAAACTACTATATTTATATGTGGCTCCTCCAAACTCGCCTCTCAACATCTAAATCTCTTCATCTCTCTGTACCTCCAAACCCCCTCCTGTGACCCCCTCCTCCTGACCCCTCCTGTGATCCCCACCTCTCTATTGTTTTCTACCTATGCATATCTGTCTGATAACGCTTCACTCCTCCCTCATCTCCTTCACCTGTTTGAGCCTTGTTCTCCACGTTTAATCTCGGTATCTGTCCATGTTCTCTACAATGTCCCCCTCTCAACCACCCCCCCCCCCCACACACACAAACACACACACACACACACACACACACACACCTCCCTTTCCCCCTACCTCATGCTCCACATTCTCCCAAACCTCCCTCCCTCATCCACCGTGAGTCCTCATCCTCTTTTGTTGTGTCTCTCTCTGTCTCCTCATCCACGTCCTCTCTCTCTCTCTCTCTCTCCCCCTCCCTCCCCCACCTCCCCCTCTCTTTTCTCTTAGGGTTCCATCATTAGCAGCCCCCGGCCTCACCAGCGCTACCCCGTAGCCACTGTGCTCCCGAGCAGCTTTGGCCTGGACGACTACCGGCCCCACCGCCCCATCCTGTGCCCCGGTGTGGGGGTGGGGGGTGGGCCGGGGCAGATACACACAGCTGGGGGGGCTGGGGGTGGGCCAGTCTCCAACAGCAGCACGGCAGAGAGGGCGGGGGGGCCCTCCTCGATGGCGGCGGCGGTGGGCGGGAGCTGCGGTGGCGGCAGCAGCACCAGCAGCAGCAGCCCTGGGTTGACCGGCGCCGGCTCCTTCCTGGGCTCCCTGTTTGGGGGCAGGCGGGCCAAGGCGCCCCCCCCACCCATCATCCACCCGGGGCCACACTACCCGGCCGCGGTGGGCATGCCCTCTACCGGAGGCCCCCCGTTGTCGCCCATGTCGCCCACGGATGGGGGGGCTCCCTCCAAGATCCAGGCGCTGCACGCGCAGTACTGCCACGCCAGCGTGGCGGCTGGGCAAGCGCCTCCACCCCCATACTACCACCATCACCGCTACCATATGCAGACCGGGCCTTCGCCTGGCCAGGTGCAGCTCACGCACACGCACGCGCACACGCTGCAGCGCGTCACGCTGCCACGCCGCCCCCTCTCCAACCCCGCCACTTCCCACGTCCCGTATCCGCCGCTCTCCCAGCACGCTTTGCAGCAGGGTCGCTACATCACGAATATGGCGGTCAGCTGCCCTCCCCCACTTTCTCCTCACTCCCCACTCTCGCACCACCCCCAGTTTGCCCTCTTCCACACCCAGCCGTCTCCCGCACTCTTGGCTGCCAGAGGGGGGCTGGTGGGAGGGGCTGGGGGGGTAGGGGTGGGGCCTGGCAAGCTGCCCCTTACGCTTTCACACTCGCACCCGCACCCACACGCACACTCCCACACCCACGTGCTCACGCCGCACCCCGGTACGCACCCCGTCCACCAGCAACACTTCGTCTTCGGCCCGCCCCCCCTGCCCCCACTCTCACAGGCTCCGTCCGCTTCCGTCACTGCCCACCACGCTCCCCCGGGCGCCCAGTATCTGCCCCAGTACCCTCCGCTGTCCTCAATCCCCCCTCCCCCCCCCCACTCCCCTTTACCCCCCCCTTCCATCCCCCTTACCCCCCTTTCCCCTCTATCCCCACTCCCCCCCCTGCACTCCGGCCAGCCACAGCCCGGTGCGCCCCCACCTCCGCCACTGCCGGCTCCGCCACCGCCTACCGGACCCGGGGCCACCGGAACCACTGGCAGCTCCAAGGGCAAACCTACCAACCGGATCAGTACTGTGGTGTGAGCCGTGGGCGGGAGGTGGTGAGGTGGGCCCCCCAGGGGGTGCAGGGGCAGGGGCAGGCGGCCACCATCAGCAGGATGGAGGGAGCGGGGCAGGGAGGCGGCAGGGCGAAAGGAGACAGCTGCAGCAGCAGCAACAGCAGCAGCGCAGCCAAAAAGAAGAAGCGCAGCCTGCTGCGACTCTGCTACTTCCACCTGCGCTTCCCACAAGTGTAGAGGACAGGGGCACCAGACCACAAGCACAGGAATACACACTCGCACAGGCATAAACACACTCACAGGCACACACACACTCACAGGTACACACACACTCACACATGCATAAACACACACAGGCACACTCACAGACACACCGACTCACACATGCATAAACACACACAGGCACACACACACTCCTCAGGCATGAACACACACAGGCTCAAACACACTCACACATGCATAAACAGACACATGCATAAACACACACAGGCTCAAACATATTGGCATACGGACAGCTGCAGACTCGTACTAAAACATTCTCTCATATGTACATGCATACACAAGCTCTGAAGTACATTCCACCTCACACACTTCAACACACACAGAGGGCCTCATAATAGTATACCGTCATCCAAAACTATACATTTACACACACACACACTCTTACACTCATTCACAAAGACACACACGCACAGACCCACACACCTTTTACTCCATGTGATCCAAAAACGTACAATAATATGCAGGCGTGGGTATAAACACACAGTGTCATCTGCAGTTTCGTGTAACACTGCTGCCACGTAGTAGAACCACACCGTGTCACTCACAGACTAAGCCATAGAAGAAGGAGGGCATTATGCTTCAAACGGGACCAGGCTCCTGGCACAAGCAGATGGATGCCATGATGGATGAATCGGTGGACTCAGTTGATTGTATGGCGGACAACCTTATGACCAATAACACATAAAAAGGGGAGAGGGCTCCTTGCTCCATCAAGACTATACCTCTCTGTTGCTGTAACGCATGTAATCTGTAAGAATGTATCTGAGGTTTTGATGAGGTATATCCCACACCCATTGAACTACATCTTGACAGTGACAGAAACATGAGATTAAGGCATATGCAAGATGAAGAGCACATGGCATACACTTGACACAGATACACAGACAAGTGCTTACAGACACCCACACACACTAAACAAACAGTCACTTAAAATGAATGTGTACATGAACAGTCTGAATCGCACGTTCCTGAACTGCGTACATAGCCATAGTTGATGCTGAGGGTCCACATGACATGAGTTCCTGCATGACGTGTACAGCATTTTATCTGATATACCTACAACAGACTAAGAGCTCCTGATCACAAACCCAATTTTCAGACTGAGAACACATCACCTGACACAGAAGAGGAGTTTGAGCTTTCAGCCTTCAAGGAGGACATGCACATCGGACAAACAGTTTTTACTGGGTACACTTAATCCAGATTGCAGTTGCCTGAAGAACGGACCTGAAACCCTTTGGAATCAGAATTAGTTATTCTCCGAGCCCTTCGTCATTCTTGGGTGCCAGAGTACGTGGAGTGTGTTTGGGGAATTTATTTTGAGAAGTTTGCAAAATATTACCTTTCTGTTGCAATAATTATTTTGCTACAGCAGCCTCCCACAGAGTGTGTTTTGTTTTCTTATAATCATCAGTAAAACTTTGTTCACTGTTATGGGAGTGGGTTTTCACAGTCCAATTGTGGCAATGACAATCCTGTTATGTCATAGTTACATTTTAAACATGATTCCCTGAACATGGCTCTTGCCCAGCACATGTTATTTCAATTTAAAAACACATTTTGAATCCGTGTGAAATAATCAGGTATTTTATAGCTTTCCAGATGCAAAAAAAATCCTAGTCTGCTATGTGATGCCACCTTACTTTCCCTCGATCTTGTCAGATTTGTCCTCTCTTCATGACAGGTGAAAATGTGAACCCAGTAGTTCACAACACTGCCATGGCCCTAGTCCCTTTAAGCACCAAGGTGCAGACAGCAGGATCTGGATGCTCTGGTTAGGAGACTCAAAGCATTTCCCTACTTAGCTTGTAGATTGGATGGGCAAAAACAATCAGTGGTAGATTGTAAGTCAACATACACCACTATCAGAAGTCATGCAAAGCAACGGGTCAGTCCACAACCTCATCTCCTTCTCTTGAAGGAAAATGTAATCCTAACCAGGGACCGTGATGTCAGAACTGTCGGGTACTGGTCCACAGTTGAACTTTGGGTGTGAAACTTTGTTCCCTTCTTTTTGAGGAAGACCAGGAAGAAAGTTCAAGATTGAGTTTGACAGGAAGAAAGCAGGAAGATAATCAGAGTCAGTGATGTCTGTAAAGAAAGCCAACGGGTCTTAACACAGAGGTTTCTGGTAGTTGGGTGTAATTCATATGCATTCCATAATAGTATCTTTGCATTGACAATGCTAATAATATTTTTGAGGAAGTTCTCGAGATATTTTTTTGCCAGTATATAAATGTTTCCTATAAATTTGAATATTGTCAAAGATATGTATTGTTATTTCTGGTTACAAATTATAAAGATGTTATAAATATTATAAATAATAGCTTATATAAAAAAAAAAATATATATATATAAAAATCCTTAATCTTCTGGGAGGAAATGAGAGTGTGAAGGTGTGTGTGAACAGTTTTAAGATTTTCTGTGGCGAATTATATTGACAACAATGAATTTTGCTGAGACAATATAAAATGTTGATATTTGTTTTGTTCTTTTTTCCGTTTTGAGTATTTTGCCAATTTAGACCCTCTTTTGATGTCATTTTTTTGAAGGGAACTTTTTCCTATGTTGTTTTCTAGATCCTCATTTTGTTGAATAAGCGTACACATAGTGCTGTTGTCTCAATGACAATATAAAAGGACTACCACTATTCAGAGAAATTCTAAAGGACCAATGTCTTTCAGACAAGAGATGTGATGGCATTAAGTGCTTCATGCCTTTAACAAGACCAATGTCCCTTAGGAATGTCAGGATCTGTTTTAGATTTCAATTGTTGTGAAAAGAAAGAGAAAGAGTGCGCTTTAGGACCTTTAGTTTTACTCATCCTCATTCTTGAGATGTCAAATCCAAGATGGCATGGAGGATTAGGTCAAGAACCATGTGTGACTGACTTTCTAAGCTTCTCTTATCAGGAGTCCAGTGCATGAGGTCACTTGCAAGGTATGTGCAAGCACAGAGGAAGTTTTTATTTTCATTTTTATAATTATGATTTTTTTTATGATTTATCTTTCCTCTCGGCCAAATACAGGTACATATACTTACTGTACAAATGCAGTTTTGTGGTTTTGCACATGTGTGGAATCTGAGGCTTAACACTGCCTCAATGATCTTTTCCTCTTGTCGTCATGGAGACTTTGTTTAGTCTAATGACGCCTCCCTACTTACCCTCTAAGAGTGTTTTAAGTCTAGTAGCAAGCACATGTTCACACTGGTGTTATGAAACTGTCTCTGGACCGGCTGATAGGAAACCTCAATCTGATTGGATGTATATTCTCTGTCCTGCCCTGCTTTGTGTGAGCTTATTCCAGACATATAGTATATAAATAAATAATACTACGACTTTTCAGGTGAAGCCACCTGATGTAGGCAATACCCTGATACTTACATTAACATAATATGTATGTGAAGGAAATAAGCCCTAAATATAAAAGGGAGTACATTTGAATTGTGAAAGGTTTCAGATAATTAGGGAGGCCTTAGGTTCATTCCCAGAACCCCAGTTAAATTTGGCCTAGTCTTCTCCCGTGAACCTTATTGCATGAAAACATCTGCACTTAACCGAATCAGGTGTGTTGTATAAACCTGAATGTAAATATAATATTATCGTGTAATATTTAAAATTGACGATGGAATGGACTTTTTTTTCCCCTGTCTGTGTATTTCAGGTTTGTGTGCGTGTCAACGTACTGTATGTGCCTATGTAAGAGGACAGGAGTGTTCTTTGAAAATGTCATTTATTTGGTACACAGGGTATGAAGGTCAATTGTAACTTTAAACCTGTGTAAGAATGTGTACATGAGAGGTGTTAAACTATTTTACTGCAGATGACAAGTATGACTCAATAATTTATGTACATACAATATTAAACTGAATGAATACAGAGGAATATAATGTTAATATTTATTGCTTCTGAAACATAAAGTGTCCTTGCTGTGGATACCTGCTCAGCTCATGGTTGTTTTTTGTCCCATTGTATTTATTGACTCCAATGACCAAACTAATCCATTTCAATTTTAATATTGTTTTGATGTACAAGACGTTTATATCCGTTAACCTCTCAGTGTGCAGACTTCGGAAAGATTTTGTCCTTAATAAATCTGTTCAATGTCTTCAATATCTGTTTTAAGATATCAGCATCAAGGTTAACTATAGGATACAAGACATACTTGTACAAACTGTAACCTACAATCTCATAAATGTGAAGGACCTAGATTTTTGGCACCAAGTGCAAATTTACATTACCAAGTAATAATAATCACATCATGGAGTTATGGTGATGTGAAAGCACTATAATGTTTGACCTTCGATCGCAGCAATAACTTCTGATGATGTTAACAAAATGCACCTTAGCCTATCTGCCTGTGCATCATTCCCCTACTTAAAAGCAAAAAATATTGTACATGTAGGTACAGTACAGTTTTTTTTTCTACTGGCAACATGGTGAAGAATGATGACTATTTCCAAACAGCGCATAATTTTCGATCTCTAACCAGCAATTCTGGTGCAGCTGGATTTTGTGTCATCTTCAGTTTTGGACCTTCAGCTAAAAATGACCCAAAAAGTAGGCCCTACACTCAACCAGTTTATCTTGTAAGGCATAAAACCAGTCTTCAGAAGCTAATTTTTAATACATCTTTCCATTTATATTTACCTTGTTAGTAAATCCCCCACAATTGTGTAGCTATGTTCAGGGTGAATTTGGTCATTTGCCAAAAAGGACAACAAGTTGGTTGGACCAAGTCATCTACATAAAACAAACAGAGAAATTATAGCCTACATTCGACTGTATCTAAAATTAGACCAGCCTTCAAAGACCACTTCTGCGCAAATTCCAGTGACTGGACCTACTTCTTGCAGAACCACAACAACTATTAATCCGCGTCAGAGTCGATAACATTCAGTGTTATGTATTGAAACAAATGTGAAATGATGGTACTGGTGCATTTTATCCATTGCTGTCATGCAGATAACTTTCAGTTTTTTATTTCTTTATAAATGATTGATGTATTTGCCCATATATTTTCCACTGAAGCATCTCTGCTGATAAAATGAGCAGCCTATGCGAACTATCAAAGAGGAGGGATGATTGTATGTGCTCCAATATAGTCAAGCCTTTGCTTTTCCAAACGATGATCTGTGGTGTAGGGGTTGTGCTAAGGCAGTGATGAAACTAAGATGGCGTGTAGCACAGACAGGATGAACGGCGGCTAACAAGCTACCTGAACCTCTGATAACTTTATGGTGTGATATGTGATTTATGAAATTAAACATTTCATCTATTGACCCTTTACAACTGGAGTGTACCTAAAAAAGGATCTTATCAACGACTCTACACTTTGAATAGACAGAGACTGCGATCGCTGGGATGGGCTGAAAAGAGGAGGCCGTAGAACTGCAGCCACCCAGAGAGTGACCCAGTGCCGAACAATAGACCCTGTGACCATTCAAGACACCGACCGGCCAAGTCATATTTTATCATATTTGTTCATTATTAACTCGGAAGCAACAATTGCCGTTTCTGAAGAAGTATCTCGACGAAGCACCAACTATTTTACAACATGTAAGACAACATAACACACGCCACCATTGGTTAACTTGGGGTAACTGAGCATTAGCTAACTGGGATAGCCAGCTCAACGTGTGATAAACTCAGCATACAGGGCTAACATTAGTTAGCTTGTGATCTAAGTTAACAAGCAAAACAAGATGCTGGGACTTGTGGGGAGTGATACGTTAGCTAATGTGTTATTTATTTGTGTAAACCTGTCCCTGACTAAGTTAGGTTAATTGGAAGAAACATTGAGACTGTGGTAACGTTAACCAGCTAGCGTTGAGTGTATAAACAATAACACCTAGCTAGGTTGTTAGCTGGCAAACTAACCAGTTCTCCATTGCCAAAGATAACGACTGTTACCTGCTTGGAAAACCTTGGGAAGAGTTAAAGAACACCAGCTACATAATCTCTCTTCACCAGAGTGCTGTATTGCATAGTTGCAAGCGTGAGCATATGCCATCATTTTGGTGATAATTAGTGTTGAGCAGCTTTAACAGTACCTAGGCAACATTGGTTAAATTAGCCTTTTTAAAGTAACGTTGCTATAATTTAACGGTATCCCTTCTTTTGCTAGCTAGCTACAAGTAGCTAATGTTAGCTAACATTTAAATAGACTGGACTCAAGTCTGACAGCCAGGGTATGGCTAGACAAGGAGTTTAAACTCAGCTAGGCCCGTAATTAAGGTTGGCTAATTTGGTAAGTGTGAATATCAAGGTAATATAGTCAGTTAGCTAGGTGGTCAACTAACCTACGAGGTATACATGTCAGTTCATAACTTAGTTAGATAGGACTAGCTTTTGAACCATTTAACATTAACGTTACTTTTTCTCGTAACGTTGCTGACCCATTGTTGAACCAAGTGTAACGTGAGATAGCCATTCAGTCAATGTTAGCCAACTAACGTTGGTGTTGACAGTGGATTTTTTTTTCAAGCATGCTTGGACACACAGGTGTCGAATAACTCCTTAATGATTAGCCTGCTATAATGTTAAAGCTAAATATTCACATTAGCATCAGAAGCATTGCACATGCTACAATCTGTACATAGCTAGCTAGCTCACTATTATTCAGAACTTGTGTACGTGCAGCTAGGTACCCTGACCTGCATAAGGCTAGCCTACCATCCGGGTTTTTTTTATGGGCTACAAAAATGCCCATCTCCTAACCTAACGTAGCTGAGTAACGTTAGCTAACTCTATTGCTTTCATTTGCTTTATTTGAATGCGTTCAGTAAGATATTGTTTACAATTGAATAACGCGTTTGTGGACGCGATAAATGTTTAGTTTAACGGTGAAATGCATGGCGTTCCTTGTGTTTATGTGAGGCCTTCCTTCGATACATTCGGGCGTCGGGCCCGAGGGAGAATATCCGCTTGGCAGCTTAGGCCTTGTTTTAGATCTTTCGTCCTTTTAACAAAGTAGAAACGTTGGTGTTTTGCCCCCTGGAACGACTACGATTGTAAGTTATTTTTGTATAGTAATCTGTTAGGTTATATAAAAAAAAATGCTATACTGAACTTGTGTGCTTGGTTGCTACTTCTGTTTTTTATGGTCGCTTTTCATCCAGTCGGTGTTGTCTAATCTCTTGGGATGTGCACACATCTTCTGACAGGGCTTCAGGAAAAGAAATAACGTTAGTGGTAGGCTTACCTACCAGGTTTGATTCATTATTTAATCATTCTTTTATTTGTATATCTATGTGGAGTGATTTGCGGTTCTATGCCTCTATCAGAGAATGGACAATGTTTCCTTGCCCCTCCCCCACTTTGTGTAATCAAGGTTTGGAAGAGGTATTTGAGTTGGAAGTCTTTGCCATGAATTTAAACGTTTTTTTCTGACCTTTTCACTGTCATGGTGATGTGTTTGATGATAATGTGATCAGCTTGGCTAGAAGTTTTTATTACAGTTCTTGGCCTGACATAGACTTGTCAGACATGTTTGCTGTCCATGTTAGTCTTTCTTCTCTGTTCCAGTAAACATTCATGGGTGTTCCATTGTTTGTTATGGGCTGTAGCTATTGTTTATTTGCCATTAAGGTTGAAATGTCGACAGTTGACGTTGAAGGCTTTGTTTTATCACCAAGCTCTAGGTCCTAGGCCTCAATGTCCATCTACCCTTGCTAGAAAAACAGTCGTCAGTTGTCCAATGGAGTTTGGGGTAATGTTACATGGAGGCAAATTCCGAGTAGTCCGGAAAATACAGTGGATGTCTTTAATATTTCTGCAAGACAGTGTTAGAAGTTGCTGTGTAAATGTAGTGTATTAGGTCACGATATCACCACTGGTGCTATATTTTACTAATCAATCCCAGCTTAGTTTGGAAAGTAGTTAAAGTAGACCTGGAACAGGTCACATCCTGTTCCGTTTCATAGTCAGCTGTGATCTGAGTTGCTTCCTGTTTGTTAGGTCCCTGTTAAATCACATTAGAATTGCGTAAATCTAAACTAAATTGATGTCAGTTCACAGTGAACAGTGAGTTGACCACTTGAGATTAGCATTTGGGTTCAGAATCCACTTTAGGATACTTTCAGTAGAGACATGGGACCTCTGATGCCTGATTTCGTATAGCCTCCTCGTACAGTAGTTTTATCAGTACAATATATGCCCATGTCTTCTCCTTTCTGAAGATGCAGCTTTTTCTCTTCTTCCCCTCTGGGCCTGTGCACTCTATATAGTATCAGCATAATTTTTTTTATTTATAAATATGTTGTTTTACTTCATATTTTCCCCCTTCATTTGAACTAGTTGGGCAACTAAAGTCTGACAGAGAGGAATTCATTTAGGGGATTACCATTTGTTGGGTCTGTGTGTGTGATTAAGTGGGGCTCTCCTCCCTAAAGCGGAGAAGCACTCTTGTGGGCATAGTAGTACGCTAGTCCTTAATGATACCGCTTTCTGCTCATGGCTATGTCCCTCATTAAAAAAAACGGACAAGAATTTAGTTTTAAGTTGACTTTTTGATCTGGATTGGTTTCTCTTTCTTTCTTCAGAGCTTTTTTTTGCACGAGCTGAAAGATTGGGGCCTGATTTGGTCGAAACTAAACAGCCGTAGTGGGATGTCAGGATTCTCAACTTTTAACTGATCCCTGGAGCAATAATGCCGTTAAGAATAACCCCTCATTATGCCGCCTTCGCTTGTTTACACCTAATCAAGCAGAGGAGGTGTAATGCCGCCCAGTGTGTCCTTTTATATAGCATGCCGAAGTTCAGGAACCAGAGTCGTGATGTTTAACATGGCGTGTAACTTGACCTGCAATGCTGGATTCGAGACCACTCGGAACATGGATATTTCCAACTCCGACAATTGCACTAGAACACCACTTGAAGATGGAGCTTAGATTCAAAATCTCAGATAAAACAGTAGTTTCAGTAAAGCATCTACATTTAATCAATTTTACATTGTTATCAATATAATGACACCTCTTACAGTTGGTTCAACCGTGTTAAAGTCGGAGCTGGGAATTATATTGGGTGTTCTGAAATTCCGAGTTTTCTCTAATGCTTTGTTACATACGTGTTGGAAATAAACTAGCCTTCCCGTTACTCTCAAAAATAGTGGCGGGTGAACTTCGTGTCGGCTGTTCAGACTCTTTACATGTTGTGCATGATGCACACCAACTTTAATGAACACTATTACTACACTAAAAACAATTTGACACTTTCTGAGGTATGGTTTTATAGGCAACTAGTTTTGGCCCCATCCTGAAATTCCTTTTGATAGCATATAGTCATGCGAAAGACAGATAGCACCTGTGTCTTTCGCACTAGCCATCCAGGATATGCACTATGTTGGTCTGTGTTTCCTGGCTGGAACTCCAGGCAAAACTGGAAGAAAAGCTTTCACAGTATGACATTGCCAGCTATACTGCCAAGATACACCAGTTAGTGTGTTGGCAAGCTTCTATCAATGTCAGCTGGGCTGTTGGTGGTGTTTTTAAGGTTTTTACATGCCTTTTAGGTAGTTAGTGTGCTAGTTTTGGAACAGAACTCCTTATTGCTGCTTTAATGCTTATCATGTCACGATCTCATCAAATCATGTGTGTGTTCTGACAATGCAGTAGTCTTGCTTCATTTGGTCAGCTGCTAGGCTGCATCACACCCCTGTTCCGCCATGCCGGCTCTGCAACTACCTCCTCTGCTGGCTCAGAAGGGGAACAACAATGACCCCCACTATTCCGCCTCCATAACTTTTACACAGAATGGCGAGGCTGAAGGCACAATATTCCCAGTTTGAAAATGCTGTGTGTGGTGTCTCTGTTGCCAGGGCGATGGAGGCCGAGGAGTTTGTGCCGCCGCCAGAGTGCCCGGTGTTCGAGCCGTCGTGGGAAGAGTTCACAGATCCGCTGGGATACATCGCCAAGATCCGTCCAATCGCAGAGAAGTCCGGAATTTGCAAGATAAGGCCCCCTGCTGTAAGCTCAGACAGTCCTCTTTCCTCGTTCATCTGTTCTCCTTTGTGTTGTTTTCTCCCCTGTGTAGCCTCCATTTATCAGTGTCATCATTATCTGGATGAACATGGTTGATAGAGATACATGGTGCAGTACATTTTAAAGAAAGACCTACATAGTAGGTCTGTGAGGTATAAATGTTGATACAAAACAACTCTAAAAAAAGATAAACTTATTGTAAATGTCTAGTGTATTAATACATGAGAAATTATTGCATCCTTGAATCGCTTTATGTATCTTCTCCTCACGGTCATCATTTGTGTCTCAGGACTGGCAGCCTCCATTTGCTGTTGAGGTGGACAGCTTTCGCTTCACACCGCGGATACAGAGGCTCAATGAGCTAGAGGTCTGTCTCGTTTTTTATTTTGTGTGTGTGTGTGTGTGTTTTCTCATCATCTTTGTAAAAATGTTTCCGTACTTCTGATCTTTCCCATGCTGTAAATTGTTATTGTCCCAGTCCTAATGTAAAGTGTTATATGGTAATGCAAACCAGTTGGAAGGAATGAGACTAGCTAAGGCTAGAGGCCGTTGTTCTAACCACAATCCTGATCAGATGGAACACCCTGAGCACTGCGCATGTTCTTTAGTGAACCTGTTCTAGCAGTAAGACTGATGAAGGATGCCTTCCAGTGTGTGTGTGTGTGTGTGTGTGTGTGTGTCAGTATGTGGGAGCTTGTTTGTGTGCGTGTGTGTGTGTGCGTGAATGCACATGTCTGATGGGTTCCTCCTTATCTTGCCTGTCCCTAGGCTGAAACACGAGTAAAGCTCAACTATTTGGACCGGATCGCCAAGTTCTGGGAGATCCAGGGATCCTCTCTCAAGATTCCCAACATAGAGAGACGCATCCTGGACCTCTACAGCCTTTCGAAGGTACAGTCTGCTCCAAGTGAACACATGAATAACGAGAAATAGGATGTGTACATGTATAGCACATAGTTTGAACTACATTACCCAGACTCCTGCTTGTTGTCGGAGTCTTTATGCAGGACTGATGGTCTGGAACCTTGCTCTTGCTATTGATTTAAGTGAGTCATGTGTGTTTGTGCCTTGCAGATTGTTACGGAAGAGGGGGGCTTTGAGCTGGTCAGTAAGGAACGGCGCTGGGCCCGGGTGGCCCAGAAGTTGTGGTACCCCCCAGGCAAGAACATCGGCTCCCTCCTAAGGTCCCACTACGAGAGGATCGTTTACCCCTTCGAGATGTTCCAATCTGGCACCAGCGTACCGGTAACGCCTCTCTCTCTCTCTCCCTTCCTTCTCTCCGACTCTGTCTTTTCTGACATTGACATTGTTTACTTGACAGTACATAACAGTAACACGATATTTACAATGGAATATCCATTTGAACTTTGATAAATCAGTTTTGTTACACACACTGCATGCAGTGAGAGTGGCGTGTTGGGAAGGGTTGTTACATACACTTAGTGTACATGCATAATTTAGCATTACTGTCATCAGCATGATCCATCATTGGCAACCTATTTTGTGTACAAACATCTAAAGTGCAGCTGTCTGTGGCACACATTCAGAGTTGTGTGTTCAAATGTTGTCATTTTGGGAGTGGCGCCATGCAGCTGAATTGGGCTATGATATGTAAGCGGACATGACCTGGTTGATTGGTTTGATAGCTGCACGACATGTTGACCTCATGACAGTATTTTATGAAACAAGCCCATGTATTGAATTCACTATTTGTGTATTTGGCATGTTTTTTTTTTTTTTTTTTTAACATTGCGTCATCTTGTTGCTGTCTTTGGACAAGAACACGGTCTTAAATCTGTCTCCAGACAGGCCGATAATATATATAAATAATCCTGTCTATGAAAACCTTGTTAATGTTTTCTCTATCAGTTTATGGGTAGCATATGGCGATGTCCATGTCCCATGTCAGTGTGACCTAGCATAAGTTCTGTCATGTAGGCAATCAGTGTGTGGTGTAATGGATGGGGTAATGTAATGAAAAATTCATATCCGTGTTTAGGCTGTACCCGAGTATTAACCACGGGGCTGCAGAAAGTTTATATAATCAATGGATAAACCGTGGTTAATAGTCAGGAACTTCAGACGGACTCCTCAAAGGTTTACCTTCAACAACCATGCAGAAATCTTAACATCTTTGAGTCTTAGAGAACCTCTTTTTTTTAATTTTTTTATTAAGATCATTATGAGGAAATTAATGTAACATCATCTTTGGTAATCAAACACACCATCGTGTGTGTGTGAAGGAAACATGATTGGTTGGGGGTATTTAAAGAAATGTATCCGAGTGTGTCAAGATGACCTCAAATAAAAAAAGCAGTTTTATGAAATACATCGTCTTATCCCTCACTCATGCTCTATCCTTCTCTTCCTCCCCTCAGACGACGAAGGCACGGCCGCTTGACAGCGAGGAGGTGGACAGGGAGTACAAGCCCCACTCCATCCCCCTGCGCCAGTCCGTCCAGCCCTCCAAGATGAGCAGCTACGGGCGACGGGCCAATCGGCTGCATCCAGAGGTGAGTGACATGTTCCGTCGCTATGGGCACGGAATACTGTTTGAACATACCTCTTAAGCGAATCTTCACAAATTAGTTTTTTTGCACGTGAAATGATGAGCTTTAATGTATCAAAAGAAGTATTGTTGAGTTGTAGTTTTCTTCAAGATGTGACTGATGGAATGACAATAAAATCTAACATCGTAACTAAAATTAAATCTAAAATTAATATCAGAGTGAAACATTAGGTCATCTTCTAGAGAGTATACCATTTTTGCGATGTAGGTGTGTCTAAATCGATTAATAAAACCCTCTAAAACTTTATTAGCTATAGAGTTTTAAATGTATAAATGAGTACAAACCATTGGTTTAGGTATTTTGTCTCACACCATAACAACCCCTACAGCAGTAACAGTACATATGAAAGCATGGGTATGCTTCCTCTGGATCCATGACTCCTCCCCTCGCCCCTATGCTGGCCGTATGATTGGCTGACGCTTCTCATCCGCCTGCTGTGATGATGCACTCCATAAACGTCCCAGCATGCTTTGCTGTCTGTGTGCTGCCATTCTCTCAAAATATGTGTCCTGTGCATCTGTTCCTGTTTCTTCTGCCCTCTCCTTTTCAATCTCTATCTCCCTTCTGCTTTCTCTCGTTACTTGCCTTTAAGTATTCCTACACACATACACACACACACACACACACACACACACACACACACACTCTTACAGTCATTTTGTCTACTGATATTTTAAGGGAAATTAAGTGAGCATTTAACACTGTTTATAAATTCAGAATCCAAAAACAGCAAAAACATTACACAAACACACTCCATGTTCTTCTATTATTTAAACATCTTTAAGCCCTCTCTAGTTCTTCACCCCCACATCCGTGTTCCATCCCAGCCGTACCCCTCATGCAGGAATCCATAGTTGTCTTCCGTCTCCACCATCTCACTGTTGACATTAAGGCCCCTAAGCTTCCCTTGAATGTCATTACTTAAGCCACCACCATTAGCTTGTGTCAGATACGCGAAATGGATTCAATGGCAGAATATCTTTCCCGTGTGTAAGAGCCATACTAGTGAAAAAGAGGCCTGTGTGGATTTTAAATCTTTGTTGATCGCCTGTGGATATGGGTCTTCAGTATGTCTGCCATCTGTCCCATGAAGGTGTGGACTAACTAGAGCAATAGGTGTACATGCCGTTGCGCACAGAATGTCCCGGAATGAAGAGCGCAGAGGTGTAGTCTGGCTCTTAAACAGATACCCAATGACCTTTTGACCCCTAAGATGGACCACAATCCTCCCTCTCTTAGAAAAACAAATCCCATATAAATCTGTGTTTTTTTTTTATGTTTATATTTATTAAGGATCCCCATTAGTCTACACCATAGTGGAGACTATTCTTCCTAGGGTCCAGGGTGTTAAATGTGTTTGTGATCGATTTAATAAATTCAATCAAGCACTAACATTAATCAATTGATCAATAGTTATCAATCAGCTTGTCCCTAATAATGGAAATTAAACCTCAAAGGAAGCTCACTATTGTTGGTCTACTTCCTGTGTACCATGCTACCTCTTGTGATCGCTCATGTCCTTGTGTGGGTTTTAAATGTAAATGTGCTCTCTAACTTCCATTTTTCCCCTTAAGTGAGAAATGTTTATGAAATTGAGGTTTCCTTTGTCGTTGTCATCACACATACACACCTTTGTTCTACTCCAGTTTTGTCTCTATCCCTGAACCCATCTCTTTGTAGAGAACCCTTTTATTTTTTCTCCCACCATCCCTCCTTCCCTTGCTCTCTCGTCCACTCTTTCCATATCTCTCTTCTTCTTTCTCTCAGTCCATTGTTGCTGTTGTTGTCTCCCCATGCAGGGTGCGGAAGATCTGAACCCCCACCTTCCCACCACAGGCTCTCAACACATCTCCTCGGTACTGCCTCTCTCTCTCTCTCTCTCTCTCTCTCTATCTCTTTCTTTCTTTCTTTCTTTCTCTCTCTCTCTTATTTCCCCTCTCTTCATGTCTCTCAACCCCCCTCTCTTTCTTTCCATATCTCTGTCTGTCATCTTTCTTTACCTGTTTCAACCTCTCGTCTATGAGATTTTTTTTCCTCCTCTGGAGTCATCACTGTTATGGTTTTTTTTTCTCTACCTCTGGCTGTGTCTCTCTTTTTCTCATTCTCTCTGTCGCTTCTTTCTTTCTTTCTTTCTTTCTTTCTTTCTCTCTCTCTTTGAACTAATCCAACTTTCACGGTGTGGCTTGTAGCTGTGGCTCTCTCCTCTCCTCTCCCGTCTGCTCTGACGTGATCTAACCACCGCACCCCATACTTCCTGTTTGTCTGTCCATTGTTTGGTGCGCCATAATGGCTCCATTCACCTTGTGCTGTGTGGTGACTGGCCAGTGATAATGCAGTCTGGCCCTCTGTCCCTCATAACATCTGTGTCTGTCTGCCGTGTTTGGACACACACACACACACACACTCTCTCTCCCCCTCACCCTACTCATAACCCACCGTCCTCTTTGACTAGCTAATGGTTTCAGCCTTTGCTTGTCCTAACTTAAACAGCACTCATATTTACGCCGCAGCTTCCTCATGGTGTGTGTGTGTGTGCGCGTGCGTGTGTGTGTGTGCGTGTGTGTGTGTGTGTGTGCGCGCGTGTGTGTGTGTGAAGAAGAGTGTGTGTGTGCGCGCTTGTAGGAGGGAAGAAGTACGAGTGTGTACGCATTTCTAGGAGTGAAGAAGAGTGTCTATGAGTGAATTTCAGAGAGCGTGGGGAATGCGCATGTATATTTGTATGAGAGTGGAGTGTGTGTGTGTGTGTGTGTGTGTGTGTGTGTGTGTGTGTGGGCGGGCTGCTTCCTGGGCTGGTCTGTGTTTCCTCTAACCCCTGTTTGTTCCTCCGCTGCTGTGTTAAGTCACGTATCGCTTTAGATGCTTTTGTCTGTGAGCAACTATGGTTCCCTTCTGTTTGAGTGCATCCCTGTGGAGGAACTTTAGGGCCAGAAGTCTACAGAGGTACCAGGAACTATTAGAACTGTCAGAACCTACCACATGTATAAGGGAGGAGCGAAGAGCAGCCACTTCACACAAATCAAACCAACAAGAATGTAATGATGTGCCCATAAGCACAGATTATGCAAACTGAAAGACTGGTTTTGACCCACATAAGATAATACGTCATTTAGACTCAGTGCATCGGACTTCAGTACCTTGAGTGCAGTTAAAGGAGATGTTAAGACCTTTCAGCGTTGGCCAGTTTGGAGTGTGGGTGTAGGAGGAAGGTGTTGAATGTGGGTGTAGGTTAGGTGTAGGTGGCAGGTGTTGAGTGTGGGTGTAGGAGGAAGGTGTTGAGTGTGGGTGTAGGTGTAGGTGTCAGGTGTTGAGTGTGGGTGTAGGTGTAGGTGTCAGGTGTTGAGTGGGTACTGGCCCCTCCTCCACCTGCCGTTCCTGAGCGTGGGATCTGTGTTGTTCCAGCCGGAACCCACTGAGGAGGACATTGAGAAGAACCCGGAGCTGAAGAAGCTGCAGATCTACGGAGCCGGACCCAAGATGCTGGGGCTGGGCATTGTTCCCCGAGACAAGAACGCCCGCAAGAAAGGTACATGGGACTAACTGTGTGACTGTGTGTATCTGTGTGTCTCTGTCTGTCTGTGTGTGTGTGTCTGTCTGTCAATCTCTCTCTGTCTGTCTGTGTCTCTTTCTGTGTGCGAGCGTCTGTTTGTGGACACCTGTCTCCATCTGTGTGTGTTGCAACAGAAGCTTGGAAGTGATAATTTGGCCACTAGGTTATGGTTGTTTTTCTCTTTGGAGCTGTAATTAAAGTTGAGTGTTGCTGTAAACTAATGAACGAATGAAACCTTAAACATGCTTAAATCGGTAGGTAACACATTAAAACTCTAGAACCTGTTTTAATCGATCCTCTGTCAAACCTGTCCCCTGCCTCAGACGAGCTGCCTCAGACGGTCACCGTGCGTGATGGTGGGGCGACAATTAAGGAGGAGTCCGGCGAGACGAAAGTCACCGAGGGGGATCCCAAAGTCCCAGCGCCTCCCCCCAGCCTCACTGTTAAAGAGGAGGTGAAGCGGGAGGAGGCGGACGTGGACAAGAGCCTGAAGGAGGAGCAGGAGGAGGAGGCTGGTGGAGACGAACCCTGCACCAAGATGACCATGAGGCTCAGGCGCAACCTCAACAACCCACAGTTTGTGAGTGTGGCAAAGGGGGTGGGTCTGATCACAAATACCACACATCAGCTCACTCAGCTCACTCAATACTCACCTATGCAGGTCAAAACAAAACATAGAAAATCTTTAAACAAAATGTATTCTCTCTCTCTGCCACTCTCTCTCTGCCTCTCTCTCTCTCTCTGCCACTCTCTCTCTGCCTCTCTCTCTCGCCCTCTCTCTCTCTCTCTCTCTGCCACGCTCTCTCTCTGCCACGCGCTCTCTCTCTCTCTCTCTCTCTCTGCCTCTCTCACTCCTTCTCTTGCTCCTCCCCTCAGGTGGACTCGTTTGTGTGTCGGATGTGTGGACGCGGCGACGATGATGAGAAACTGTTGCTGTGTGACGGTTGCGACGACAACTACCACACTTTCTGCCTCCTGCCCCCCATCACAGACCCACCCAAGGGCAACTGGCGATGTCCTAAGTGTGTGGCCGAGGTGAGACACACTTCTCTCCTGATGTAACCAGCACCATGAGGTGCCCATTAGACTAGGAGCATACTGTTACTACAGAAGGGTCATATGTATGGGCTTTGGTTGCTAGGCGATAGTTGGTTTAAGTGGTTGACTTGTACTTCCTGAGCCAACTTTTTCTTATGGCTTGTGCTCACTGTGGATTAAATTCTACACACACACACAGTTTCATCTGGTTACATTTGGGAGTGTACCAGTGTTGGGTTAGTGCCGACACACACACACACACACGGCGTCAAGCCTCCGCGGTACAGAGCTGCGAGTAAATTAGTTTCTGAGGTGATGAGACGTGAGCCTGTGGTCTCTTTGATGTGTGTGTGTGTGTGTGTGTGTGTGTGTGTGTGTGTGAGAGATGGAGCTTGCTTCATGTTTGTGTGTGGATTGTTTATGGTCGGCCCCTTTATGCAGCCTTTCAGCTTTGATAGAGTAGGGGGAGGGGGGGGCAGATGACATTTAGAGAAGCTGCTCTTAAACAGTTTTTTTCTCCGCTTTTAATTAATGTGTGTTTTCTCTGTCTGCTCAGGAGTGTAAGCGGCCGCCATCGGAGGCCTTTGGCTTCGAGCAGGCGACGCGGGAATATACGCTGCAGAGCTTCGGCGAGATGGCGGACACCTTCAAAGCGGACTACTTCAACATGCCAGTACATGTGAGCATTAAAGCAAACCCCTCCCATACACTCACAGACAGCATCAAGACACGAGACCGCACACAACCCCACTGCTTAGATCAACCCTTAAGATCAAGCCTCATCCTGCCTGATATATTGAGGACATATGGCAAACAGACACTTTAAAGACTTTAGATAGATGAACATTTAATATATCATGTTTGTGCCAAGCGGTACATATGAGGGAAATGTGTGATTTTCTGTGAACAGATCAAGTGTCATAAAAAGTATCTCAAACCTTTTGGTGTGAACCGTGTGTTGGGTGGAAGGTAATGGAACATTGCTGTATAGTGAACACATTTTCATATTTGTGTGTGTGTGTGAGTGTAGATGGTGCCCACGGAGCTGGTGGAGAAGGAGTTCTGGCGTCTCGTGAGCAGCATAGAAGAGGACGTGACGGTGGAGTACGGCGCAGACATCCACTCCAAGGAGTTTGGCAGCGGCTTCCCCGTCAACAACGGCAAGAGAAACCTCACGGCAGAGGAGGAGGTGTGTGTGCCCTCAGTGGCTTCGAACATTCTAGAATGATCTACTCTTTCTGACAACATCTCCAGAGTGCTCTGTACGGGCGGGGATTCCGGAACATTCACCTCCTTCTTACTAGACTCAAGAATGTTGTGTGTGTGTGTGTGTGTGTGTGTGTGTGTGTGTGTGTGTGTGTGTGTGTGTGTGTTTAGGAGTATGCACGCAGTGGCTGGAACCTGAATGTGATGCCCGTTCTGGATCAGTCCGTTCTGTGCCACATCAATGCTGACATCTCGGGCATGAAGGTGCCCTGGCTCTACGTGGGCATGGTGTTCTCTGCGTTCTGCTGGCACATTGAGGATCACTGGAGCTACTCCATCAACTACCTGCACTGGTATTAAAACATACACACACACACACACACACCACTAACCCAGTTCTGTCCACTTGCACACATACACACTTCACATCAAGTTCTTCCATCTACATGCACATGTTCAGCCATACACACATACTCATCCCCACACATTATCAACCATGTGCTTATATGTAGAGTGTGTGAAGCAGGGGTGGGTTTACTGAGCTGTGTGTGTGTGTGTGTGTGTGCTAGGGGCGAACCAAAGACGTGGTACGGTGTGCCGTCATTTGCTGCAGAGCAATTGGAGGCGGTGATGAAGAAGCTGACCCCCGAGCTGTTTGAGTACCAGCCCGACCTGTTGCACCAGCTTGTCACCATCATGAACCCCAACATCCTCATGTCCCACGGTGTACCGGTAAGGGAGTACATACATACATACACACACACACACACACACACACACACACACATATTTACACTTACAGTAATGAATGTATGTCTTCATTCATGGCCAACAAAGTACCAGTTCACACATTCACGCACAGCCACGCACACATTCACGCACAGCCACGCACACATACACGCACAGCCACGCACACATACCACACAGCAAACACACATCCACACAATACATGCGTGCATATTTTACACACTCTGTCTCTCACTCCCTCACACACACTTATACATGTACACACTTTCTCATTCACACACGACACATGCTCATTTTCTTAACCTTTTTGTGGTTGATAATTGGTATATTGTATTTGATTGACAGGTGGTACGCACCAACCAGTGTGCAGGAGAGTTTGTGATAACATTCCCCAGGGCCTACCACAGTGGCTTCAATCAGGGATATAACTTTGCTGAAGCCGTCAACTTCTGCACTGCCGACTGGGTGAGTCTACTGAGAAGGAGACTGAGAAGCTAAACCAGTCTCTTTTAATAGAGTACAGTTAGCACAAAGTGCTGTTTTTATTTTAAGAAAGTAGAGAGCGAATTATAATTGTTTGTTTATTGTTTTTATTTACCTTGACTGGAAGGTTCTTTGGCACAACTCAAAACGATAGGATAATATGGCCCAGTTTAAAAAGAATCCTGATTTAAAGATTGGCTTTTCACACAGACATGTATTGGCTGCTGAATTTTGATTGGCCGTTAGAGACCATTTTGTTTTACGAGCCGAAGTGAGCATTAAGAGATGTGAGCAAACTTAACCAGGTATAATAAGCATACCAAAAATGTAGCTGAGGGGGTTGTTGAGATATTGAAATGTAGCTGAAGTGGTTCTTGAGATTATTGAAATGCCAGTTGCAGCACCCATGGAATTTGGTGTGCATCCAGAGAATGTGGTAGTTCAAACTTCACCAAATTTGACACCCTACATCACTGTCACGTCATAAGATACTAGGGAAGTGGTAGATTTGTATTTTGAACATTGTTTACGAGGGGCAACACGCCACACGTGAGTCGTAATGAGTTAGAGGGTGCTAGCCAGGGGCGGAGGGACTTAGAGGGTGCTAGCAACACAGAAAAAGCACAACTACGGACACAAACCTACTAATCCGGATCAGCCTTGGATTGGAGAATTCCAAGTTTATGATATTGCTGACCAACAATTATTGAAAAAAAAAAAAACCTATGAAGGAAGAAAAAAACTGTAGGGCTGTCATAATAAAGGTACTTGACTCGACTAATCATTTCTTGTGTGTGTGTGTGTTGTCCAGCTACCTGCGGGACGCTCCTGTATCGAGCACTATAGGCGTCTTTGCCGCTACTGCGTCTTCTCACATGAGGAGCTCACCTGCAAGATGGCCGCCTGCCCCGAGAAGCTGGACCTCAACCTGGCAGCTGCTACCCACCGAGAGATGTTCAGCATCGTCCAAGAGGAGAGGAAACTACGCAAGGGCCTACTGGAACAGGTGAGAGAGAGAGAGAGAGAGAGGGAATGGTAGAGAGGGAATGGGAGAGAGGGAATGGGAGAGAGGGAATGGGAGAGAGGGAATGGGAGAGAGGGAATGAGAGAGAGAATGAGAGAGAGCTAGAGAGAGCTAGAGAGAGCTAGAGAGAGCTAGAGAGAGCTAGGTACTAAGGACCAAGGTAGATGGACATAAATGTGGGAAAAATTGATCATTTTGAGAAAATAGAGAGGGGGCATAAAATAAACATGGAAAAATAGGGTTGCTAAAAAGTGTGTGAATGTGACCGTTTGTTTCCCTGTCTTTGGTGTGTGTGTGTGTAAGGGCATCACGGAGGCTGAGCGGGAGGCCTTTGAGCTGCTGCCGGATGACGAGCGCCAGTGTGATAAGTGCAAGACCACCTGCTTCCTTTCCGCCCTGGCCTGCTCCAACTGCCCAGAGAGCCTCGTCTGCCTCTACCACACAGAGGACCTGTGCTCCTGCCCCTCTGACAAACTCTACCTCAGGTAACACACCTGGCGGGTTGTCCTTGTGTCTGGGCTGTGTTTAGAGCTGGGGTTCTCAAACCTTCCCCCCCAAACTGTGCTTTTGTACTTGGATGCTACCTTAATAATAATTATTACGTTTCCTGCTAAGTTTACATTTATGTTAAGTCTGTGTGTGAAATGTGAAACATGAGCCTGCGTTGTTCTGCCCAGCTGTTGAATTCTCTGCTCAATTTTGGGTAAACACAGCCTCAGGTTGACCGCAATCAGAGCGTGATCGCGGTATTTTGTTTTGAGCGCGGTCAGTTTGACATAGTCGTGTAAGGCAGGCTTTTTCAAAGTGAAAGGGAGAAGTTTGTACGGTCCTCACAAAGCTGGAGGGATATTAATGTTGGAGTTTCTTTCCTTTTGCTCTTTTCAGTCTTCACATATAAACTCATGTGTCCCTCTCTCTGTCGTCTCCTCTCCCTCCCTCAGGTATAGGTATACTCTGGACGAGCTGTTGGCCATGCTGCACAAGCTGAAGGTGAGGGCGGAGTCCTTCGACTCGTGGGCCAATCGGGTGAAGGAGGCGTTGGAGCAGGAAGAGGGCAGTAGGATAGGTGAGGTCCTCAGAGTCTGACTGTTAGCTTTATTATTATTATTATTATTATTGTTATTACTATTAGCTTGTGGTGTGATGGGTGATTTTGGATAGCCATCTGATATTATATGACTGACGTCTAGGAATGTGATTCTGACATTCTTGGCCTTCTGATGATCTGGTGTATCTGGTTTAGATATTGTAGTCCTCTTGTAGCCCTGTAGTTCTGAAGTTCCATGGTATGTGGTTTCGTTGCAGGTGTTAAGGACCTGGAGGCGTTGAAAGAGGAGGCAGCTGAGCGGAAGTTTCCGGGTAACGAGCTGCTCCAGAGACTCAACACGGTGTTGCGCACAGTGCAAGAGTGCCAGACCGCTAGCACTGAGTTCCTGACCAAGACACGGAGCAGGTAATACACACACACACACACACACACGCAGCAAGCACAGAACCCCAGACAGAACCCCGGTCGGTCACAAACAGATGCACAAACAGACATGTCACACATACAGTCCCATTATTATTATTAACAGACGTATGACCAAACTTGTTTTGGGTGGGGGGGGGGTGGGATGGGTTCACAATACACTGCATACATCCTTGTCTTCCAATTGTTGTCATCAGATGCTCCACCCCATATTGTCCATTGTGTATGTCAGCAGGCTTTTCCTGCTTCTGCTTCGGTCAGGAAAGTTTGTTACATTGTGGCTCATGTCTGCCTAAGGGAGGTCCCCATGGTCCTGTTTATATGTTTCTCATGTTCCTCATTAGAAAAAGGAATTTGTGTATTCACCAAAATGCACAAGGCCACAGGGACACAGCATATCTTTCAAACTTACGCACAGGAAAAAGAAACCTTATCTTAACTAAGCACTTTAGGTGTAAAACACAAAAAAATAACGTGTGTGTGTTTGTGTGTGTGTGTGTGTGTGTGTGTGTGTGTGTGTGTGTGTGTGTCAGTCGAATGACTCTTCAGGAGCTGAGGAGCCTGGTGGAGAGGATGCAGATCGTCCCCTGCGCCATGAGTCAGCTGGAGGAGGTGCAGGTGAGGTCCCTAAATCACAGGGGTGGATAAATGGCTCGGGGAACAAGCGGATATTAGGACAGCCGTGACTCCACTATTGGGCCAACCGAGGCTATCTGCGCTAGTTATTTTATATTCCCAATTGCCTGGTGGACCCGCAAACTATTTTGTAAACTGCTACTACTGGAAGTTTCAAACCATCCAACGTTTTGTCTGTCTAACACACAACCCCCAACTCTCCTCCCCCCCCCCCCCCCCCGTCTCTACAGGTGGTCCTGCGGACTGTGGAGGCGTTTGAGAAGCGAGCCCAGGCTCTGGTGAGCAGTGGTGGGGGAGAGTGGAGCCAGGACCCCCCTCCGGCGGCTGAGGAGCTGCGGGCGCTGCTGGAGGAGGGGGCGTCTCTGCCGGCGGAGCCCCCGGCCTGCGCACTGCTGCGGGGCCTGCAGGAGCAGGGCCGCTGGCTGGGGGAGGTGCGGCGCACGCTGGGACCCCAGGGCGGGGAGGGGGAGGTGTCGCTGGAGGTGCTGCGGGCCCTGATGGAGGCCGGGTGTAACGTACCTCAGAGCGCCCAGGTGGAGTCGGCCATGGCGGAGCTGCAGGAGCTGCTCACCATCGCCGAGCGCTGGGAGGAGAAGGCTCAGATATGCCTCGAGCACAGGTGGGTGGAGAGGGACACACACACACACACACACACACACACACACACGCGGCTAGGAAAAGAGGGAGTAGATGGCTGGGTGCATAACAGTAGAGAATCTTTAGTCACACACCATGCATAAACCACACCCATCACTTAACAGTGGTATGAAGAGAATTTTCTTTAAGTACACTCCTATGAGCACCCACTTCAACATTCACTCACTCACTCACTCAAAAACACTTAGCGTATGAGACATACATGAGCAGACGAGCACAATCATCCTCACACACAAATATGCATACTCTCCTACCAAGTCCTAAACCTGATCATATGCTAGCTCCTCCGCGCTACAAGACTAAGCCAGTAAAACAGGCTCCCCCTAGTGATACCTCTTGGTATGCAATGCGCGATATAAATAAAGATTGATTTGATTTGATCTGATCTGTGCTGACATAAAACTCTGCTGGACGCCCTTGTCTTTCCCACACCGTGTCCTCAGACAGTAATCTCTGGGTTGCAAAGGGTGTGTTGTGCACACTGCTTCTCTTCTCTTCTCTTGCTCAATCAGGCCTGATTGTGTTAATGCTCAGTGGAGTTGCTATGCTGGAGTAGACGCAACACTGCAAACTCACTTCCTCTAAGCTGTGAACTTCTCTCTTCCTGACTGGGATGAAAATAACATGCATTGACCCATGAAAAAGCGCTTAAAACGAGCATCTCTAACTTACAGTCGTGTCTGATTGAGTCTGATCGTGACTGACTACCTCCTCTCTGCCTGTAGGCCATAACCATAAGTCACTCTGTCATTTCTCTCTCTCTCTCTCTCTCTTTCTCTCTCTCCCTCCGTCATCTATTGTGTCTGCACAGTAAGATTTGGTGTCAAGCTGATGTACTTGAATTTGCATCATTTTGAATAACTTCTGTTACTTAAGCTGCATTTTATTTATTCATTTAAGTACTTCTTTTACATTATCTGTTTTTTTTATTTAGGCTCACCACAATGAATGTTTTTGTTAGTTTATTAATCTCCCTTTTCTCTCCTCTGCAGGCAGAAGCACCCTCTCTCCACGCTGGAAGCAATAGTGAATGAGGCCCAGCTCATCCCTGTGCAGCTGCCCAACATCCTGTCCCTACAGGGCTGCCTGAGCAGAGCCAAGGCCTGGGTCACCGACCTGGAGGAGATACAGGTAGGCACACACACACTCACATACACACGTACAGATACTTATACGCACATGGACACCCACACACTCACACACAGTATTAAGTTCCCTTGGAGTGACGAGGGTGTTCTTAATCACCATCTGTGAACCATCTGTGACCCCTCCCCCCTCCCAGGTAAGGACATTAGGTCCTCTTGCTGGGGCACACTCCAATGGCTTTAGCCTGGCGTGGGCACACTCCAATGCCTTTGGCCTAGCCTAGCCGGGGCAAACTCCAATGGCTTTAGCTCAGCCTGGCACACTGTAGCACACGGTGACGTGAACAGGGCAGAGGATAAGATCCTGGTATGAGAAACATCTCCAAAGCCATTGGTTCCCTGCAAATGCTTTATAAATAAGATTATACATCATTGCAGAAGGTGAAAGGTGTGCCTTTTCATGGTGTTAACTGGCCTTAAGTCTTTGTTTGTGTGTGTGTGTATGTCAAGTATCTCTCCTTCTGAGGTGTAGCAAACACATGGCTCTAACTGTGTGCCTGTCTACCAGATGACCTCAAATTAATGTAATCCTATTTTGGTATTCAGTTTTCCAGTGAAGATTCATGAAATAAACACACTTCCTCTCCTTTTTCTCTTCTCTTTCATTCCCTCCATCTCTTCTTCTTTTCCATCTACTCCTCCTCCCTTCCCTTTCACCTCTCTATCTCATCCTCTATATCTCTCACCCTCTCTCTCTCTCTCTCTTCCTCTCTCTCTCCCTCTCTCTATCACCCTCTCTCTCTATTCTGCCTCCCTGTAGAACGGGGAGCACTACCCGTGTCTGGATGATCTGGAGGGGCTGGTGGCGATTGGCCGGGACCTGCCCGTGCACATGCAGGAGCTGAGGCAGCTGGAGCTGCAGACGGCCGCCGCCCACTCCTGGAGGGACAAGGCCAGCAAGACCTTCCTGAAGAAGAGCAGCCAACACAGCTTACTGGAGGTGTGGAGGAGGCCAGGAGAAAAGAAAAAAATATATATATATATTTAAATATAATATATAAAACTACAGGGAGGGGTAGAGGGCCTACTGGAGCAGCTGAGGGTGGTGTCGTGAGAGGCGACGGGGAGGAGAGGGCCTCCTGGAGAAGCTGAGGGTGGTGTGGAGAGGGAGAGGAATCTAGGAGACACTTTCTGTTACATTTGGGAATTCTTTTTTTGGGAGGGTTCGGGGGAAAAAATGAAGCACCCTGGTTAAAATGCGGACAGCAGATGTGATTTTTCAGCCGTAACTGCAACATTTTTGTGGAACAGAACCTTAAGAATGCTTTAACTAGCAAGGTTTAGGCCATGTGGGCGACAGTCCCGCCAATTTTGACGTCATACTTGTGATAACTCTCCCGTCTACAAATACGACATTTACACTCAGACACACGCTGTTATCACAGACATGACATTTATAGTTTTCCTTTGTTGTGTGTGTGTGTGTGTGTGTGTGTGTGTGTCCCTGTGTTTCAGGTGTTGTGTCCATGTGTGGAGAAGAGGAAGCAGAAGGGTGCGGGCGCTGAGCACTCCGACAGAGACGCTGACGTACTCGGCCTCACGGCGCAGGACCTCCGAGACCCCGGAGCCATCGTGAGTCTCACTTCCTGTAACATCAGCGCCTTCTTCCTGTTTCATTGTCCCTCAACCTCTGAGCACTTAAGAATATACAGTATATATATTTTTTTTTAAATGATAGGCTTTAGAATGACCGGTCAAACAATGTTAAAACTAGTGACGGGTTAATGCAGTGAATATCTCCAGACCTGAAGTTGAAACTGTGTTACACTCTTTCAGGTTCAAGCTTTCAAAGAGGGCGAACGACAGGAGAAGGAGTCGTTGTTACGGTTACAGGAACTCAACCTGGCCAAGCCTGGCCTGGACAAAACAGCCAATGAGAAGAGGGAGAGGAGGAGGAGCAGTGAGACCATGGACACTCAAGACACGCCTCCTTCCTCCTCTGACAATTCTCTCCAGCGGCATCAGAATGGCGACAGTCGGGGGGGAGGCGGAGACAGCAATGGCGTGACTAACTCATCCCTCAACCAATCGGTGTGCATGTGTGGCTCCCCGGCCCGCCCCCCTCTGCACCGTTGCCACCTGTGCAAAGACTGGTTCCACGGCGGTTGCGTGGCGTTCCCCTCGCCACTGTCGCTTCCAGCCGCTGCTCAGAGCCCCCTCTGCTGGTGGGAATGGGACACACGCTTCCTGTGCCCGCGGTGCCAGCGCTCGCGTCGCCCGCGCCTGGAAATCATCCTGGCGCTGCTGGTGGCGCTGCAGAAGCTTCCGGTGAGGCTGCCCGAGGGCGAGGCGCTCCAGTGCCTGACTGAGCGCGCCATCACCTGGCAGGGCCGAGCCAAGCGGGCGCTGGAGACCCCGGAGCTGCAGGGGGCGCTGCAGAGGCTGCAGGAACTCAGGGAGGAGCACAGACAGGGCGAGGGAGAGAAGGAGGGCGAGAAGGAGCAGCAGCAGGAAGAGGAGGGAGAGGTCGGGGTCAAGAAAGGGAACGATGTGATCGTGCTGTCGGACTCTGAGGGAGGGGACGGGGAGGAAGCAGTGATTGACCTCACGGAGAACTCGCCCAAGAAGGCCAGCAAGAGGGTAAGAAGGAGGTGCATGTTGGCTCAGGAGAGAGGAGGTGGGGAAAAAAGGAGGTGGGAGGAATAATAATTAGAAGATTAAATTATCGGAAATAAAGACGGTAGGGTTTTTTGCCGTGATATAAGGTCTGAGGTTTACAACCTTTTTAGGCTCATCAAAGATCCAACCAGAACATCAAGGCACACCAACTTGTATAATAATTGGTGATATTATTAAAATGGCTCAGAAGAGGGGGAGGTGTCTCATGCGGTAGTCAAACGTCATTGCACATGTACTGGTGCTACATGTGAATATTAGTGTGCTGCCTGACGGTGTTTCATTAAAACTAGCAAAATATAAACAATGCCCCCATCACCATGTAAATAAGTCTTTAATTAAGAAGGCATTGTATTGGTTTATTTAGAAATACTATTTTGTGAGCCTGTATGAAAATGCACCGGGTTCCTCAAAATCTCAAAGACCCACTGGTTGAGAACCAGTGTGGCAATGCCATTTGAGACTTCCTGTAAGCCCTGCAGTCCTGTGTTTCCAGTTGGAGAGGGATAATGGATGGTGTGTGTTTATTTTCATGCAGAATGGCTGTGAGAACGGCATTAAGAAGAAGGCTTTATCGCATAAAATCACAGGTAAGATCATACATCAGTGATGCTCGCTCTTGTGGTTCGACATGCTCTGAACAGGCTATGTCTGTCCGTCTGTCTGTTAGCTAACCCAGACTTTCTGAGGGCTCTTTTTTTCTTTGATGCTAGTTTTTATTACGCAATAAGCACACAGATGAAATGTCATACCCCCAGATGCCAAAACACCAAAGACATGAACTCTAGCAGGCAGAGGTTACAGATGACAAATCGTTCCTATTGGAAACAGCTGCTTAAAGGCATGGACTATATTAGTCTGTGAATTGGCGGTGAACGTCGTTTCCTTCTTGTGGTTCACATGGTGTTTACTGCAGAAAGTTCACGGCGACCTCATACTGAATTAATTACTTTGGTTGCACTTCACTGTGGAGTAAAACCATCTGAGGGAAAAACAATGAATCCCCTGCTGCTGAAGGTTTAAGCCTATCCACATGCAGTCTATATGAAGGTTTAAGCCTATCCACATGCAGTTTGTCCTTGCCACTGCGACATTGTTCCTGGATCGGCTGTTGGTGCCTTATCAAGGAGGCCATTGTTGGAAGTGATACAACAATTACATTCTGGAAGCAAAATTAACCCACGCAAAATTAACGTTATGACCGTTGTGTACTGTTGCATCTGTTAAATGAGGTGAACTTGAACTGTGTGTGTGTGTGTTTAGGTGTGGAGTCTCTGATCCCGGTGTTGGCCCATCTGGAGGGTCCTGTGATCGAGCTCTCGGCCGTCACCCGTACCCAGCTGGAGGGGCTTCGGCTAGAGGGGGACCTGCTGGAGGTCACCCTGGACCAAACACACACCATCAACACGGTCCTACAGGCTGCCAGCAAACCCCCTCGCCAGGAACTACACGCACTCCTGCTGGTGAGCGCGCGCACACACACACACACACACACACACACACACACGGCCCTTCAGTCCTTCGTGAACTGCCATGTGATTTTTGTTACATTTAGGAGAATAAGGACATGTACTTAACTTCTTAATAACTGTGTGTGTGTGTGTGTGTGTGTGTGTGTGTGTGTGTGTGTGTGTGTGTGTGTGTGTGTGTGTGTGTGTGTGTGTGTGTCAGATTGAGCTCCAGGAGCAGAGGAATTCAGGTCGCAGTGGGAAGATGAAGGACAAGAGGAAGAGGAAGAGCCAGCGGGGAGAGAACGGCCTGTCCGAGACGAAGAAGACGCGCCCGCTTAACCACACATCCATCCACCTACACTCAGAGGTGAGACACACACACCTTCATCACCATCCACCTCTTCTCTTTTAGATGATGGTCAGAAGGTCTCACTAGGTGACACATAACATGCTGATGGGTTACTTAATATTAAATAAATACTTCATTTTTGTCTCTTCCTCTCCCTCATCACTCTCCCCTGCCCACTTTCTCGCTCTCTCTCTCTCTCTCTCTCTCTCGCTCTCTTCTCTCAGACGTTGTGATGAGTGTTGTGCTCTGAGGGCTGTTCTGAGAGCGGTGGCGCCCCCAGCAGGCGACATGAGAGGAGAACAGAAGAGTTCCCCTGGGCCGTGACACTTACACGACACCACCAAGAGGATTTAACGCAGGACACACACTTCTCCGTTTCCACTTCTTAAGCTACTACACTCATGATAAACACGCACACACACACATATATCTGTATTTAAGTTTTGTTTTAAATGTTTGTTTTTTTTTTTATCCACAAACTCCTGCATAGACACTCCCCTGGTTTATCCCCCGGCCTGCCAGTCAGTGATCCAAACACACTCCACCATGTCTCATCTCTCCTCTCCTCTCCTCTCCTCTCCTTTCCTCTCCACTCCACTTCATTCTGTGGGCCCCCTACTGGGTGAGCAGGCCGCAGCCGCAGCCTCGCCTGCCTGCCTCTGCCTCTATTAGGGGAGGATTAGTGGGGGATTAATGCCCCTAAGGTCAGTCTATCGGAGCGCTGTGTACTGTTGAGCGTCCCAAGCTGTTGTTCTAACACTGATGTTTCTGAGAAGAGCGCTCGGAGGAGATACGCCACCAGCTCCCGTTTGTATTTGTTGTTATCGGGGATCTGCAGGACGTATTGTGTACACACACACACACACACACACACACACACACACACACATGCGGACACACAAACAAACAAACACACACAGCTGGCGGGATGGCGGCGCGGGACGTGAGGATGTAATGTGTATTTTTGTTTTTCGCCTGGAGTCTCGTGTTTATAGAGGCTGTCAAAGAAGAGGAGGAGACATCTTGAATTCAAAATGATAAAAAAAAAAAATTTAAAAGAACATTTTGGGAAGTGTGAAAACAGGCATTTTGTGTTTTTGGTGCTACTTTCCCAAAATAGTTCTTCTTTTTCTTTCTTTCCTTCTTTCTTTCTCTCTCATTCTCTTTCACCTCATTCTCTTTCGCCCATTTGACTAAAATGAGATTTCTCCAAACCTGAGATTTTCCTTCTTTATTCCTCTGCACTTTTTTATTCCTCTGGTCCTGTCGATACCCCCATCTCTCGCTCCCTCCCTCTTCAGAAACTCCCCAGTGTATAAAATCTTGACTGTGACTCACTTTATCCACATTTTATTTGGTCCCTGGGTTATAATGACTATATTATTATTATTATTATTATTATTACTGGTATTGATATTGCAGACACGCAGTTGTCGTGAGTTTGTGTATAAACATTTTCATTTCGATGTTGCCTTTTTTGTTTCTTTTCACTCTTGTTAGGAAAATAAAGATTTAGAATTGTTTTAGGAAATTCTGCCTCGTGGTGTCATTTTGAGAATTTTTTTTTTTAATTTGGGAATTTTCTCTATAGTTTGGGAATTTGGTCACTGGTCAGTACTAAAGTTGGAAGGCCGAGGGGTGGGGGGGGGAAATAATCACCATAGCATACAGTCATTAAAAGTATTCCAACTTTACTGTCAAAATAAAAAATAAGATGATGAAAGTTAGAGAGAATTAAAATTGTAAGCAGTTACAGTTGGCTTCAACTAGTGCTTTTAAGAGATGGGAATCTGTGATGTGTCCAATGATAAACGACTGGGCAGACTTAAGTACAGACATAATCTCCTAATTAGTGCTATCCCTTACATCCTTACAACCAATTACATAAACAGTGAAACAATCTGTTATAACATTAGGATTATTAAGGCAGTGACAATTAAGGGAATCATATCTAAGTCTTCATCCTGAGTATAAACTTCATACAAGAAAATATTGTGCACAGAAGGATATAGAAACCTCCATACCACTTTTTAAATACACAACTAATGTGCAAATGGGTGTTTATCAACAAATGCTTATAGCTTTACAAAGATTCAATTCTAAAGGATAAGAAATGGCATTTTCTTGCACTTAATGGTTGTTTTTCGTTTACAAAGATAAAAACATTAGACTGTTTTGGACTGTCTGAACTGAAAATGCCCCTGGATTTTGTATCAGAAATCTGGTCACCTTAACATAACAGACTGCCCCAATCTGCTTGGGATGGAGAGAATGAAATCATCTAGCGCCCTTGATGACAGCTATTCAATCTTATAGCTCCTTTAGGAGAGAGTGTGATTATACATGACATTATCGGCCATGGTATCTTAGGATTGATTACCGGTATTTACCCTTTTTTAATCCAAAAGTGAAGTACAATCCTAGCAGGTTTAGCCTGGACCTTGTGCATCACACATAAGTAAACATTAGCTCACAACATCATACAACAACGTGATTCATAGACTGACAGCACAAATAACAATAGAAAAAGAAAAGAAAGTAAGATCACTGGCATGATGCAGTGGAGTGCTGCACAGATGATTAAGATCACTGGTAAGAGCGGTTCAGCCCTGATGTTTGTCCAGCAGTCTGTCCAGCAGTCGCTCACACATGTACAAACATCGAGGAACATGGAAGAACCCTAGGAGGGAGAACATTTAATGACAAAAACATGTTATTTCACTTCCTTGCTGTGGTTCTCTATACCGGAGCTCATTTGGAATTTAGCAGCATGTAAAGTGTGTCTGTTGTGCCGCACCCAAGCAGATGCCTTTACTTTTCCATTCAGTACAGGTGAAAACTTGTGAAATGGAAAAACTAGGTGATGATATACTTAATATGCAGCATTTTGTGTTACCTGTGGGAGAATAACACAATTCATTTTGTAAACATAATTACAATGTGAAAAGCCGCCGATCTGGGTGACGCACCTTTAAAGGGACCTCCTTTGAAGTCAAGGGTCACGCTGCCTTGCTGACTGAGATAGCCAAACCACTCTCCATGTTCTGGATCCGCAAACTGCTCACGCAGAGACCACAGAGACACCGACAAAACATTATGGGATTTTATCAGAGGTGGTCAGGCAGATTCATACAGGGAAAAGGGAGGTATAACAAGTACAGATTCACACAGAGAAATAGAAGCATTATTTCTGTACCCAAAGGTACATGTCAGAAAAGTATCCTGTAAAGTACGGAAACGGTCCCTACAGTGATATCTCTGGACCTTTGTTTCATTTTGAAGATATAAAATCATTGCTGACAGCAAAGGGCACAAAGTTGTACTTGTTAGGTCCATTTCTGTATCTTGATTTCTTAGTGTGTATCTAACTACATGCTTAAAATGTGTATACATTAAAGATGTCAGTGTGTAGCCAGGGATACTGGCTTGTGCTAAGCTAACGAAAAACACACCAATTCCTAGTTACAGGTAAGTATACACTGATCATGACTGATGAAAACATAATTATGAATACTTCATTCCATGCAGGGACAAACACTGATTCCTTGTCCTTCTAGTCTCCCTCCAGGCATCCCCTCACACCCCTGTCACTTACGGTCCATCAGGTAAGTGACACCCTGTGAGTGCAATTGCAAGCTGTCAATCACACGTGTGGCTGTACTCACGTGAGAGAAGGTGTAGTCATAGAGCTGGCTGAACCTCTTCAGCAGACCGGGTTCTTTGGAATATGTGTAGGCCATTAGGTAGGCTATCAGAGCCTCGCAGTGCGGCCACCACAACTTCATGTTCCACTCAAGCTGTGCATACACAGATACAGACCCACACACACACACACACACACACACACATTTCTTTAAGTTATTTCTTCTACTTGATATTGCTTTTCATTCACTCAGTGCTCATAAGGACACTGCTGAATGTTTAGATCCCACCTGTTGTGCCCCATTTAGACTGGCACATCTAACGCTGTGCCACATTTAGCCTGGCACCCATAATTCTGTGTTAGCAGACCGCAGTGTACAGCACTATCAAACTCCATTAAGTGTGCTGTATAATGTTTAATAACATCATTGTTATCATCAGGCTTTATACAACACATTTCTACCGTACTGCATTTCTTGATTCTTTATTACATGAAGTGTAACATTTTAACATTAACATGTATCCTCATATTTATAAAGTGATAACTATTTGGATGGTACAGGGACAACAAACACAGGATCCTTGTGTCGACTCTGTCGATTTTGAACATGTTGTGACCTCTCACCTGAGTGGGACAGTGGCCATCCACATCCAGGAAGTAGAAGAGGCCCCCGTGCTCTTTGTCCCAGCCGGACAGGAAGGGCACCTCCATGAACTTGTCCACAGCCGTCTTCTGGAGCTGGACGTCCCCCCGCTCCTGGGCATACTCCAGCAGGAACCAGCCTGCTTCCAGAGCATGGCCTGCACAGGGACAACAGGAAGACAGGCGGTCCTCAGCGATGGAGAAGGATAAAGATCAGCTTAAGTCACATTGACACGCTGTGGCATAATATGTGTCCATATGGATTCTTCCCTTAGATCACCACCACCACCACCACTTTCTGAGTGATGATGGCAGAGAATTAAGTGATTTTAAAATACCTGTTTCCTAGCATTTACTACAATACTGCATTTTAGGTTTACACAGGGAACAATGTTAAACTCCTTGTGCTGTTGGTTTGGAGACTTCCCACAGCAGCCAATTCGCTCACAACAACAACAAAGTTGCATCCTAACGGTACATCCAGCCATGATACCAATCTCCAAATGCTGCCAGGATGTGGTGTTAGTTACTTGAGTATCCTCACAATATGCCCTGGCTAACGCTTAAGTCTTCTAAGGGACCTGAAAGTAACAATGCCTTCAAAAAGACAGTGTGGCACAGAACCAAACCATACCACACAGCGGTCTATGCCTTTGGTTCTTGCTGCCTGAATTATCTGAAATAAGCAGGCCTCCCGTGCATATTGGCAAGAATAAATAACCCCTGAAACATGAGTTTCCTCCTGTGCTCATCTCCCCTGGTAATGCATGTTTACATTCAGGCAGCCTATTAAGCTAAGTAAGCCAGCTGTCACTCCCAGAAGCCTAAATCACCTCCGCCGCTGGTCCCCATGGTCACATCATTACTCACACCTCACTGACGCACACACACCACTGATTTCCCAAAGGTAAACATTTACCAGTGCCGTCAACAGAGGTGAGGACATCCGACACAGCAGGCAAGTGAAACAAGTCCTGGGAGAATCCAAATGTTATAAGCTGCTAACTTTCACATGTTCACCCTTTGCACACACATTTTCATTCCTCTCTTTAAAGGGCCTTTGAGCTGCACTCTGTATGCGAGAGGTGGTGCGTAAATAAACTGAGACTGCAGTTGTTATAAGATATTATTATTTCAGCACCTGGGTTTTGCAGTCGCCCCTGACAACCAGGCAGTTCTTTTCCTTCTGGTGAGACGCTTTCCAAAATGTCCGTTCCATCTCTCTGGGGGTGAGGAAGCACATACTTATAATTCAGCAGAAACACACAAACATGAAAGACAGTCAGACAGCACCTCCATTGTATCTGGAGCTTTATCACTTGGCTGTGTATTTGTTTATAATCTGCACTTTGTCCGCCTTTGGAATTAGTTTAGCTTTTAATTTAGTTTTTTGCTCATGTTCACCTGAATGTGTTGCAGGATCTGTTTGACGCACCAGTCAGCCATCTCGGTGTATTTCTGTGCCACCGCTGGTCGGCCCTCACTCAGCTGGTTCACCAGGCACAAGAGCATCATGGGTACGGCCATGCTGTTGACGGGTGCGTCGCCGGGCATTGAGGGGCGTCCTAGGCCCGACGGGTCCACCCTCACCCAGTGCACCAGCTGGTCCATCATCTTCTCAGCATCTGACTGAGAGAAATATATATGTATATGTATATGTATATGTCTGGCATGAATGGCTCAGTAATTAGAGTGCCCATCTTGGGTCACTAGTCCAAAAACTGATTTCTGACACAGATACATCATCTTCCCCGTGTCTGAATGCAGCTCAGAGACAGATCAGAATCACTGACTCACACCAGGGACTCAAGAAGAGGTAAAGTGCTTGTCCAGAGTCCAGTCTGCACTAGACTCAGAAGCTGGTGGCCACCCATGTCCAGCTGGCCCAGAAAGCAGCGGTTTGGAGCAGATCTGCTCTGGGCGTGGGCCAGCATCAGCAGCACTGACTAGATCACATGTAGTGCTTCTGTGGACTGTCATGCTACGGTGGACTGAGCAACGCTACGGTGGACTGCATATTCCTAACACAGACAATAAGTTGCGAAACGGCTGACACAACCATATGCACTGCACACTGAAGTCACATAACATCCTATAGTGGTACTGTACATTGTGTGTTTATTGTATTGGACTTATGGGATCGATTTATTTTAGTGTCCTTTTTTGACGGGTTCTTGTGATGGTCAGAGCACAAGTATTTAATTGTATGTTTAATAGACAAAGTTGAAGTGAAGTGCCGCTATGGCGGGGCTTGACCCTACCTGCATGTCCTGGTCCCTGGTGACCCTGGAGAGTTCATCCATGGCCATGACGTAGAAGCACTCGCTGAAGATGGTCCTCTGCACCTTCACGGCGCGGCCGTCTCGGGTCAGGCAGAAGGCACACTTCCCTGGGCTGCCCGAGGACGGGACGAGGGCGAACCGCTGCAGGAAGGCCCCGCCTGTAGGAGCCATATTTAGTCAATGAGTAACCATGACAACAATTACACCTTACTCCAATCACAGAATTACAACGGTTGTATGCGCAATGTAACTATTGATGAAAAGGGAAGAACAGTTGTAGGGATGTCCATTCCACTCTCTGTGTTTCTTTAGTTCTAATAGTCTCCAGTCAAACAGTCAACTACATAACCATCTCAACATTATTTCAGAAAAGAGATTAAGGCTTTTGTTATTGAAAGCAATAACTCTTATATTACTTTAATTATAGTATTTCCTGGTCATGAGGAGATCAGGTGTTACTGGTCTAGTCTGAGGTAAATCAATAACTTCAGATCAGAGTTAAGCTCCTCTTGGATAAATGGGAAATTACTCTGGACATATGGGACTTTTACACTTTTTATTTTAGACTTTAAAGAGTGTAAGTGCAAGATCCAGAGAACTTAGAAACAAGGTAAATCACCTTAAACCCTTACATTTATTTTTTACATTTAAACAAACTGGGCAGAGAAAGGACACACACACACACAGACACACACACCTGCTTTGGCAGCTTCCAGTATTTCAGGCCTACGAAACCTCTCCATGGTGCGATAGAGTCGGCAGTACATCCATACCTGTGACACACACACAACTCATGCACATCAAA